>NC_048307.1:53424831-53724831 GCF_013100865.1 Trachemys scripta elegans
CCGGGCGGGGGGCTCGGGGGACGGGCCGGGGGGGCCGGGCGGGGCCAGGGGCTCGGGGGCTCCGGGGCCGGGCCGGCGGTGCGGTGCCGGGCCGGGGGCTCGGGGGACGGGCCGGCGGTGCCGGGCCAGGCCGGGGGCTCGGGGGACGGGACAGCGGTGCGGTGCTGAGCCGGCGGGGCAGTGCCGGGGGCCGGGCCGGGGACTGGCGGTGCAGTGCCGGGGGCCGGGCCGGGGACCTGCGGTGCGGTGCCGGGGGCCGGGGGTGCTCAGCCGGGGACCCGGGGGCCAGGCCGGGGACCGGCAGTGCTGGGCGGGCCGGGGGTGCTCGGCCGGGGGCCAGGGGTGCTTGGCCGGTGGCCCAGGGACCGGGCCGGGGACCGGCAGTGCTGGGCGGGTCAGGGGTGTTCGGCCGGGGGCCGGGGGCCGGGCTGGGGACCGGCAGTGCTGGGCGGGCCGGGGGTGCTCAGCCGGGGGCCGGGGGCCGGGCCGGGGACCGGCAGTGCTGGGCGGGCCGGGGGTGCTCGGCCGGGCCCGGGGCCGGCACCCCAGGGCCCGAGCCGACCCAGGCTGGAGACGCCGGGGGGGCCAGACTGGGCCGCGCCTCCTCCCCCCCACCCTCCTTACCTGCTTCAGGCTTCCCGCGAATCAAATCTTCGTGGGAAACAGGGGAGGGGGCGGAGTTGGGGCGTGGGGGCGTGGGCGGGGCCGGGGCCCCGTGGTGTGTCCTCCTTTTGGAGGCACAAAATATGGTAACCCTAAGAATTGGGCAGGGGGGCTGTGTGGCATGGCATGGGCCCACCCTGAGGGGAAGGGGCATGCTGGATGCACAGGGCTGGGCGGGCCACTGTGCGTCTGGCAACTGCCAGATTGTAAATAGTGCCCTCACACTGGGCTGGGCGGAGCAGGGCTGCCCCTGCCATGCCATGCCATGCCCCTGGCCAGCCGCTCACTTAGAGACTGACCCCCATGCACCATGCTCCATTGCCCCAATGGGGGCCCACAAATATGTTGCATGCCAGGCCCACAAAAGGTTAATCCGGCTCTGCCAGCAGCTTTCCTCTGCCCTTCCTGATTCTCACTCAGGCAGCTCTGATCACTTGCTGTGCCCCACCCCCCGCTTCTCTGATTCTCCCATATCATTTTATAGCCCCAGGTGCTGCTCTGCCCTCTTAACTGGCCAAGTGGGAGCACCTGTTCTGGCACAGGGGCACTGGACCTACTTCATTTATAGGGGCCAGCCACCTTGTGATGCATACACTGCTAGTTCTCTGTTGTTGAATTGTACGGTGCAGCTCTCTAAGCATTCACAGTTGTGATCTCTTGCGTGACTTTGTGTGGCTTCACAGGATAGCCACTAACCAGGGTTATTAGACAAGAATGGATGTTAATAAGCCTTGACCCCACTGAATCTTTGGTGTGCAAAATTCATGGACACGTTCCTCATTGAAAGCACACAATTTGATTTCAGAGGCTAAGATTTTCAAGGAGCCTAGGAGTTCAATGGGATATGGATGCCTACCTCCCTAAGGCTCTGTCAAGGCTGCTTCCCCACTCTAAACTTTAGGGTACAAATGTGGGGGCCTGCATGAAACTTCTAAGCTTAACTACCAGCTTAGATCTGGTCTGCTGCCACCACTCCCAAAGTGCTAATTCCCTTCCCTGGGTAGCCTTGAGAGACTCTTCACCAATTCCCTGGTGAATACAGATCCAAACCACTTGGATCTTAAAACAAGGAGAAATGAACCATCCCCCCTCCTTTCTCCCACCAACTCCTGGTGGATCAAGATCCAACCCCCTTGGATCTAAAAACAAGGAAAAATCAATCAGGTTCTTAAAAAGAAGGCTTTTAATTAAAGAAAAAGGTAAAAACCATCTCTGTAACATCAGGATGGGAAATAACTTTACAGGGTAATCAAACTTAAAGAGCCCAGAGGACCCCCCTCTAGCCTTAGGTTCAAAGTTACAGCAAACAGAGATAACCACTCTAGCAAAAAGGTACATTTACACGTTGAGAAAACAAAGATAACTAACACGCCTTGCCTGGCTGTTTACTTACAAGTTTGAAATATGAGAGACTTGTTCAGAAAGATTTGGAGAGCCTGGATTGATGTCTGGTCCCTCTTAGTCCCAAGAGCGAACTCCCCCAAACAAAGAGCACAAACAAAAGCCTTCCCCCCACCAAGATTTGAAAGTATCATATCCCCTTATTGGTCCTTTGGGTCAGGTGTCAGCCAGGTTACCTAAGCTTCTTAACCCTTTACAGGTAAAAGGATTTTTGGAGTCTCTGGCCAGGAGGGATTTTATAGTATTGTACACAGGAGGGCTGTTACCCTTCCCTTTATAGTTATGACAGGCTCCTGGGAAAATCCCAGCTTCACAGTTTAGCTCCCTATCCTGTCTATACATGGTGCTACAGTAGAAAAACAGTAGAAGCTGTTTTAGTTGATATTTTATTACACACATGCAGTAGGTCCTGGGCTCCACAGAAAAAGTTGTTGCTCAGTATTTTGAAGGGTCTTTCCTTTTCAAACACCATACATAGACTAGGTCATTGCTTCCCCCCATGTACCTCTTCAATGCTTCCCCCAACGATGCAACCCAGATGAATTCTGCCTGGATACATGAGCCAAGGGAGGAGTGAAAATAGGCCCTACAGTCACAGAGCATCTCCTTGTCCAGCATCCTCCTTCTGCAGTGTTTCCCAAACTTGGGACACCGTTTGTGTAGGGAAAGCCTCTGGCAGGCCGGGCCAGTTTGTTTACTTGCTGCATCCGGAGGTCCGGCTGATCGCAGCGCCCGCTGGCCACGGTTCACTGCTCCAGGCCAATGGGAGCTGCAGGAAGTGGCGGCCAGTACGTCCCTCGGCCTGCACCACTTCCAGCAGCTCCCATTGGCCTGGAGCAGCGAACCGCGGCCAGCGGAAGCTGTGATCAGCCAGACCTGCGGACGCGGCAGGTAAACAAACCCACCAGGCCGGCCGGGGCTTTCCCTACACAAGCGCTGTCCCAAATTTGGGAAACACTGTCCTACTGGTATGATGGATGGCCACCTTGCCAGAACCAAGAGGAGGTTGACGAGAAGATTCTCACAACTTCATAGGGTCATGGATGGGATTCGCGTAAATCCGAAGATGTGGGGAAAAGTGCAGCCAGAACCTAAGGAGATGGTTCTGGAGGAGCCAGAAAAGGGGTTGTAACCTGGCACACTCAAGGTAGATGTGTGCCAGGGTCTCCCTTACGCCTCAGAAGGGGCAGGCATCAAGGAAGGGGGAAACAGCACCAGGTACATGTCTGTGCTCACAGCTCCATGAAGGAACCATCAACTAATATCCCCAGCTGGCCATGGGAGCAGGGTGGAATACAGACTGGTCTGCCAGGGTTACTCACCTTCCACAGGTGATAGGAGGTCCTGCCACTTGGAATCAGAAAGCAGGAGCCTGATGACAAGGTCCAGAGGGCCGGGGTAAGAGGCGGGCAGGGAGAACCCTCCTGTAGGACCCGTTCAAGGAAGATGCGAGAGGCAGGCGGTAAGGCTGCCCTCACCTCCTGGAGTATGTGCCAGGTCCCGTACCATGAGGAGCATGTCATTGGCATACGCTGACAGGAACACCCATGTCTGTGGCTCATGGAGCACCAACCCCATCATCTTCCAGTGGAGAAGACAGAGGAAGAGCTCAATAGCCAAAATGTACAGTTGGCCTGACAGCAGACAGCCTTGATGTACCCCTTGCCTGAAGCTGACAGGTTCAGTCAAGGTACAGTTGAGCTTGCCCAGACACTCCGTGGAAGTGTTCAGCACCTAAAGAAAGCCCACAAACCAGAGCCCAAAGCTGAATGCCCGCAGAGTGCCCAGGAGATACGATGGTCCACCCTGTCCAATGCCTTCTCCTGGTCCAGGGACAGGAGAGTGAACAACAGACCATCCCTATACCTGAGTATAGGAGATCCCTGACTCAATAAAGATTATCAAAGATGGTACGGCCTCAGACAGTGTAGGTCTGGTTGGGATGAACCACATCTGCTAGCACGGACCCCAGCTGCAGCAAGATGACCTTCGCTACAATCTTGTTGTCTGTGCGGAGGAGCAAGATAGGACATCAATTCCAAAGGTCACAGAGGTCCCCCATCTTGGGCAGCAGGTCAAGCACGGCTCACCTGCATGACAGGAGGAGCACCCCACTCTCCAAAGACTCAATCTAGACAATGGTGAGGTCCCAGCCAAGGATGTCCAAGAATGCGTGGTAGATCTCCACAGTCAGTCCGTCGATGCCTGGGGATTTATGGGTAGGCATCAGACAGCGGGCTTCTGAGAACTCAGCCAGAGTGAGAGGCAGCTCCAGCAAGTACCGGTTGCATGCGCTGACTGTTGGGAATCTGTCCCAGAGCACCCCGCAGGCATCGACATTGGTCAGAGCCAGGGAGAAGAGGCTGGCTTAGAATGCCCTGGCCCTGCCCTGCATCTCCACAGGATCTGTGAGGGGGTCCTGTCCCCTGCCAGGAGGCAGGTGAGGTGCTTCTTGGCCCCCCTCCTTTTCTCTAGGACATAGAAGAAGCTGGAGCCACAATCCATCTCCCTGTCTTTGCATTCTCTTAACCTTCCTTTCAGTGGCTTTCCCTTCACCCAAAGGTGTTAAGGCCATCTGCTCTATTAATCTCTTTCACCACACCTTCCACCTAGCCCTCTAGAATGGGTAGCTCATTCCTCTGTTCTTTCTACCTCCAATTATGTAAGGGAAGGAAAGGAATGGTATTGCACTCTCCTGACCAGCCACTCCCACCCCACTCAGAGGTGATTAATGTTGGAAGTGACCCCTTTTTCTTTCACTATCCCCGATCCACTACAGAGAGAAGGGGTCCATCTATTGAAATGTTAATACAGTAGATATTTTGGCAGAGTTCAGACCATATTTATGGACCCTTTGCCTGATCTTAATTTATAGTTTCAATGGCAGACCCCAAGAGGGCTTGGATCTAGGAATCCATGGTCAATATATCTATGGTTGTGGAGTATGAGCTGAATGACCTCGCTCACTACCATGACGGTGTGACGTGATACTTGCATCTCCTCTGGCAAGTAGGGCAAATGTAAAAAAAAAATCAGGGATCCCAGATGGAGTTAGCTGCTATGCTGAAACCGGTCTCCTAATGGAACAACATGAAGATTGTGTGTGTTGAATATTGCATTCAGTTTTTTTACATAACTAATTAAAATCCAAATCTTCTCTTTGTCCCTGGAAAATTACTGAAAAATTCAAGAAGAAAAATCAACAAGTTTTCCTATAACAAATTAAATTTCTCTGTAGCCCCAGAACATTTTAGAGTGAGTACTGCCCCCTGAGAAATCATCCTTCTGAAATATTGATGACATGAAGAATGCTAATGTTGTAGAAAATATTAACTAATTATTGCAGACTACAAACAAATTAGATATATAATTTAGGTCATAAGCCAGAATATGGTCTTCTAATATCTATTGCATGTTTTTCAATCATGAACTGCTTTTATATTACTTATATTCTGTTTTGATTTTAGAGAAAATATTTTAAAAAGTATACAGTTTCACAAAAATTATACAATGTTACCAAATCTACAGACCTCTGAATGTTGTTGTCTAAAGTGTAGATGCTGTGATATTGTGCCAAACACTTCTATATGTAATTTTAGCTGTCAGCATGCTAGAAGCATCGTCAGCTGGAGAAGGATTATGACCTTTTCTTATTCTGTTCAATGAATTTGGTTCTAAGCCTCACTCTTAGCATTACAGAACTACTTGTTCGCCTTCTCCCAATCTTCCCATGCAAGTCCAGTGCTCGCTTTGAGAAGATGGCCATTTATACCACCGCCTCAAAACACAAGGTAGTATTTACCCATGACTTGCAGTGAACTCAGTCCTTTCCACCTGTCTTATACTCTGGAAATCTTAAAATGATTATTCACATTTCAAGACTATCTTCTCAATAAAATCTCTCTAAACTGTAAAGCTCACTTGGCATATCCAAGTGGTAACCTTGAGGGAATTCCCGTTCTTATGTTGCCTCACTAGTTTTTTTTGTTTTGTTTTTTTGTTTTTAGGGAGGTTTATCCATGAAATATTTCTATGTGAGTGATATAGGATGGTTCTAACTCAACTACAAGAATAGAAATTATATTTTAAATGAGTAAACCATCCTCAGTCATGTTACTTAACCTCCATGTGGGAAGATATGGGTGTAGCTTTGTTAGCATGGCTGCATCTACTAACAAAGAATGACTTTTTTTAAACTTATGTGTGGTTCCATACTCAATCACAGTGACTATAAAGCTTGCAGACTTCCTCACTGAAAGTCTTCATGCCTGACTACTAGTAAACCAGGATTATACAGTATCTGATTTAACCTGGATAATACTTTAACAGTGTCTTCTGCATAAAAGCTTTAACATTTCACATCAAGACTGTGATTTACTTACCATCTGCTCAGAGGTCTGTCATCAACAGAAATGATTTCTGATTCCCTTCAGAAGACTGGAATTTGGCAGGGTTCTGGTAAACAGTCTATAACCTTGAAGATGAGGATCATACAGTAACTCACACATATCAATTAACCTTTTAAAGTGGCTTAATTGACTCTCTCTAAATGAAGTCTGCAAGTCTGCCAGGTTTTTCATGACTTTCCACACGAGTCAGAGAGAAAACATTCAGTGAGACCTAGAGGGCAATGAGAAAATTTCATCACTGTTTTGTCTTCACTGTCTTCTGGTCCTTCCCCAAAAATCATCCTTAACGTACTTG
Organism: Trachemys scripta elegans; assembly: GCF_013100865.1. Taxonomy (NCBI): domain Eukaryota; kingdom Metazoa; phylum Chordata; order Testudines; family Emydidae; genus Trachemys; species Trachemys scripta. The sequence goes on from NC_048307.1 coordinate 53,431,600, forward strand.
TTTTCCCTTATATCTGTCTTCCTCAAGATTGCTGCAGTGGACAAAGTTTATGGTGAGTCCTTTTGGAAATTTTGTCGTGGGAATACAAATGTTTGGCAGAAAGTCATAAGCAACTTCACTGGCTATTTTCTGGAACCAAATTAGTCCAATAAAGTAGGAAGAATAATTTGGGCTCAGTTTCTGACTGTGGCTTTGGACAAACCACTTGACCTTGCTCCTCAATCTACCAAACTTTAATAATAAATCTGATGTTTCAAGAGGTATAATAATTTAATACTATATATTTCCCAGGGTTTCAAGCTAATGACTGAAAGCAGAAAAGAAAATGAATGTCTCCTGCTTAGGTTTAAAGAACAGAGGAACTGCAGAAAGATTTCTGTGCAAGGAACTGCAAAAAGATTATGCTAAATGGTGGCCCAAGACTTATGTTTAGATACTCGTCAGACAAACAAGCCAATATTAGATGGCCTCATTTAAGGCATAAGAGCAGAAGGAGTGGCCAGAAAGTAAGAGACTGTAGCTTAGACCAAAATTCCAAATGTAAGGCAAGAAAAGTTCCATCAATCTGACTGGCATCCAGTAGTTCATCAAGGTAGAACTGTAGTTAGACTTCTTTGGTGCCAGTCAAAATTGGAGCTGTATTTAGTACTAGATGTACTTGATTAAATAATAAAAGGGTGTACAGAAGAGTGGCCAACTACCCCATAGCAGCACATTCACTTAGATACTATGCTGGACTACTTATGGGGCAAATGTTTTTGATTTCAGTAGATGCCCATTCTAAATGACCTGAGGTATCTTTTATCAATTCAACTAGTTCAGTGCAGTGTAAGTGCAGTATAAAGACTCCCATTTTCAAGGACACGGGTTCCTGAGCAGATTGTAAATGACAGTTGAACTCAATGGATATGCTTAATCCTGAGTACAGTTTTCCTGAAAAGCTAAATTACAAAAACTAAAGCCCTTTTAACTTCTCCACAGATTGAATTCTGTCTACATTTCACCGTCTCTGCTCAGGGAACAGAATGGGAGACCTTGGCCAAACATCCATTGAGGAAGAAGCTGCAGAATAGGGAATAGCACTGCTACTACAAATTGCCAATCTTCAGTGATCCTTAATCTCAATCATTTTAAGTGCTATTTTACCTGAAAATTAATGTATTTATTCCTTCAGATATGTTTTTTTCACTTTATGGTCATATAAAAAAGACAAGGCATTCAGAATCTAGCAGCCAGCACTCCACACCTATCAGGAGGTGATTTCTCTGAGATTTCACTGGGATTTTAACCTAGAGTCTCTTGCATCTTAAGTGAGGCTCAGACCCCAGGGCAGCAGGCCAGCTATACACAGGCACACTAGAATGATTTTAGCTTTGATAAGATTCAAGTAGCAGAAAAGAGGCTTTCTGATAAAAATCTGAACTTCTCCACTAAGTCTCAAGTTTTATATTACATGCTTTCCCTAAACAATAACAACAACAATCCTCCAACTGTCTTATTTTATTATTTACCACAGTCAGATTTGGGACAATCCAAAATATGACTAACATTACCATGAGAAGAATCTGAAGATGGAAAATACGATGCATCCTTGTTAAATCTCACAGTACCGGTCCAATGTAAAATACAAAAATACAAACTGGCTCATCTTTTTGCTAAGTGACATGAAAGTAGCACCAGTATGTGCAAGCCCACTAAGCCATGTTCAATACCTTTTGGATTGCACAGGTATAAATTGAGGGCACTGCTTTTATGTCAGAGGGGTTTCATGAACGTTGCTGTTGTTGTTTATGCTATTTTTATTACTGTAGTGTCTAGAAGTGCTAATCAAGGATTTGGAGCCACAGTGTGCTGAGCACTGGACAGATGTGCAGTTAAGACAGTCCTTACTCCAGTCTTGGCCGAACACAAGATATAACTGTAATATGAGGATAATAGTAAAAATACCTTGTTTTGCATAGACAGGCCATGTACTCCCTTCATTTGGCCAGCTGCTTTGCCATTATCAGCTAGCAGTGTAACTGAGCTGAGTTTGGTCCACTGTGGTTAAGGTTCTCTGAGAGTATGTCTACACTGCAGTCGCAGGATGTGGTTGCATCTCATGTAGACCTATTCATTCTTGCTTTAATCGAGCTAGCTTGGGTATTGGTAACAATGAACCCACAGACTTCAGCATGGGCTAGCCATCTGAGTAATTACCCAGGGTTCCAGGTAGGCTTGTACAGCCCATGCTGGTGTGACTTCACTGCTGCCAGTACTCAAACCTGTTAAATTAAAGCTACCTCAGGGATGCTGACATGAGCTGCAATCATAACCTGAGGTTGCAGTATAGACATACCTTGCCTATTTTTTACTCTGTGTATTGCTCATTGTGGGGCAAAGGAGCTCACCAGTGTGGTGTGGTTTGCATTTCTCTAGTTCCGTTTCCTACTTTTATATTTGTAGTTTTAGAATACAATCTATGGCTTAAGAATCAGCTGACAAAAGATGAAATACATGTGATGCTTCATGGAGCCGAATACATGTGATGCTTCAGTAAGAAGCCAGTAAAACTAGATGGTATAGAGTTAAGGTCTGTGCCACAGTTTAAATACCTCAGTTCAGCATTGAGCCATGATGGGAATGGGGATATGGAGTTTAGGAGCCAAATGAAGAGTGCTTGATGAAAATGGAAGGAGTTGACTGGAATTCTCTGTGATAAGAATATGCCGACTAAACTAAAGATCGAAGTGTATAAGATCATGATTACATGAGCCATGATGTATGGGTCAGAATGCTGGCCAGTGAGGAAGAGGGAAAAACAACTACTTCATACTGTCAAAATGAGAATCTCAGGTGAATGCTGAGTAAGGCGAGGCTACACAGTGAAATGGTATGAGCCATGATGCAGGTAGCCCTTATCATGGAAAAGTTGAAGGAGTATTGGTAACTGAGAAGGCTGGGCCATATGAGATGATGAGATTGGGATATGTTGGCCAGAAAGTATAAGACCTAATAGTCACAGGACAAATACAACAAGGAAGACCTAGAAAAAGGTGGTTTGAAACCCTGAAGGAGAATATGAAGAAGATTGATGTTAGCTTGGAAGACACACTTGACAAGAATGCTTGGATGTGAAGAGCAAGATCACCAACCCCAATTGACTGGACAAGCCAAAAGTGGTGAAGAAGAACACAATCCATTATAATAATCCACTACAGAGGCATGTACTTCAGTTTATACTCAGTACAATAACAGGAAGTGACTAAGCAAAACCAGGAAGGATTTTTTACTAGGCACAAAGGTAAACATTCTAACCTTCTAGCTTGGTTAACCTACCACAGAAAATTCAATCAGCCCCTTGCAAGAGGTGTAGTGAAGATCTGACGGCTGTTGAGTTAACTTCTCCCTATTACATCACGTGTCTTTTGCCTTGTGGGTTCTTACTTGTTGGTAAAGTATCAGAGGGGTAGCCGTGTTAGTCTGAATCTGTAAAAAGCAACAGAGGGTCCTGTGGCACCTTTGAGACTAACAGATTGTTAGTCTCAAAGGTGCCACAGGACCCTCTGTTGCTTTTTACAGATTCAGACTAACACGGCTACCCCTCTGATACTTTACCAACAAGTAAGAACCCACAAGGCAAAAGACACGTGATGTAATAGGGAGAAGTTAACTCAACAGCCGTCAGATCTTCACTACACCTCTTGCAAGGGGCTGATTGAATTTTCTGTGGTAGGTTAACCAAGCTAGAAGGTTAGAATGTTTACCTTTGTGCCTAGTAAAAAATCCTTCCTGGTTTTGCTTAGTCACTTCCTGTTATTGTACTGAGTATAAACTGAAGTACATGCCTCTGTAGTGGATTATTATAATGGATTGTGTTCTTCTTCACCACTTTTGGCTTGTCCAGTCAATTGGGGTTGGTGATCTTGCTCTTCACANTGTTAGTCTCAAAGGTGCCACAGGACCCTCTGTTGCTTTTTACTTGTTGGTAAGTACCTCTAGTACCTGCTAGAGGTACCTTACAGTGCAGTGTGCTTGTTAAGCTCCAAACTACATACTAGGAGGATTTCCAGGCATGCTGCATGTTCTGGGTCATGTCACAGAGCTACCAAATTCAAAATAGCCAACAACAGTAGACTCAGCACTGTCTCTGATGACAGAATGGAAGAGAGAACAGAGTCAACCTCAGACTCTTGCTGAAAGGATTGCAGAGAGATAGTCTAACCAACCCAAATAGCCAAAACTCATGATAAAAGACTTTCATAGTGGGTGGAGGACATAGAACCTACCTTTAAAGCCTTAAGCAAATGGCAATGCCTAGCCTCTCATCTCCATGGTGTTACTCCCTGGGGTGACATAGAGGAAGACTCCACTACTGCAAAGTGTGTGTGTGTGCACACACGCGTGCAGAAAGAAGGGCTCAGGAAGAAGGCCTTCTCAAATATTCAAAGACTTGTTAAGATGGCTGGGTGCTTATTCACAGTGCATACTCCATCATTAGGAAATGATTACTTTTAGACTTAGTCTTTTAGACTAAGTAGGAGTTCTAATTAAAGCACTTTATTATTATTTTATTACAGTATAATCTAGAGATTGGAGGCCCCAGTGTGTGAGGCAATGTACAAACACATGGCAAGAGACAGGGCTTAAAGTCTAAATAAACAAGACTGACAAAGGGTAGGAGAAAGGTTATCTCTATTTTCTCAGATGGCAAACGGAGGCACACAAGAGCTCGGTGTCAGAACTGAGAAATGGACCTAGATTTTCAGTGCCAGCCCAGTAACTTAGCCACAAGACTATCCTTTCTCTCTACTTGTATGCAGCTAGAATCACTGAATGCAAGAGAAGATGCCTTTCTAAATGCTTAATACTCCAAAACATTCTGCAATAATCTCTGGGGTGGAGTTATCAAGATTAGAGTTTGGACGTCAATGTTTAATGACATTCTGCACAATATACAGTAATTGAATTCTATATTAGAAATTTAAACTGAATTACATAACTTTAAATGGAATCCAGGTGCAGTAACAACTTTTTGCATTGTTTATATGAATTCCAGACTATGTATCAGCACTGCAATTAATCCATAATGAGGACTGGCATAAAACACCATAATGACTCTAAAGAAGTCATAAAGTATTGTGGTATTCATTAGCTTTTTCTGTAGTGCTCGTGATTGACATAGTGAATTTCTTTTTACTGCAAACTGATTTGAGGTATCCATTAATGAATGTCACCTTCTTTTAAACACTGATTGGTGTTTAAAAGAAGCCACTCTGAAGATATATTATGCTTGAAACCCTTAAAGGAACGTGTCTATTACTGCATAAATAGAGTTTGCAAGTATCTGTTTGTATTCTGAACCACTTAGACTGTGAATGTGACTCTTTGTTTATGGACACTTGTGAGAACAGGTTTGTGTTTATCTGACTATGTGGGAAATGATGGTACTTTGTATGAATGGCTGTATGTGTACATAAACAATGCTGTGCATGAGAGAGAGAGAGAGAGTGTTTTTGCTGTTTATTGTTCATCATTTCTTATTCTTGTATTTAAATAGTTTCAGTGATCCAGTCAGAGAGGAGAAACAATGCTTTGTGACCCAGCTGTCAAACATGTGCAGCACAAACAGTCTCTGTGAATGCTCCAAGAATAACCTGTAAAGCTGTAAAATGTTCAAAATCTTTGGTAAATAGTTAGGAATAACTAACATATTTTGAGGTAAGCAGTATCAGTCTGGGAACAGAAAAAAAGTTAAATTCATAAGAAATTTATTGGAAACCAGTAATTCAACAAGCCGTTGTCTGAATAGAGCACCTTAACTCATATTGATCTTGAATTGTACTCGGGTGCCTAACTCCCTTAGGCTCATTTGAAAATCTTAGTCCTAATCTTGACTAGTTCAGCATGTGACACAAGTGCTTGATGATGCTGTAGAAGTACAATAAAAATAGATGGATATGGAGAATCCTAGAAAGAAAACAGAACATACGTCATAAATCCGGCCTCTCTTTGTGAGAAAGGAGAATCAGATTAGGGGAACAGTTTTTCTTTAAATGAAAGTTTAGAACAAACAATACCTTAAATTACCTTGCTCCCACCTATATCTCTGTCCTTGTTTTTCTAGGTGCTCAATCTCTAGGTTCTTCGCAAGTCTTTCTTCACCTCAGTCTCCCACCCTTGTCTTTATGTTTCCTACCATGCTGCCCACCATGCATCGAACCCACTATCCTCTCAGTCTTCAGGTGGCCTCCTCTCTCTTCCTTAGAACCTCTGCAAATAATCCCTTCTCCCTTCTGATCACTAACAGTCCTCATGCCACGCCTCCTCCAAGCTGTTCTCCTGTCTTACCTTTTCTTTAGATTGTAAATTCTTCAGGGCAGAGATCATGCCACACTTAAGTTTGTAAAGTGTACATAAATACAGTGCTATATAAATATTTTGTAATAATAATAGAAAATCATCCGGGTAGGATAATATGAAATCTCAGCTTTAGGGGGTAAATCTACACAGTGGGTCAGATCCTCTATCACAATCTGGCACTTCGAGCTGCCTGAGTGGTGCTAAGGAGCAGGCCCGCTGACAGCAATTCCGGGCCCCAAAGGCAGAACAGTCAATGGGCCCCCTGGAAAGGGATGGCCTGGCGTGGCATCGCCATATGGGTGTGGAGCTGGACCACATGTGGCAGCTCGTGCACGCACACATAAGCTGTGCCTGCATGGACGCGGTCGACCTGACATTTGGGCTGTGCTGCATCTGTGCTGGCTAGTGCCCAGCAAGCTGCCGGCTGCACTAATGGGCGCGCTCTTCCAGCCAGGGCCGGATTAACCTTTTGTGGACTAGCGCCAAACATATTTGTGGGCCCCCATGGGGGCAATGGAGCATGGAGCAGGGAGGTCAGTACCTGGGGCGAGGGGCCGGCCAGGGGCAATGGGACGGCATGGCATGGTGAGGCCAGCCCCACTCCACCCAGCCCAGTGCGAGGGCACTGTTTACAAATCAACAGCTGCCAGATGCACACTGGCCTACCTGGCCCAGTGTGCTTTCAGTATGCCCCTTCCCTCAGGGGCTGTGCCACACAGCCCCCCCACCCAAAAGCGCCCAACTATCTATGCCCAGCATCCCCACGCTCTGAGACCGCCCCACAGAACCCACCACCACAAATGCACAGAACCCTATCATAGAAGATTAGGGTTGGAAGAGACCTCAGGAGGTCATCTAGTCCAACCTCCTGCTCAAAGCAGGACCAACACCAACTAAATCATCCCAGCCAGGGCTTTCTCAAGCCAGGCCTTAGAGACCTCCAAGGATGGAGATTCCACCACCTCACTAGGTAACCCTTTCCAGTGCTTCACCACCCTCCTAGTGAAATAGTTTTGCCTAATATCCAACCTAGACCTCCCCCACTGCAACGTGAGACCATCGTTCCTTGTTCTGTCATTTGCCACCACTGAGAACAGCCTAGCTCTATTCTCTTTGGAACGCCCCTTCAGGTAGTTGAAGGCTGCTATTAAATTCCCCCTCACTCTTCTCTTCTCCAGACTAAATAACCCCAGTTCCCTCAGCCTCTCCTCCATAAGTCATGTGCCCCAACCCCCTAACCATTTTCATTGCCCTCTGCTGGACTTTCTCCAATTTGTCCACATCCTTTCTGTAGTGGGGGTCCCAAAACTGGACACAGTACTCCAGATGTGGCCTCACCAATGCCGAATAGAGGGGAATAATCACTTTCCTCAATCTGCGAGCAATGCTCCTACTAATGCAGCCCAATATGCCGTTAGCCTTCTTGGCAACAAGGGCACACTGCTGACTCATATCCAGCTTCTCGTCCACTGTAATCCCCAGGTCCTTTTCTGCAGAACTCCCTTTTCTGCACCCCGCACACCACCACCCCCTCCCAGACTCCACCACACCCGCCCACAGCCCTACCATAACTGCCTAGCACCCCACACAGAACCCCCACTCCCTAGCACCCCAACACACAGAGATCTGGGCCATAGCAAGAGATGCCATAGAGCCCAGGCTGCTGTGGGGACTCCTGGACCCTCCACCATGAGGGTCACCAGCAGAGAGAGGTAATGCAAGGAGAAGGCTGCGGGAGACAGGAGCTCCTGGGAGGAGGTGGGTTTATAGGCCCATGGGCTTGGGGGACTAGGCGTTTTGGAAGGGTGGGAAGCTTCGGTTTCAGATTTTGCTCCAGGCCCACCCCACCCCCACTCCCAATCTCTGTGCTTAACACCACAAGGAACACTAAAACTGACCAGCTACATGGGGCACCAAGATGGAAACACAACTCACCACAGCATAGAGATGTGAGTCTCTGTGTCAGCAACCACACACACACAGAATTGCTTCTTCCTGTTCACTTGAACTTTAAACAACTGCTTCCCATTAGGTCCTTGCACTATTTATATTTTCCAGAGGAAGAGCTGCAGGTCCTGGTTTCATACACTTGCACCTCAGTGACATTAATAATGTCACTTAGTTAATAACACCACCTTACAAGCCCCCCTGAGTGAGAGACAGCACATAGTTGTGCTTCCTCGTGTTCATATCAGGTACTGAATTGTGACTCAATCAGTATTTCGTCTTTTCCTCCCCTCCCTCTTGCTGCGCTCAGGGAAATAAGCGACACCAGCCCTTTTTCTGGCACAAATTACTTCCCCCAAACATGCTGTATGCCCTGCACTCCCCTTCCTCTCTCTCCATGTGCAGAATTGTAAAGTGATGCCTTTCTGATCTCTTACTTCTCACTGTGGGCACAATGTAGGCAGCCCACATCTTGGAAAAGGGCTGCCCACATAAAGAAGTAGAATTTCTACACTCATCATGTATCCTTCGGTGAATTCAGGTTCAGCCTTGGAGCCAATTATATTAACATTTATTCTTATTAGTACAATTGCTAGAAAGCAGAAACAGCAGCGGACTGACAAATGCCATCTCTTCCTCATCACCTTTCTTCTAGTTTCCCATATCCCATCTCCTAGAACTGGAAGGGACCTTGAAAGGTCATCGAGTCCAGCCCCCTGCCTTCACTAGCAGGACCAAGTACTGATTTTGCCCCAGATCCCCAAGTGGCCCCCTCAAGGATTGAACTCACAACCCTGGGTTTAGCAGGCCAATGCTCAAACCACTGAGCTATCCCTCCCCCCTATAGAAAAACTGAGGCACAGAGAAGGGCCGTGACTTGCCCAAGGTCACCCAGCAGGCCAGAGCTAGGAATAGAACCCTAGTATCTTGCGTCCCAGTCCAGTACTCCCTTTTCCAAACCACACTGCCTCCATGCAAAATCACCCGTTTACCTCTTAACGGTTTCACGCCCTCTTGAACTCTCTCTTCAAAGTTCTTTTCAACTTTCCCTTATGGTACTTGTTGACTATCGGTCTCGTGCCGGTATTTAGCCTTAGATGGAGTTTACCACCAGCTTTGGGCTGCATTCCCAAGCAACCCGACTCCAAGAAGACCCGGTCCCGGCGCGCCGGGGGCCGCTACCGGCCTCACACCGTCCACGGGCTATGCCTCGATCAGAAGGACTTGGGCCCCCGAGAGCGGCACCGAGGAGTGGGTCTTCTGTACGCCACATTTCCCGCGCCCCACCGCGGGACGGGGATTCGGCGCTGGGTTTCATATTAACACCTTCCTCCCCCACCCAAAGAAAAAGTAGCGAGGCTAGAACTAACCTGTTTCCCTCATGTCTGTATTCTTTACTCAGGGCCAAATCTCCTTTGAAATCAATGGGAGTTGTTTGTCCTGGAACCTGTTTCCCCCTACCCACACCGCAGCTTTTGCCGGGGCTCCGGGGCTTCCCCACCTGGCACGGCATCTTCTGGGGTCAGGAATCTCTCCACCCCGCCCTGTGGTGTCTGCCTGGGATGGGGCTTTCCCCAGCCCACCTACACACCTGCCCGGTGCAGCTTCTGCCGGGGCACCCAGGCAAGCTTGGGGCTTCTTCCGCCCCGTGGCTTTGGCTATCTGTCTGCTGGGGTGCCCAGTTTTTCAGGGCCCCCAAATTGGCCGGGGGCAGCCTGGGCATGGGGCCCATTGGCCTGTGCATTAATCTTCATGGCTCCCAGTCCCTCACAGCACCCACTGCCCCATGCCAGTTCCTACCTTGTTGATCTCCCAGGGGCTGGAGAGAAGCCCTCCCGCCCCTCAGCCAGCCAGCGGGCAGGCCAAGAGGAGCAAGCAGTGGGGGGGGGAGGGGACAGGCAGGTGGGGCTTCTTCTGCTCCCCTCTCTTTTTTTTTAAAAGTCCCGTCTGTGCTGCAGCGGTGGCAGATGGGGGCCCCTAGGCCCTTTTAAATCGCACAGGCCCCTAGGCAATTACCCCTTTTGCCCCCACACCCATCAGCGGACCTGCAAATGAGCTAAGCATTGCTTCAACATAAACACAGCTAAGTATTGCCTCAGCATAGAGGGTTAGTCAGGGGAAGGAGGAGGCATGAGTGGAGGGAGCTCAGGTCCACTTTACTGATCCTCAACTGATATATAGTTCTTTTGGGATCTTACGCTGATAGCATAAATTAGAGCAGCCATAAGGCTACTCTAACTCCATGTTGGGCCAATGCAGACAAGTTTCAAACACAGGGAGATGTAACCAGCTATTGGATGCCCCGTCCTTCTCCTATTTGCCTGCACATTGAGTGGAGTTCTGATGCAGGAAAGAATCTGCACCACCATCTCTTTTAATATTCTAATAGCCTTCTTGGGTCTTAGAGATACAACAGGGTAATTATTTCCTAAGCACCTTGTGACATTGCACTCCATATGATTTTATGAAAATATGCTAATAAGTGTGGATATAATGTAACTGGAATATTCTTCATGCAAAAGGTCTCTTGTAAGGTGTCATTACAAAGCTTATAATCTACTGAATGTGTTCATCCTATTTGTATGACTGTATCATTCTTGAAACTAGGAATATAAAATATAACTCTGAGGTCCTATTGTAGTTATACAAAGTGTGGGCCATTAATGGTGGTTTAGACTCTTGATGGCGCCCATCAACTAGGACAATTGACTGTAGATGGTTCTGTTTACGTGCAAGCCATCCTGTGAGTCAGGCTGGGAGGAATGAAGGCTTGGGGTCTCCCAGGACATGTGACCATATCACCTAGTACTGGAATCCATCTTAAACCTGGTGTTTTTCCAGTTAGAAGGAGGTGTGGGGACCTAGAGAGACAAAAGATTTCCACCTTGTGCCAAAGATATATAAGGGGGTGGAACAGAACAAAGGAGGCTGCAGTCATGAGAAATCCCCTAGCTACCACCTGAGCTGGAACAAGGTCTGTATCAGGGGAAAGGATTGGGCCCAAACTAGAAAGAAGTCTAGTCTGTGAAAGAAGCTCATTGGAACATCTCTGAGGGTGAGGTTTCATCTGTAATAGGTTTCTTACTGTATTGGGCTTAGACTTGGATGTTTTTGTTTTATTTTGCTTGGTAATTTACTTTGTTCTGTCTGTTATTACTTGAAACCACTTAAATCCTACTTTTTATATTTAATAAAATCACTTTTGCTTATAAATTAACCCAGAGTAAGTAATTAATTCCTGGAGGAGCAAACAACTGTGCATATCTCTCGATCAGTGTTATAGAGGGTGGATAATTTATGAGTTTACCCTGTATAAGCTTTATACAGAATAAAACAAATTTATTCGGGGTTTGGATCCTATTGGGAACTGGGTTTCTGGGTGCTAGAGACAGGAGCACTTTGTAAGCTGTTTTCAGTTAAGTCTGCAGCTTTTGGGGGATGTGGTTCAGACCAGGGTCTGTGTTTGCAGCAGGCTAGTGTATCTGGCTCAACAAGACAGGGTACTGAAGTCCCAAGCTGGCAGGGAAAACGGGCTCAGAGGTAGTCTCAGCACATCAGGTGGCAGTCCCAAGGAGGTCTCTGTGACCCAACCCGTCACACACCTAACATTCTTTAAATACATTTTTTCTATTTAATTTTCTAAATAGCTAATAATCTTTATGAAATGTCCTAAGTAGGTTTCCCCAATTTACTTTTTCATTTGAAAGACTCTTGCAATCTCCAGAGCTCCAGTAGTATTAGCTGATTTTGTTGAACATTTGGACACCAACCCAGTTTCTACTTCACCTTCAAATGAGGTGATCTTCTGTTTAAAGTCCTCCATTGATCTTCTCTCTTTTTAAAATTTCTCCAAAATGCATGAGAACAGCCTGAAAATATATAAATTAGGCTTGTAGAAAATTCCCCTTTCTCTGCCAAAAAGGGATATCCAGAAGGTAATGCAATCCAGTCATGAAGCTTGGGGTAAGTACTTGCTATCTTAACTATTTATAACATTTCTGCTACTTTTTTGTGATCTAAATACTAATCTCTGAATCTTGTGTTGCACTTCACAAAGTGATTTCTGTCCAGTGGGTGACTTTTAAACCCAAGAACAGGATTAGAATAATAGAAATTTTGAAATTTTGGTTTGGTAGGGTTTTTTTGCAGTATTCAATGCTTTCTTTTCATTTAACTCTTGCAACTCTAACTTCTGCTTTATTTGCAATTTTGAGATGTTACTTGCACATCAAAACCATGAACAAATTTGATGCAAGTTATGCGAAAAACCATCTTCATTCAGAAAATGGGTCTGTTAAATATAATTTCTGCAGAAGTGAGTCAAATTTTGCATACGGAAAAAATCTTCCATTCTGGCTAGTTTCACATTTTTTTCCTCATTAATTTTCTGCACACTTCCAGCATAATCAAAATCTATCATGGGCAGTGAGTAACATTCTGTCTACAGAAAAATTCCTTTTTAAATTTTGTTGGGAGAATGTATTCTTCACTTGCCTCATTGTGTGAAGCTGCTGATACAGAATCAAAATGGTATTCACCGCCTCTTTAGAGGTAGAGAGTAAGAGCATCTCTCTAATCTCCTTGGTATTCTTCTGGTTTAAGGATCTATAAACTTAATGATGCTGTTACTGTATAGTATGGATTTTGGTATGCTTCATGAAAAGGACAGGAAGAGGTTGTCAAATATAGTGTTGCTCCTCAGTCATATTTGGTTTCAAGGAAGACTTCTGAAACAAAGTATAATAACATCACTGTATTTCAAAGGAGAATTAACAAAAGGTACCATTAACAAAGCATTAACAAAAGGTACCACAAAAAAGGCAGCAAAAAGCAAGTAGGGACAGGAATGCAAAAATAAAAAATTGGGGAGAAAAAACACCAAGTAGATATTAACGCCTGGGTTCATTTCAGATGAAGAAGCTCAAACTATCTTGGAATGTGTTCTAAAGAAAGTTTTCAGTTCTCTCTAAAATATGCTGTTTTATTACAATCCAAAACTCTAGGTGTGGCTGGGAACAAATATGATTGTACTAACAAGGCAGCTCCAATGAGATAATCTGGGACTAATCAACTCAATAGGCATTAAAGTAACACAACGATGGTTCTCAGGGTATAGGGCCAGTGAAAGTAAATGACACTGAGACTATTACATTGTAGAGAAGTCCCACTATAAACATCTCAAGAAACAATTCAAAGTGCAATTATGTTTCTCCATTGCCATGGATGCTTGTGTCTTCACTTATATCACTAAGATAAGGACCCTACTTAAAATCTTAATGAGACAAAAAAACAGACTGAGGGGTGAGGAAAGGCATGTTTCAGGTAGGTGACATGCCTGGATTATGTTTGTCATGTGTTGTACCTCCAGTGTATCTTTAATAATATTTTATCATTCATATTTATAACTGGTATTGAAGGCAAGAGAGTAGGAGAAGACTGTTAGTGCCAGAGAGGAAAAAAAGCCAAAATAAATTATTCTAGGTGCAACTTAAGGAGGCCACTAAGCAGCCTGGTGCACAGGAGAGGGAAAGGAAGCTATTGCAGGAATAGAGACCAGTGCTGGATAAAGGGGTAGTAACTTCCAGTGAAGAGCCTAGTCAGAGAATCTGACGACCGAGCACATGGCTAAGACTGGGTTTAAGAGAATCGGCTTGAGTCTCTTCTGTTAGTCCAATACTAGTATAAACCTGTAAATCATTGATGTTATTCCATCCTTAAACTCATGTGGGTCCAGTAGATGTAGCTTTTCATTAGTCACATATAATCCTGGAGAGCCTCATTACACTTAAGAAAATAAACAATAATAAAGATCACTCAGTTTGATAACCAGAAGATTTAAAACATCTGTTTGCGGGCAATAATGTTGGCCTGCAGCAATTTAAGATTAGGTAGGTGAGCAAATTGCACTACACCATAAATTGAGCTAACTTAGTTCAGTGCCTCATAGCAGTAAATGAAGCATTAGAGGGATTGCTAAAGTATGTAAGGCCCAAGAGGTGATAGTTCAGATTTACAAGAGGCTGGATGAAGAAGCCTGTATGTTAAAAGCAATTGACTATTTTATCCTTGTTAACAATAGAAAGAACAGTAAATAACTGAAGTCTGGTGGGCTGAAACTAATAAAGCAAGCTATCAAAAATACAGCTAATTAAACAAGATAGAAAAATCGGCACTGAAGTAAAGTAACCTATGATAAAATCAATTTTAGCAACATGAGCTGCCAAGAAGAGAGAGATTTCAACCTTAATTTTAAAAAGATGCAGTTTAAGTAGCACATGGTGCCTTGGTGATGGAGGCGTTTAACACTTAAAATATGGCAGCTAGAGGTTTTTGCTTCATGCATCTTTCAGGCAATCTCTGGGACAGGGAGAAGATGTAATCCTACATAGTATAGAATACAACCAGGGACAGGAATACTTAAAATATTTGTAACATGTGCCAGACCATGACACTGTATCCCTGATTTGTGCTACAAGTAAACAAAGCAATTTTTTAATCTATTCATTGACTTTGTTGCAACTGATGGAAAGACTTTGCAATCAGCGAAATATGTTCCAATCATTACTTTCTCAACAGAAATGGGGCAGCAGCCTGTACCAGCTGGAGACTTTGCAGAGCCCTGTTGTGCAAACCAGCCAATAAAGAATTACAGTAATCTAATCCTGAAGGAGAGACGAAAGTGTAAATTGCCTTTTCAAAGTTTCCTGAGATGGAAATGACAACCGCTTGGCAATGGCCTTTTCAAATGGTAGCAAGATGATCTCGCTGTGGAGATGAAATACTTCTCAAAGGTCTAACATGAATCTCAAACATTTCTGACGACTGAGAAAATAACTTGATTGCAAACTGAAGAATCGTTTGGTGAAGAAAAAAGCTTCTATGAACTTCACAGCTGAGAAGCAGCATATCTGTCTTGTCCAGATGGACTGGACATCCACCAAGAATGATGCTAGCACTCCTGTTACATGGCACGTATGTCTATGAGAATTATACACAAGTATTAGAGATAGGCAAACTCTGTGCACTGCCTGCTTAGTGACTCACCCACTTCCCTGCTGGAATCTAACATGGATTTCCTCTCTCTCTAGTGTAAAGCGTTCATCACTGAACAACTTCTTTGGGCTGAGAAAGGAAGTTCCTCTCAGGATTCACTTGGATATCAGCAACTACAGAGCAAGAAAAAAATATCAGGTCTCGTGGCCTCCATTCTGTGCAGACTTTTGGGCTGAGCATTTGGGCAATTTGTTATCCTTGTTATCTGGATGACACAGATAAAAACCCCGTCTTGAAAATTTTTCTTTTAATATTTTGTTGTTTGTAATGTGATTTTTCATCCTCGTTCAGAGTGTTTTTAAGACTGGACGTTCCGTCTAATGCAATGATCAGGCCCCTCTGGCCACTGTTTGGAGATTTATTATTAGAATTTTACACGTGTTTGGTCTGAGGGTGTGAGGAATAGGCAGCAACACTAAATAATTATTTAGTATAACCAACAAGGCAAACATCCAGAAGTCACTAAAAAACCTCACTGAAGATTAACTACTTTCTGAGACATCTCTCTAATGATGTGGATATTACTCAATAAAATTTGTAGTAACTGATGTATAATGTAGAAACTATTGCAAGAAAATCAATCTGGAATTGGCAAGGGAGTTGTTCTATGCTGAATAAGGGGCAAACTGATCCTAGTATAACTCCACTGAAGTTATTCACTCCAAGTAATTAATTGTCTGAAAATGATGAATAAACATTTTCTGAGGACTAGCCTTGACTCAAACAACTGCTTTGTGTTTCTATGTAACTTTAAGGGTATTTGTGTAGATGTAGATTCTTTCCCATTTAAAAAGAACAGTCAGCTTGTAAATCAAATTTCCACTGGAACCATTTTGTAACTGCAATTGTTACATGCAGCTCCTAAGATTATGACTCTTTCACTGGCTTGTCAATTTGCATCATTCTCATGCACTACTTTGGGGGGAGCTTCCCTGCATGTTTTTTCCTCAGGCTTAGGAAAAGAGGGTGTTCCAAGTAACATTCAGCAAAGCTGAAACTTTGAAGACAGGTGTGTTCACAGAGAGAGGAGGGGGAAGGAGAACTGGGCCTAAGCATGTCTGATGATCGTATGCTCAGATTTGCCCAGATGTTGCATCCAAAAATTTATTTTAAAAAAATTGTAGTGTTCAAGTGAATTGATCCTGTGAGATCTTGAAGAGCCAAGGATGGGTCAGTATCTGAAATAATGCATAATAACTTGGGAAGTTAATAACTATGGAGGATGGATGTTAGAACGGCAACTACATACCAATAAGTCAAGGAGTCCATTTTACATAATACGTAAATACACTTCAATTCTGCTTGCTTTTTAATTTTACCATGCATTCCAACATTCTGGAAGTAAGAAGGCATGTGATGGGGTGTACTCCCACACTGGTCCTGAGAAAATTAATTAAGCCCAATTAACCTATTGATGCCACATGGAGGAGAAGCCAGGGAACAGGGCTTGATTAATCAGACATGAGGCTCAGCTAGACAGGAACAGGAGGGGCCTGTATAAAGCCAAGTAGCTGGCAACTGAAGGGGATGAAGGAAGGTGTGTTGGGACGATAGAAGGCAGTCCACAGTTACTCCCGGTGAGGAGGGAGTTGGGAGTCTGGCAAACCCAAAGATGGGGGAAGCCAAGAAGGTAGGAGAAGGCTCACAGGAAAATCAGCAAGGAAAAGGAGTGCAGACATTGGCTGCTGATTAGAGGACCCCTGAACTGGAACCCACAGTAGAGGGTGAGCCTGGGTTCCCTGACCAGCCACTGGAGATGTGGCACAGACCAGGCAGAGGACAGTGGACTGCCTGGGATGATTTGTTCTGGAAAGACTTTGTTAACCTTCTCCTGGCCCCCCGAAGGAGGAACTATGTAGAGACCCAGCCAGAGGGCTGAGTCACGAAGGGGAGGCTGCAGTTCCTGGATCAAGAGGGGTCTAGAGGGTGAGAGGACAGTGGGAGAGTCGCTGCCAGAGGAGGAACCAGCACCTGGCCGGAGCTAATCCCCAAAGCGACCAGGATGAGGTGCCATCATCAGTGAGTGGACCCCATGACAAGGCATTATTTCAGCCTGAAGTTAAAATTTAAATCTGTATTTCCAATGCTATCTTTCATGGGCCAGCATAAAATCCTGGCAGCATGTCTTCCTTTGAGAGCTTCTCCTACCAACATAGCTACCGCCTCTCATGGAGGTAGATTTATTATGCCAACAGGAGAGCTCTCTCCCATTGGCATAGGGTGCAGCTGCACCAATGTAGCACATATTGTGTAGACTAACCCTTAGTCTGTAGGAAATAAAAGGCACAGAAAGATGAAAGATCTATCAAGATACAGAAGAAATGAGGATGAGAAGAGAGAAAAGAATGACAGCTGAGAAAAAAACTTTCATCTTAACTGTGAGATGTTATCTTATAGAAAACCTGTTTTTGAATCCATGAATAAATGGTAATTTTGCTGAACCTGACCTCACCTGCTGCCTGCCCCAGATACAACCTGTTTGGTTGCTTATGTATATCCTCTGTGTGTGTTTATAGACAGAGCTGGCAGTAATGCTCAAGTTAAGATTGACTAACACTTTCTATTATTCACCAAACATTAACTATTAAGGTTGAAATTTTCCATGCTCATCTCTGACTCAGATTCTTTTTGGCAAACTTTCAGCAAAATGATTGTCGTTTCTAAGAATGATATAGGGGACAAATATATTTATTTGCTCAGGTGTATTCTTACGGTTTTGCTCAGAATTTTTATCACTCCATGCTTAGGAGCAGGAACTTCAAACTTGGCCATCCTGGGGTCAGAGGTCATTTGTTGTTCCCATAAAAATCCACTCAAATCTGGCCATATTACAAGTCTTAGAAAATTGCTATTTGCACGTGTTTGGTAGGGGCTTGTTAGAGTTGGTCAGCAAAATTCCCCCTAAGATTCTTTCTGTGTTGAGTGTGCTCCAGTCTCTGAGAACTCAGTGAATATGCTGCAAGGAGCAGGACTTTCCCTGCAGTTGATTCTCTAGATGCCAGGTGCTCCTGGACACAGGAATTGAGAGCAAAGATGCTGCCTCTGCTGTGTTCTTAATGATCCCCCAGCTTATGAGCAGGTAGCATAAAGAAGAAAGGACAACCGCATTGGAAAGCGGAGAGGTGAGGAACAGAGAGAGGGAGACTAGGCGGTGGATGAGAGAGAGAGAAGAGGAATATGTTGGAAGAGATGGGGCAGAAGGATCTGAAACCACTAGAGCAAACTCTCCTCCAGAGCCTGGAAATGAATCCAGGATTCCTGAGTCTCAAATTCCTCTGCAGTCTGCAAGTATCTTTGAAACCAACTGGCAAAATGTCTTATTCCCCCTTTAGTGGGTGGTCCAAATAGAGAGAAACTTGCTACTGCTGCTAATTACTCCATTAACTCACGAAGACAAGAGGTCTATGCTGTGGATCTAAAGGCTGCAACCCTGCTTATGACCCATGCTGAGGGGCAATATGATTCCCCATGATAGAATTTTGTGAGGAGTGGGATTCAGTTTATAAAAAATTCAGAAATCACATACAAACATCTGTTAAAAGAACATAAGGTTACCCATATGATCTTTATTCATTCTTCCCCCCCTTGTGCAAGTGCATTATGAGACAGTCTTTAATTCCATGATCACAAGACCCCTGCCTCATACTATGCCTGCACTCTATAGACTTGCTCTGGGTTATGTAGTGAAGGAGCCTGTTGTCTGTAAGACCCCTGCCTTGTTTGTTCCAGAAGTTCGAAGGTGTGTAGTGAATAAGGTAGAGGACTGGAGGAAGAGAAAGTATGGTCTCATGGTTAAGACAATTGAATGCTGCCCTGGGAAATTGGATTCTATCCTTGCCCATGCTACAGAACTCCTGTGTAATGCTAGACAAGTCACTTAAACCAAACTCATCACAGGTGGTCACTTGTTGCATGTTCCTCATGTTCTAGGTGCCCAACTTTTTGAGACACCTCACCCTTGCAGTGCTAAACACTAAAAACTGCAATTGAAATCAAAGGGAACTGCACTTTGAATGTAAAATGTGCTGAGTACTCTGAAAAATCACATTGTAGGTATCTCAAAATGGGAACCCAAAGTAAACTAACATTTGACAATTTTGTCATTAATCTCCTTCTGCCTCAGGTCCCATCTGTAAAATGGGGTAATAATACCATATTCCTTTCCAGGGGTGCTGTGAAGATAAATTCATTAATGAGCAACAGACAAAAATCCATAAGGAAATTAATAATTCTGCATTCAGTGCAGGGTTTAAATGGCATACAGCAAATAAGGTCTGATGGCACACATTGAATAATAAGGATAAAAAGAAATATTAAATGACTCAGAGGTCCAGTGGAAAGAAGACGTGTAGCTAAAGTCACACAAACAAGGGGGGCTGAATTAAGTGGCATTTCCCTACTTTTGAGTCCTTGACTTTGCAACCTTATACTCTTCAAACTGTTTCAGTTTGGGTTTGGGTGGTAGGTTGTTTAATATCACCTTAATTTTGGACTAAAAATCTGAACAGTAGCAAAAAGGTGGTACTGTAGAGGAACACTGTGTAAATTAAAATTTGGCCCCAAATTATGGTTTTTGCTAAAACAAGCTTTTATAAAACCTAAAATGCATGATTCCTTTCAAAATTCCTATTGAAAGACTGGTTTTGAAAGTTTTCTACAGTGTTTGCAACCCAGACATGATAGTACTGTTAGCCAAATAGGGCCCGTTTCCCCCCGGAGCTTACCTAATTACACCAAGGAGGCACGGAGAGACAAGAAGACGGGTACCAGGTCCTTTATTTGTCAGTCAGCTGAGAGGGTGCTCCTCGACTTATGCCAGAAGAGACACACCTTACATGGGCAACATAGGCCCTTTTTATAACCAGTAACAAACAACTCAGTTCTCATCCTTTTTACGTCATTATGCTGACCTATAAATAACAGGTTACACAGAATACATGTATTATTTTGGGGAAGGGGATACAAGAGACATCTGTTGCGGATACATTTGTCATTTTGAAGGGAGAACAAGGTACATCCCTTGACCCTTTGCACTAAATACCTTGGGGATATATGGGAAAGCGGCTGCAAACTAACTATTTCTCTCTGTTCCCTCCTTATCTCTATTATTTCTGCTAATATGAGTGAAACTACAGCCATCTGCCAGAAATGCTGACCAATACATTTCTGCTTTAACATGGAAGCAGTTAGCACAGAAGTAGATGAGAGTTCCCAAGATGGAGTCACTGTGGTTCACAGATAGGCCCAGAGCAAAAGAGCTTTATCGGCACTTTTGGCCTTCCACTCTCCCGAGTTACCTGGTAGCTATGCCTAGTGGATCCCAACAGTACTAAGAACTTTGAAAATGAACAATAACCATACTTGACACTTTGACTAAGGGCCTATCTAAACACAAAAGTTCTAATACTTTAACTGTACTTGTCTGGTAAAGAGGTACAGACCCCTTACAGTGGATGCAATTATAGTGGTATGTGTAGCTTTTTACAGTATGGCAAAAAAAAATTACACCCCTACCTGACATGATAGTGAACTGTGTAGCCCAGGCCTAAATGTCCAAGATGAATAAATAGTGAAAAGTAAAGTAGATTTTTAAAAATTCTTCCATGCTTGGTGGAGCAGTTGCTGAGGTCCACCCAGTGCAGGATTAGAGCCCTTAATTTACATTAGGTGGGGCCGACCCTGTAAACCCTCATTCATGTGAGTAGTTCTTATCAGGACTACCTCCTCTGAGCAAGGATTTATGCCACTGGTTTTTATATTGAGTATTTGAATGCATTACAACTAACAAAACAAAGTGCCGTGGAACTGCTGGTACTTCTTGCTTTTGGTTGGGTTAATAATACAGAGAAAAGAACCTTTCTTACAGTAATGCAGTGCTTCTGGATGGAACTCAGAAGTGTAGGTATGTGGTTAAAAATAACTTAATTAATATTCAGTGTTTTTAATGCCTTTAAAAAGTTTCAGTTCCTGTCTGATTTCAGAAGATCTATTACCATCCTTCCTCTTGCAAGATCCTTGTCCATTTCTGAACATGTTCATGAGGTTTAAAGCCTCAGTGTATTCAAACTTTTATTAAATATGGTAGATCAAGAAGCTTTCTTCAGAAATATTATCTGGTAGAGACAGTGCAAGACAACTAACCACCAGAATTAATGTTACTCTATGAGTTACATTAGCGGACTGAGTGCTTCAGCTTGAAATGTAAGTGAGCTTTTACTTTTGATATTTCTATTTGTCTGAAAACAAAAGCACCTTGTAGTATACTTCATAAAGTTCTTCCTGGTTTGTTATCCATGTAAAGGACTGCAAATGTCACAGCAGCAACTTGCTTTTGTAACACGAAATGGGGTGACGTGGCTGTGCTGAGAACGTTATGCATTATAGAACATCCCAGCCACCTGTATGTGCATGAGGTGCTCTAAAACAGAAATGTGCAAAGTAGTGCTTGGCCTACCAAATCAAAGTTCTATGGAAAGGATAATACATTTTACCGTTCTTGGGAATACAACGTTGACTAATAACCTACGCAAGGAAAAAGAAACAAAACCACAACACCCTGAGAGATGAATGCAAGGAGTGCTGTTTTTTCTACAGTTCTTTGAAGAGTATTTTAGACAAGATTTTACAGTGTTCATAATCTTGGACTTTTTAAAAGGAATGGGAAATGGATTGATTGGCATGGTGTGTTTGTTTTAAGTAGGTAGACTTGAATCAGAAAGTTAGGGAAAATTCAGATCCAAAAAGTTTGGGGGTGGGAGTGTTCAAAGGTTTTGCTTCATCCCATTAGGGATAGGAATAAACTATCTGAACTAGTCTGGGTATTTGTTATCTTAAGTTTGGAAAGAACAAGGAATTTAACTTGGATTATGTTGAAGTATGGGTTGGGACTGGACAGTTTAGTTTGTTTTGTATTATGTATTGTATGTTGTGCTGTTTTTTGATGCTTCATGGGTTTGAGATTTGTGCTATTAAAAAAAAGTGGTGTCCAATTTTGTGAGGTTCTGAGCCCTCAACTCCCATTAATTCAGTAGGAGCTGAAGGTGTTCAGCTGTAGGATTGACCCCAATCTCTATTTCTAAGATTGGATTGAATGTCAATGAGGTAACTTAAGCCATGTACAATGATGTAGGATATATTTGAGCAATTCCTTATCCGTTTGCACTTTGACTGTGACTCCTTGAAAAAATGTTGCATATTAATACATTAAGCACTCCCAGAAGTAGTTCTCTCCAAGGAAACTGTATCAAGCAGGAACGAATTAAGAAAAAATACAGCAGGCAGCGTCAGCATCAGGAAGAAAAGCAGCAAGGTCAAGACCAATTGCAGGAGACAAAGTTGAGTTTCTCATGAAATGTTTCCATTGTAAAGTGTTAGGATATTGCAGAACATTAACTATATATGTAATATGTATGTTGTATTCTTTGTAGTTTCCAACTGGAAACATTTTAGGGTCATTCCTCCCTAAATAAGAATTCTTTATCATATAGGGCTAGTAGCAAATGGGTAAGATACCAGAAGGAAAATGCATTTACTTAATTAATTTTGGGGTCTAGTTGTATTTCCATTAAAGTTAATTGCAGAGCTCCTATTGATTTCAGAGAAACCTAGATCAGGCCCACAAAAGATGCTTCCTAAGATGGAGAAACCAGTTTTATAAGCAATATACAAAAACTGAGCATATTAATTTTAACAACAAATTAAATTAAAAACCTTTAAAATGTATTAGCAAAATCTAATGTTAAACATGGCTGAATTCTGTGCAAAATAAAGAATCTAAAACTGTTTACATTTTTAAATTTCATATTGTTAGTTTTATACATTTTTCTATGGATGATTTTTCTGGCAGAAATATACACAAAAATACATGAATACTGGAGACGATTTGTGAAAACCAAACTCTGAATGCATAAACATGAGATTTTGTATCAGAAAACTTCTACAGCCAACACAGCTCAGATATCAAATAGTCTCTTATGCATAAACAATTCACTTAGACCAATAATTATTTGTTCGAATTGTAGAGTGAATATTTTAGAATAATAAATTCATTTGAGGAAATTGAAATCTGCTCATGGACAACTTGAAAAAAAAAAAGAATTATTTGACTGGCCTGACACTCCCATATATATAACTAGAGCTATATGATCCTTTGGCAGTGATACCCCAAAACCACCTGAAAATCAGCTAGCTTTGGGTTCATAGGTGGGGGTGGGAGGAATCCAAGTGGGCCTTATAAATGTTTGGCACAACCTAAAGCCATACATGTCTATCTGCTAAGACCCAAATGTGAGATGCAGACCCAAAGTGCAAGAAGCAAAATAAAAAAAAAATAGTCATACAGAAAATGTAAAATGTCATGATTCCTTCCCTTAGTGTAAATAACCTCATATAATGTCAGTTTTATTATTATTTTACAGATATAATTTTCAACAGTGGGGGAATGACACATTTTGGTGGTACATGGGTAACTTGGAGAATAAAATGAATGACACAGAATATCAGGGTTGGATGGGACCTTGGGAGGTCATCTAGTCCAAGCCCCTGCTCAAAGCAGGCCCAATCCCCAGACAGATTTTTGCCCTGGAGCCCTAAGTGGCCTTCTCAAGGATTAAACGCACAACAATGGGTTTAGCAGGCCAATGCTCAAATCACTGAGCTATCCCTCCCCTTAGGTCCAGACTGTGGGGGGGCACTACTAGGACCCAGAGTGTAGAAAATTGTATCTGCTCCTGGTGCATATGTATTCTCTCTGCTCTAGATGCACAGAGATGGAGGAGTGCTGTGCTGGAGGAAGGAGGGCACAAGAGACGTAACAGGCAGGCAGGAGAAAAGGTGAGAGGGAATAACAGAAAGCAGCAGGAACTGCAGGGAGAGAGAGGAGGAGGAGCCTCTTATGTACCTCTCTAGCACCCCCAGGAGCCTGGACTGATTAACACCAGCTTCTCAGGGAGCTTCCTGCTGCTTTCCTGAACTCACTTGAGGAGAACAGGAAGTCAACTGAAGTAGTAGGAGCCAGTTAGGCCCTTAAGACACTGATATCTTCCCTCACTCAGGCCCTGCTACCAGCCGGCTTATTTGTCCCCTTCAACTGAGTGTTGAGAGCCACTATAGCTGGCACAGAACAGCAGTCATGAGTGAAAGAAGAAAACACCCCTCTGGGGCAGCATTCAGAGAAAGAAAGAAAGCAAAGGAAGCTTTTCTATCTAAGCAGGAAGGAGCTCTCCTGAGATACATAGACTGGACTGCACACCTGACATCAGCCATACAGAACAAATGTCCCTGCAATGGTGACTGTCAGAGAGCATTTTCTAGAATTTATTGACATTGATGATACTACAAGAGCTGGTATGACAAATGTGCTTCTTAAAAAGCTGGAAGATACAGGAATTACGATAGCTGACATGAGAGGTCAGGACTACGATAATGGTGCCAACATGAGAGGAAGAACAGAGGAGTTAAAGAGTTAAACACTTGAGCTTTTTTTGTCCCATGCAGTTCTCATTCATTGAACTTGGTGGTCAGTGATGCAGCATCAGCTTCTAGTGAGGCTGATGAATTTTTTAATGTAATTCAGAGCATCTATGTATTTTTCTCTGCATCAACTCATCGATGGCAAATTTTGAAGCAACATCTGGGAACATCCTCTTTGACACTGAAACCACTGAGTGCCACACGATGAAAAAGTCGAGTGGAGGCGATAAAGCCTATCAAACACCAAACTGGGAAAATAGATGATGCCATAGTTGCCATGATGGAGGATAATGCTATGACAGGAACTGTTCGTGGGAGAATAGTGGCAGAGGGAAATGGAATCACCAGAAAGATACATAACTTCAAATTTCTGTGTGGCTTAGTGTTGTGACATGACCTACTATTGTAAACAAGAGACTCCAAGGTGCTGACCTTGATATATCTGGAGCAATGGAACAACTGGACAAAGCAAAGCCATATCTACAGTCTTACTGGTCAGATGAGGGATTTCAAAACGTTCTGAAGAGTGCACAGAAGTTGGCAGAGGAACTTCACGCTGAAGCTATTTTCCCACACATTCAAGAATACAAGAGTCACTGAAGAAGAAGACATTTTGATTACGAGGCACGGGATAATCCCATAAGAGACCCCAAATAACAATTCAAAGTTGAATTCTTTAACAAAGTGCTAGATTGTGCAACACAGTCAGCTGAAGAACGTTTCATGCAGCTCAAGGAACACAGCAGTATATTTGGGATGTTGTATGATATTTCAAAACTCCTCACTATACCTGAAGAAGACCTACACCAGCAATGCGGGACACTAGAGACAGTGTTGACGCACGATGACATGCGCGATATTGATGCAAGTGATTTAGGTGATGAACTGAAAGCCCTTTCAAGATACATTTCAGAAGGATCAACTCCAAAGGCTGTTCTGAAATATATGTGCACAAATAAGATGACCACCCTCTTTCCAAATGCTTTTGTTGCTCTGCGCATACTTCTAACACTTCCTGTAACAGTTGCCAGTGGACAATGCAGCTTCTCCAAGCTGAAGTTAATAAAAACACATCTGGGCTCCACAATGACACAGGAGAGGCTGGTCAGCCTTGCAACCATCGCAACAGAGCATGAGCTGGCCCGGACTGTGGACCGTCAGGAGGAAGCAGTTCAAATCTTTGCAACCACTTTAATTATTCAAACAGATAAAAATGCCAGTGTTTACTATGCAGATAAGAAAAGTTACATTTGCTGTTCAGGTGTTTGAAAGTTAAGTGTTACTTAAAATTTTTGAACCAGGCATTTTAAGTTGTTAGTTCTCCTTTACTGGGGTAGGTAGCAGAGCAGTACCATGAGAGGAGTAGAACAGGAAGAAGGCAGAATTGAGACCTTTCAAAGTTTTGGCCCAAGCGAGGGGCCATGGGGACGACATTTGAGCTCCCCGCCTCAGATGCCAAAATGTTGTGGGCCAGCCCTGTGAGGGGGAACTGAGTGCTCAGGACCTCAGAAATTAAGCCCTTTGAGTCTGGACAAGTTGTAGTTCACAATGAGGAAGAAGAACAAACCAAAGGGCAAACATGTAGAATCTCTCTCTTTAGCACCTCCCCCTTTCATCGGCTGCTTAGCTGACAGGCCTGCAAACTTCCTATATTTAAAGGTACAGTGCTATCCAATTTGTTGTATGGGTATGAGATCTTTAGACTTGGTACAGGCATCACATCAAGCTTCTAGATAAGGTTCATTTATGAAACCTGCATGCCTCAAATAGCAGCATAAAATTACCAATAATGAGAGCATGGAAACCAGTCACTCCAAGGGATTGAAGACATGCTCATTGCATCACAGCTACACTGGGCTGGTCATGGGTTGAGGATGGATGACACCAGAATGCCAAAGCAGTTGCTGTATGGCAAACTGAAAGTTGGTACCATACACATGAGGCAGCCAGAAGAAATGCTTCAAGGACACATTGAAGCATAATGTGAACCAGTGCAACATTGACATCGACAGCTGGAAGTTGTCAGCAAGAGATAGATCAGGCTGGCGAGGAACAGTCAACAATGGAGTTATTCAGTTTGAGATTAATCACTGGATGGCTCTTGGGGCACAGAGGCTGAGTCATAAACAACGGCAGATTCAGTGGGCACAGTCAGTTATCCCTTCCTCAACACTGAGCTACATATGCGCTCAATCCAGAAAGGACTACCACTCCCGCATCAGCTTTTTTAGGCACAATAGTACTCACAAGGTCTAACACCATCATCTGCAACATCTTCAGTGATGAAGGGCAACAATAGTCGATAATAGAACATACACTATGGTGCTTCCTTCTGGTTTTGATATGCAACTTACACCCTGCTTTATTTATAAGGTGAATTGAGAGAAACTGCATTATTAATTTTTCTCTTCTACTCTCTGAATAGGTTTGTCATTGTTACTTTCTCTACTATACATAGCCTCTCAGCCTCAAAGCAGTTTTAAGCAGCAGAAGCGCATAAATTATTTCTTGTGTATATATGTAAAAATTGAGGTGTGAAAAATCCCGTGAATGCCAGTCAAATTAACTGGATAACTTAAAGCAAGTATGTACTTGCATAACCTATTTTATATTATTAAAAATAGTGGTGCTAGCCTTGACTTCTTAAAAATGTTAATAAAATTGCTAACTTTATACTTTGCAGCTTGTTATAAATGACAAACATTGAGATTTTTTTTAATTAAGCACTTAACACTTTTTATACATTCTCAACAAGATTATTATAGGGAGAAACATTTATTAGTTAGTACAAAAAAATAAGGATAGGGTGTAATGTAAACCAGAAACAAGCAAGGGCATTCTAAGATGAGACTGCCCCATAACTCTATGCCTAAACTCTGCAGGATCCATTATCATTACAGTTAGGATTGCTGGACCATATTATATATGCTCAGCGGTTCAGCTGTAACTAATACAATAGTTAGTAACCATTTAGTAGCTGTGGAGTAAATGGAGAGCTGTCAACTGGTGGAAAGACTTAACAATGACCCAACCCAACTGCAATGAGTAAGACTCTTTTAAAAATTATTTTGGGTAGGGATTGTATCTCGGTTGCATGTGTATATAGTGGCTAGCACAATACAGCCTTATGGGCTACTGCAACATGAATAATAAAAGTTTATATGTACTAATAATGAAGGAAAATAAAACAATTTATTTAGCGTGTGCATAGTCGTCTAGCCAAGCGATGGCCTCTTCAGTGGCATCATGCAGGTCTCCTAGGCCACTGCTGACCCTAGTCAGCAGGCATCCATC
Organism: Trachemys scripta elegans; assembly: GCF_013100865.1. Lineage (NCBI taxonomy): Eukaryota > Metazoa > Chordata > Testudines > Emydidae > Trachemys > Trachemys scripta. Next base: position 53,459,707 of record NC_048307.1, read on the forward strand.
GACAATGTGCGTCATCGTCTGTATTGCACTGCAGCTGCGCAAAGAGGTGTCACAAAAGCCCCAGCGATATTGGTTGGCTGCATAGAGACCTTGCCTGGTCTTGAACCTGTTCAACGGGGACCACTGATGACAGGGCAGGTCAAAACCAGGCGGGCAGATTGTGGGGTCGGCAACGAGGGACTGGTTGGGGATTATAACAGATATCCATTCCTCTTGCCAGAGTGTTTCCACCTACCATCCTGGCATGGCGGATGAGACCATAATGGGCAACATGATGGCAAACGTGCAGCTGGTGGTTTAAAAAGGTCATTGTGCAGAGCCAGGCTTGGGTTGGCGCATACTTTCTCCAGTAATTTGCCAGTGGCAACTTCTCGTCTGATATGAGAAGGAGCAATATTGCTCAGAGCTGGAAGCCATGGGAGTGGAGTTGGAAGCAGGGTGGTGGCATGTAACTGCGTATCCATCAATTTGGTGTGTAACGATCGACTCCAAACTGGTGCACAGTACTCCCCCACCGAATACGAGGTGGCAAGAGCTGACGGCAGAGTTGGAGCACTGGCACCCCATGACGAACCTGCCAGTTTACTAAGAAGATTGTTACACGTCTTAACTTTAGCTGCTGTCTTCTTCAGGTGGGCATGGTAACTCAGTGTGCGGTCTAAGGTCATACCTAGACAGACCGGTTCTACTTCATGCTTCACCCTCTGACCATTCAGATAAACATTCAGTTCTTGGGTTGCGCTGGTGTGATGAAGATGGAACAAACTGGAGACTGTTTTTATGAAGCCTGGCTGGAGGCACCAAGTCTTACAGAAGTCAGCTAACTTTACCATGTCCCGGTTTAAGGTGGCATCAAGCTCATGAAACGTCCAGGCCGGGGTACCGCAACAGATGTCGTCTGCGTAAATGAACTTTTGTGACTCCGTTGTTGGCAGGTCATTCATGTAAAGGTTGAACAGGGCTGGAGAAAGCACAGAGCCCTGGGGTAACCCATTGCTCTGTCGTTTCCAAGCACTTGTCTTCTCCCCCATCTGAACTCTGAACTGTCTGTCGCGGAGGAACAGTTCAATGATGCCTGTGACCCAAGATAGCAGGACCCGTGATACCTTCACAAGCAGGCCAGTGTGCCATACCGTAACATACGCTGCTGTTAGATCGATGAAAACAGCACCTAATTTCAAGTTTCTCTGGAAGCCATTTTCAACAAATGTGGTCAGCGCGAGACATTGGTAAAACAATGAAAAAGTGAACAGAAAACTGTAGAATAGGGTGACCAGATGTCCCGACTTTATAGGGACAGTCCCAATTTTTGGGTCTTTTTCTTATATAGGCTTCTATTATCCCCTACCCCGTCCCAATTTTTCAAATTTGCTGTCTGGTCACCCTGCTGTAGAAGGTGGAGTGGTGAACTCAGTCCGTTGGTTTCTAGATTGGAGATTTACCCTTGAATATTCTCACCACTCTGTTTTTTGTTTGTTTGTTTGTTTGTTTGTTTGTTTGTTTGTTTGAGGGTATATGTGAGGGGAGTACTGAGCCGGAGTTAGTCTCTTCTTATCCAGGACCAAGCCATGCTTCTGCAGCCTATCACAGCCCTATAATTTATTTAGCTTATTTTGGGGGAAATTGTTCTTTTCCAAGTATTATTATGGCTTACCATTAATGTCATTATCTGCCAGTAATTTTAAATTTACAGCAACTTTCACATGAGAGTCCAAAGCACCCATACAACTACAGAAACTGATTACAAATGATATAGAGCAGTGGTTCTCAACCAGGAGTATGCGTAGCATACTGGGTACAGTAGATGTTTTCCAGGGGGGTACATCAACTCATCTAGATATTTGCCTAGTTTTACAACAGGCCACATAAAAAGCACTAGCAAAGTCAGTACAAACTAAAATTTCATACAAACAATGACTTGTTTATTCTGCTCTATATATGATACACTAAAATTTATATTTATATTCCAATTGATTTCTTTTATAATTATATGGAAAAAATGAAAAAGTAAGCAATTTTTCAGTAATAGTTTGCTGTGATACTTTTTTTTTATTTTTATGTCTGATTTTGTAAACAAATAGTTTTTAAGTGAGGTGAAGTGTGGGGGTATGCAAGACAAATCAGACCCTGAAAAGGGTACAGTAGTCTGGAAAGGTTGAGAGCCACTGATATAGAGCAGTTACTTCACCCATCACTGAAATGCAGCAGCCCTAGGGATGGAAGTTGGCAGTACTCTTCGATCAGTGTACACCAATAATATATCATTCTTCTGGACACAGAACAATGCTTTCCCCTGAAGGAGAATATTGGGTAAGTGAATCATTTACCCAATCAGAGTTTAGTTAGGACGTTGAAACTCAAATGCTTAAGTAGACATGTTTGGATTCCACAAGGAGTGCAGTATAAATGTCCTTAATGCCTAGACACTTCCCCCCTCTGTGCTTGTGAAAAGGCCCTGGAGATTGTTGATGACCACAGACAATGAGAACTTTAACTTTCATCTCATGTTGATATGGGGGAGTGGCCAGAGAATAGCTCCAAGAATGATTAAAGGATTGGAACACATGCCCATGATAGACTCAAGGAGCTCAAGCTTAAGAAAGTGAAGATTAAGGGGTGACTTGATCACCATCTATAAGTACGTACATGGGGAACAAAAACGTTATCATGGGCTATTCAAGCTAGCAGAAAAAGGTTTAACAAGGACAAATGGCTGGAAGTTGAAGCTAGACAAATTCAAACTGGAAATAAGGTACTTAACCTTGAGGGTTGTTAAACACTAGAACAATTTACTGAGGGGTGTGGTCGATTCTCCATCACTGGCCATATTTAAATTAAGATTGGAGGTTTTTCTAAAATATCTGTGCTAGTTCAAACAAATTATCTTGTGGGAGCTCTAGGACTTGTGTTATGGTGGAGGCCAGACTAGATGATCAAAATGGGCTCTTCGGGCTTTAGAATTTATAAGTCTTATGATCAGTTATGGCCATCAGAGCCTAGAAACCAAAAACAGAGGCTCATCTTTCAAACTGTTTGTTATGGGAACTGTAGTGAGGCACACGCTGGGCCCCTCTGGTTTTGGCCCCTGTTGCCCTCTCCAATCAGCCAGGAATGCCTCAGCTTGATGCAAAACTAATGTTCTTTATTTACAGTTGTTTTCCTGCCACCCCTTTCCACCTATGTACAGGTTTCGCAGCCAACTTTGCCAAGTGCAGCCCTTGCCAGCAACAGACCAGAAGGCTCCCAGTTCCCACCTCCCTCCATGCCTGGCCTTTCTCTTTCCTCTTTCCTCCATTCCTTCTGGCTTCCTCCCAGCCTTTATAGCCCTGGCTAATGAGGCTGGCAGGTGCTGCCCGTTACCATAGACACAGGGCTATCCAACCCGCCCCAATCAAGGGATTGGGGCTGGAGTGACGGGCTGATTAAGTGCTTCTCACTCAGCCAGGGCTGGCTCCAGCATTTCTGCCTCCCCAAGCAGATCGGCGGCGGCAATTGGAAAAAAAAAAAAGCCGCGATCAGCGGCAGCAGTTCAGCGGCAGGTCCTTCACTCCTAGAGGGAGTGAGGGACCTGCCGCCCCCAAATTGCCGCAGGTGCCGCCCCTCTCCCTTGGCCGCCCCAAGCACCTGCTCGTTAAGCTGGTGCCTGGAGCTGGCCCTGCACTCAGCACCCTGTCACAGGAATGTTAGGGGCCAAATTTTGCCTGGTTTGCATGTATGGAGCCCCAGTAAAGTCAATATGGTCACATGAGCGAAAATAAGAGCAGAATTTATGTTTATAACTTGAAGATTCCACTCTACTCTGTAGAACTTGATATCATAGTGACTGACTGCTGTAAAGAACTCCATACACAGAGTAGCAATCACCCCATCACCTCTACCTTTCTAAGCACAATCGAGGCAAGAGTTTTTGTGTCAATTTTTTTTGCTTTGTGAGCTACTGTTTTATTAAATATAGCTTTTCCCACTGTATTTTGCAGTAGCTGCAATTTCCTAGTGTTTTTAAGATGTAGCCCCATGTACATGACACTGCAGTAATCCAGTCTTCCAAGTGACAAAGATATTGAATAATTGTGTCAAGGTCCACATCCAAAAGATAAGGTTGCAACCTTGTTGCAAATCACCAGTGATTAAAAATATTCTTTGCAGCTGTTGCTATTTGGACATCCAGAGCTTCTAGAATCCAAAAAGATCCCCTAGTTGTGAAGCCAGGTAAGCAGCAGCACCCTGCTCATCTCGGTTGTAGGTGCTGACATCTCCGCTGTTTCTTCTAGTTTCTTACCCCAAATCCCACATTTCCTTGCCCAAAGCTGCCCTGTATTAGACGTTCCATAAATTTACCAGCTGCTGTGTCCGGTATCTTCTCTCAAGGGTGCAGAATGTTATCTGATCGTGACCCTGCATTGCAATTCATGCTGTTTAAGCAAGGTCAGTGCCTAATGAAGTCTATATTATTGATTGATTTTTATTATGGAGAAGCTCTCTCTGATTTTGCATGTGTAGCTAAGACCTGGTCTCTACTGATAGATTATTAGCTGTATGACTGTGGATGGTACTCTGTTCAATCTGAATTGAGAGAGGGTCATGGATGGTTTGCTTATACCTGGCCTTAATTGGAGAAGGTCTACGGTACCTCCAGAACCGCAACATGACTCTTCCTCTTTCCTTTTCAGCATACTGTGACTGGCTCTCCTTCCTTTGCTCTGCAACAATATTTTAAAGCACATAGCCTCTTCCTCAACCAGTATATTTAATAAAAATATTACACACACAATAAAAATGAACACATATAAAGTTATTTGCACCAAAGCAAATTAGAAATGAATAGAACTGAAAGAATTACTAAATAAAACTTCTATTAAATTAATAGAAAACAAAATTCAAATAAGCGAAAAAGTGAAGCTATTTCACATACAGTCTTCTACCATAACAGTTTAACCTCATAGATGGAGTCTAAATGACTTAGGTGCTTTTGAAAATTTTATTCTGTATTTAATTGTGTCTCTCAGTCCCATTTTCAAAAGCAACTTCGAAGCCTTTTTTGAAATGGGACTTGGACACTTCTGGAAATGTTACTCCATGGTTTGCAAACAACCAGAATCACCGTCACCACCCGAAAATGAATTTATAGTTTTCATTCCTAACAAGAGTGATACAAATAATATACCTTTATATGAATTACATGAACATTCTTTATCCTGATCTTCTAGTGCCAGAGATTGTCCCAATGCAGTCTAGAATTATCAAGATGGGAGAAAAGAGAAACCTCTTCTGAGTTAAAAAGTCAAAATTCGGTAGGAAATAAAATATTAGTATCAATCCCCAAAGAAATGAGAATTTTTGAGCAACTTTTTCTTTGGGCTTAGGTAGCTTGAGTAATATCTAGGAAAATAAGTATTTTCTCCTCTTGATTCAAACTATTTCCCTGATACATCCAAACTTTACTCATAATGTGATCTACATTCTGACCAGAATAAACAGCAATATATGAGTTAGTTGACACACTGTGCCTTACCCAATTGTCATTTACACCAAACTGGCATAAGTCCATTGATTTGACTGTATTTATTCCTGATTTACACAAGTGGAACTGAGAACAAAATTACTGTCAAGTTACTGCATGGTTCTGTTGAGAAAGATGCAGAATTAAAAGGAAGCATAAATATATTTGATATCTGCAAAGACAGATAATACTTCCTCCAGAAAGGAGACTGTAGCAAAAGAGTGAAGGTTTTTCAGAGAACATCTCCATTACTCCTCCTAGGGATACATAATGCTTGATGATCTCCCCAAACTATTTTCCATTTTCTCTGTTTTGATTATAACAGCTTTTCCTTTGTGAGCACCAAAATCCACCATTTTCCCTCCAAGTTTTTAAGATCCCTCGTCAGCTTGCAATCCCACCTGCCGCTTCCAGGGACCTAAATGGTGCATAGAATTTGTGTGGGCCTTCTGAGCAGATTTTGCCTCCTGTGAATATTCAACAGATGAAAAATTCTCCATTACTTCAGCTTTTTTATTTTTAGGGCATCGTTTTAGAGACATCTTAACAAAAAGTAGCGGAAAGCATCCAAAACACCCACTCTAATTAAAGTATGGAAAAAGAGCTACCTTTAAGCTCATGAAGTGTAATTAAATTCAGTGCTTCTTAAAAGCGTATATGTAGAGTAAAATAAAATAGAAAGCAATATGCTAATCACTAAAGCATCCATCAGCCCATATCCCTATAGCCCTGTACTTTCTTAGAATTTCTTAAAGACCAAGAGTGATTCAACATTACCCTTGAAAGTCCTCAGCTGGAGTATCCTTCTAAGCAGAAACATAAAAGGGGGTTGCAGCAGATCAATTAGGTAACACCCCAGCTCAGCAGTTCCACTTCACCCCTCTGAGCGCTTCAGTAGCAGAAAACTTGTCAAACAGCAACTCAAACACAGCCCATCTCATTAGCACAAGTCCCCAATGAAACATCAATTGGGCAGGCAGCAGATTCACCAGTTCTTGCTCCTCAGCATCTTCAGCTTGATAAATCAATATGTAGCTTAAAAGTTATCCTGGCTGGACAATACCAAAAATAAGACATCACCTCCTTAATTCAATGCTTAGGCCACTGTAATATTAGGCTGACCATAGTTACTGTACATATTTTTTTCTAACATTAGTGTGACAATCAGGGTCCAGACACACCCAGGGGAGAACAGGGGCTGAACACCAAAGAGTAAGCAATGGAATCAACTGGTTACATACATTGATATTGTGTATAAAATATGTTGTCAGGTCTTTTATGAAAGCGTGTAATGTTCTGTACTTGGTCATTATGAGATAGACGTACGACTGTCCTTATGACTGTATGTATTTGTGCATGTTTAGAGCTGTGCTGCAACATTCAGCTCCACCTCACAGAAGGGTGATGAAGCAGTCAGGCAATGAAAACAGATCAAAGGGGAAGGTGCAAAGCATGCTAGACTGTTAAACCTTTTGTTTATTTTTTCCCCAAGCTGGTCACAAACTGTGTGGAGTGCCGCTGCCCAAGGGAACTGATAACCATGGGCTGTTTTCACATCTCTGGGGGTAACAAACCATAGAGGGGAAGTGTAGTAAAGTACTTGGGGTAGACGGACTTTGGGGACACATGGGACTGGAAAGGTTTTTGGAGTCCCCCTGTAAGGAGTAACTGGACTGGTGAGAGCCAGGGTCAGACCTGATGCTTGTGGACTGGCTAATGGTGTCAGGGCTCTGAGCCATAGCGGCATAGCATTAAGGCACCCAAAGTTACATGGCAAGTGGTGACACAGCTCCTTAGTGGTCTGGGTCATGCCCAAAATGCCACAAATAGAAACCTAGATGGTGTATGGCTTAGGCCCTACTAACCTGAGATTTCTTTCTCTCACTGTGTCATTCCGCCACATTCAGCATCACTCTATGCACGAGCTGAAGCCCTACTGGATATGGGAGAAGGGCTACTCTCTGTGCGTTCTCTGGGAGGACATTCCAGACCTTGGTTTGTAATATTCCCAAACTGGGGTCTTTCAGGGTGTGCTGCAAAACTCCTTCCCCCTGCCAGCCTCCCCGCCCCCAGGTATTTGAGAATAGTCTCTGGATTGCAAGGGTGGGGAATTGCTGAAATGGGAGGGAGCAATGGAAGCTGTGAAATTGCCTGATTTGCTAGTTATAGGTTATATTGCATTTTGCTGCTGTACTTCTTGGGTCTCAGGTTTCTTTGTGTTATTAAGTAATGTTGCAGATAGGTGACCTCTTTAGCATTTTCTGTGACTCTAAGGAAATAACAACATTCTTCTGGTGCGTGCAGCTTCCCACAGTCTGTCTAAGGTCACTGGTGGAGACTGGCAGAGGGAGCAGCAGCTGCCTTGTTAAGGCGCTTCTATGAGCGTGCACACATTCTAAAATTGCGGTTTCTGGGGTAGAGCAGGAAGGGGCCAGTGAAAAGTTTGCATGTCTAACTGCAATTTTTCTCTCGATCTTTTCTAACAGAACAGAAGCTTGGCATTACGACAAATGCCACGGTAAACTGAACTACTGTATATGCACAGCTCTGAATGATTCCGCCTGTACTTTGCAAACAGCTAGTAATTTGCATGACTACTTGGGCCATTGCAGAATTTTGTTCACTAGCTTCATCTCTTCAGTGCTTTTTATGTGTCTTAATATTTTTGTAGGTTTCTTCTAACTACAATATGGACTTAACTTTTTGTAGCCCCAGCTACTCTGAGCTCTAGAATGCTTTTCCTTCCGTGATTAGATATTTGAATTTTTACCACCTTTGTCAACTGGTGCTAGTGAGGTTATACACATAATAGTATGGACTTACAAATGCTTGATGCTCATGCCTTATGGAAACAGGTATACCACCTTGTGAGCTATCTGTGTTAAGATCGTTCTAAAACATGGTTGTGATTTCTGACAAGCAAAGAACCAGCTGCAGTAGTGACACAGTCAGTGACCAAACAATGTAAAATTTCACAGTTTCTCCATAATGAGTGTAGCTAAAATAGAAATGTTAAATGTGGTACTTTAAGTTCAGAAATATTGACACAATAGTCAACCCCACCTCTTTGAATAATGGGCTATGACATCACTGTTCCAGTTGAGATTGGAAGTAAAATAAAGAAGAAAATAAAAGAACAAAGAAAAAGAAATCCTCTGCAACCACAAAGCATCCCTGGCACTGATGAGTCAGGATTAATGTCCTGAAATGGTAAGGAGAGAGGTTCCAACTGGAGCCCCACCGCTTTTTGTATCTCCATTCAGGGTCCATATGGAACTGACTTAGTAATTAGTCAGGCAGCCAAGTTTCTGCTGAACAAGTCAAAAAGGCCTATTCCACATCCTGAAGGCCTGCATACTATTTAGGCATCTTTAGTTTCAAAGGGTCAACACTGGCATGCTACAAAAGACATCTTTAAGGGAAGTTTGTCTAGAATTTTGACAGATGTTGTTATGTAGCCTAATTCCTATTTAGATTGTAAACTCATTTTGTAAATTTCCTTACAGTTAAAGCACATTATTCTGTCAGATACAATTTCAGTCTCTTCCAGTGAGAGAGGAAACCTTGGGTCAGATTCATCAAAAAGGGATAACAGATCATTTTAAGGTGTTGCATTCTAATGAATAACTGGCTCTTATTCATTATTTATCTACTTCAGAAGTTTAATGAATAGCTTGAAAGCTAATGACTGAATTTCTCTATTTGTGGAGAAAGTGCTTTAAGAAAGTAGAACCAGGTGAATACCCTCCCCAGTACTAAAGTATGGCTGAATCTTAACATTAAGAACAGAGTAAAACATAAGAGGCTAGGTCTACACTACCCGCCTGAATCGGCGGGTAGAAATCGACCTCTCGGGGATCGATTTATCGCGTCCCGTCGGGACGCGACAATCGATCCCCGAATCGACGCTCTTACTCCACCAGCGGAGGTGGGAGTAAGCGCCGTCGACAGGAAGCCGCAGAAGTCGATTTTGCCGCCATCCTCACAGCGGGGTAAGTCGGCTGCGATACGTCGAATTCAGCTACGCTATTCACGTAGCTGAATTTGCGTATCTTAAATCGACTCCCCCCGTAGTGTAGATGTACCCAGAGAAACAATAGCTTACCACCCCTCAGGAAAGTTAGGAAGACTTAACTTCTTCAGAACCCCAGGTGGGTATGTCTGTCTATCTGTTTGTCTGTCAGTCAATCTGTTCCCCATAGACAGCTCTCTGAAGTCTGGCCAGAGAGAGACTTTTTTAATTCAGAGGTTCTCAACTGGGGAAGTGCATCAAACTTTCTAGGGTGGCGTGGCAAGCTGGGTCAAATTGCCTGCTGGCCTGAGGATGGAGGACAGGCTGCAGTTTGTGCTCTGAATGAATCCCAGGGCTGTTTCACAGAACCCCACCCTCACAGGAAAGCCACGATTAGCCTGTGGTTTTGTCAATCACCATAGCTCTGGGACGGAGGGAGCTCCCCATGAGCCGGTAACAGGGAGTTCTGACCCAGGTGAGTGGGGAAAGGGACTTCTGGACTAGGGGGCAGGTGGTAGAACAGGAAACTTCACCCCTCCCAGGAGAATTTGCTCCATGTGGCCTCCCCTTCCTCATCCTCTCTCTGACTGCTCCATTGTCCCTAGAGGCAGGGGCCATGGACAGATGATGGAGGGTAAAGGGAGCTACCTGATTGGAGCACAGCCAGGACATTTGCAGCTGGGGCACTGCCAGGTGGGGTTGGGGCAGTATGGAGATGGAGGCAAGTGCTGCCAGCTGATCTGGGGGGGGTTAGGAAGTGGGGGCACTACTGGGTGTGAGGGCACTGTCAGGTGAATTGGAGGGGGGAGCATAGGGAATGGGGGGCAGTGCTGGATGGTGTAGGATATAACAACAACACATGCTCCTAAAATAGATGGATTTTTAAGGTTAAAATGTAAATATCAAAGAGCTGCCAGGGGCCAAGTGGCCCCTGGACGCCCGCTGAAAGTTGCCCTCCCCCCAGTGAAATCTGAAATGGCAGCCTTGCCCTCTGTCATGACTTGGGGAGGAAGAGGGATGCTCCAATTAATTTTTTTAAAATGCTAAGCTGGGGCATGATTCAAAAGAGATCGAGAAAAACTGTTTTAAGTGTTTGTGGTCCTTTTGATCTGTTTGCTCCCAGCATTGACCAACCGAGTCTTGTAACATGGCTGGCGCATGGAAATAGTTCCTTCACAGCTGATAGCTCAGGCATTGTCCTTTATTGACCCTACAAGTCTTTACCAGGAGGTTGCTTATGTAGGTTACCTTCCTGCTTGTTTTCCTAATAGCACTGCTATTAAACTAAACCAAATATGCATCCAGTAAGCATAATACATGTTTAGAACCTTGCTAAATAAGGACTTAAATATTTTCTATGATTTTCTACTTCAGTCATCAACAGAAGGATGCAAGTACATTACTATAGCATTGTAAAATGATTGGTAAAATGTTCCATTACATTCCATTGTGTTGTATAAAGACTGAATCTTCTCAAGATTGGTCAAAATGCTTCCCTAAAATTAAACTCTTAAGCCAAACTGAGCCCAGAATTTCACTTCTTATTTAGACAAAACTCTTTTTTCCCCCAATCAATGGAGAGTCTTGCCTAAGTAAGGAGGGCAAGATTGAACCCCTTTAAAGTACAAACTAATGCAAATCTTTTGGATAAGTTGCTTAGCAGGCTCTCAATGCGTGCATTCAGCATGACCAGGGCTGGCTCCAGGCACCAGCAAACCAAGCAGGTGCTTGGGGCGGCACATTTTCAGGGGCGGCATTCCACCCAGCCTTTTTTTTTTTTTTTTTGCGCTTGTGGTGGCAAAAGCCTAGAGCCGGCCCTGGCAGCAGCAGCGCGTCCTGCACAGGGGGCACCCTGTGGCCGCTGCGGTTTGCGTTAGGGAGCAGCGCCCACACCTTATGGCCGGGCGGGCTCCGAGCGCGGGACACTCGGGCTGGGGGCCGCCCTGTGGGGCACATGGAGCCGCCTGCAGGTAACACAGGGTGGCCGCACCCCAGCGCCGCAGCCGGGGCTGGGTGAAGCGGCCCGAGCTACCCAGGGACTGCGGCAGGGCGGCCAGGAACAGCAGCAGCAGCAGGGCTATAGTGGGAACCGGTGCCCGGGGTGCTGTCGTGCAGGGCACACATCCCGCTCTCCGGGGCTCTGCTCCCTCTGGGGCTGCCCTGCCCCAGCTCCTCAGCCCTCTGCTGTCCCGGGTCCCGGCTGGTCCTGGAGGCAGGAGCCCCGGCTGGAGGGACCCTGGGCTGAGGCGCGGCCCCGCTGCTTACCCCGAGCCTGCCAGCACCGGACCGGCTGGAGGCGAAGGGGGAAGTGGGCGGAGTCAGCACTGGTGGGGAGGAGAGCCCAGAGTTTGGGCGGCAGGGGATGGGGGGAGAACCCAGCTCTGGGGCGGCAGGGGGTGCGGATAGCGGGGGGAGAGCCTAGGGCTGGGGCAGCAGGGAGGTGCGGGGGGAGCCCAGGACTGGGGTAGGGGGCAGCCAAAAATTTTTTTGCTTGGGGTGGCAAAAAACCTAGAGCCAGCCCTGAACATGACACGCCGAAGTCTTATTCCTCCGCTGCTGTAAATCATCATAACTCCATTAACCTCAAATGTTTGGGTACCTACATTATTTGCATGCCCCCCACATCAGATGTGTGTGCACACAAATATTGATTGTTTATGGCCAAATGGGGCGCACAGGTATCTGTTTGCCTGATTTGGGAGAGGAAATACCTTTTTATGAACAAATCCAAGTTTCTGGGTATGCAAAACCTAGGGCACTTAGTTTTGGGCTTGGCAATGTAGAGCCCAGATTGAGAGAGAAGGACATTCATTTGAAAATATAATGTGAAGTATGAGGAAATGTTAAGAGAGCACGTATATTAAAAATGCCCAGTTTTCAACCATTCTTTAAAAAATTAAGGATTCTTCACTAATCATTCTGTATGTACTTTCCAAAAGTAGATTTTTCCTAAAGATTTTATGACCAATTTAGGACCCATTCCAATATATCTTTCCTCGTGGGAATAAGGTTTTGTGGAATTGGGGTCTTAAAAAAGATATTCTCATCCAAATTCCATAGTTCTGTGGAAGAACCTACTACGGTAATCAACAGATTCATCTGGGTCAAAAACAGAGCTGAGCTATTTATTTATCTTTAATTATAAGTGGTTAAACAAGAAGAACAGACTTGCAGTTCTTACTGAACTTTAAAAAGATGTGGTTTGTGTAAGCTGAAAATTAATAAGGGATTTTTAATTCCAACATCCCAGGCCAAGTCTATTTATTCCCCAAGGAAAGGGGAGGGGTCTGAGATCAGATCAGAAGGAATATAAACTTTGTATTACACAAAGCTGACACTTTGAGCACCAGTGCATAACAAGAGTCCATTTTGTGTTTATTTATTTATTTATTTATTTTGTGGTAGAGCCCAATTTTTATTTATGTTGTGGTAGAGCCCAAAAGCCACATGCAGGATTGGGAGGCTCCATTGTGTCACATAGAGGAAGACAAGGTTCCTGAATATCACTAGAACACTTTCAAGTAGAAAAATATTAACAGTAATTTGGTGGCAGGCACAAAATGACTCCCCTTTGCCGTGTTTATTTAGTTGGAATGATTTATTAGCTAATACTATTAATTTCAGGAGAACATCATACTTTTTACCCCTCCCTCTTCTCCATTTTTATTAGAGGGACAAAAAAAATTCACAACAAAAGGCATATTATTTATTCTGAGTGTTTTGGCATATTGAAAATGGGATTATTTTGCCAAAACTTCACTACATTTTGTCTTATTTTGGAGGTGGGGGATTGAAAATGGAAACCTTTTAAAACTGACAGACTAAATGGACACATTTCATAAGGCAAGATTTTGAAGCTATTTTTCCTGTTGGAAATGTAAAGTTTCACATATTCTCAAAATGAAAATATCTGATTCCAAAGAAACACAATTGTTGAGGGTCGCAAAATCACTGACGGCAACTTTTGCTGTATCATATATTCACATATCACAGTTTCAAACACTTCCATTTATGAAGAGCTTCACCACTACCTCTGGGAAATGAATAAAAGAACTTAAAACATATTTGTGATTTAGCTTAATCTTCTAACATGCACCTATTGAAAACCTCTTAGTAGATCTGTGTTTTCCATTGTTGTTCCAAGTATATATTGATTATTCCTCAATTTAATTGAAAGCAACAAAGCCTTGCATGGAATTAGTCCTTAAGTGAGCGAACATTTTTTTCCCTTTGAAAATTATCCAGTGAGCACATGCAAAATGCATCTTCATACAGTTTTGTGACAATGCTATAATTCATCCTTCACTTGAATATTTAATATCAACATGAAGGTCTCATGAAGCTATAAATCAGGGCTCAGGAAAGGCTGAACAGAAGCCCCAATGGTGTAAGTACTGGGAAAATGTCAATGCAAGTCTACAGATGATATACAATATGAGGCAAGGCAAAATGATGTCAGTGTAAAGTGAATAGCTTAACAACTGTTGAACTTTCTTAACTATTTGTTTAGAGTATTGGATATCTGAAGGTGAGGGCAAATACTGGAATCCATGCTAAGGTAAGAACAATAGTATAATGTTGTCAATTAAAGTTTGTCTTCTCTGAGTGAGTAATGGGAAGTCCGTATTGATGAATTTATGTGAGCAGTGGCAAAAAAATGTTGGGGGGAAAAGTCTATGGCTGTTTTATTATGAATGTAACCATGGGCAAACTTATTCTTATTAATGGCTATAGCTTTATAATGCCAGGCAAAAATTAGAGTCTATCTTTAGATAGGTAATGAGTTGACTTTAATTCACCCTTTGAGTTGTCACCTTAGTAGAATTTTCTGCATTTTTATCTTTAAGGGTTTTCCCTGAGCTGCTGCTTTGCAGTACCTTTGATTGATAGCTACATTTCTACAATATAAATAAATAGAATATGGGAAACTTCTTCATTGCAGAAGCAATGTAAGCATAGAAGTCCCACTCAGACTCTCATGCAGTACGGAAGATAGGATAGCAAAAGCATAGCACATAATCTGGTACACGTGAAGAGCTCAAATGGAAAAGTATCTTGAGGTTCTTTCTTTTCCTTTATAAGTTCAGTTCAACTGTATGGGTAATCCTAAAATGTCTCTATCACAGTATTCAAACATAAGCTAAAACAAACTTGTGTAGGGAAAGGTTTTTTTGTTCTGCATATAAAAGCTGAAAGCCAACTATTTTTTTAAATGAGAATGTCTGAGCCATGTTAATGGGAGTTTTCTGCATAGTTTGTTTTTACTTTTAAGTAATGACTTTAGCTGTAAGAAAAATGATGATTCCCTCTAGAGGGAAAAAAAAAAGAAGAATCCTAACTTTCCTATTTAACTGCATTGACATTGTGTTCTTGGAAAGGTTTTTCTACTGCATATAACTGGGTTCTCTTTAGTGGAGGGTGGTAAACCCACACTGACAATTTTGAAGAGAACTCTGTCTGTGTTCTTTGAATCAGAGTAATGAAGACTTAAAGAAGCAGTGAGTTATTTTTACATTTAATTTGCATAATTCAGGATTTAACAAGAATCCCGTCAGATGAGTAGTTCAAGATAGTTATTTTGTTACCAGTCTTTTCCAGCTTCTTGAGATTAAAGTTGATATACGATGACCCCCAAAAATTCAAAACAAAAAAACCCCTAGAAAATATTTAAAACTAAACCTGAGGCCTTTGTTAGAGTTTCTCCTTCGACTGCTATGGGGGGGAGAAGGGACCGGATATGCTGCCATCTGGTTTCTGTCTTTGAGTTCGATTTCTATGGTTTATTGTCATTTAGATAACACTGGTCTACAATTTTTGAGAAGTCGTCTGCTTCAGAGATAAAATGTGCTATTCATTATGTATTTTGATGTGCTAAATTCAAATATGACAATTAAAACAACTGATTGTATTTCTAAGATATTTAAGTTTTTACATTTTATGTCTATGTATATTGTGTAGATAGTAGAGTTTTAATCATAAATTGTAAACCTAGGTCTTTTCATGTGTTTATGGTTGCTTTATATGATAATATTTCACCTGTCCTGTTTATGTAACACTTTAAAAATCAGCAAAAGGGTTATATAAATAAAATTTATTATGAAACAAAAGGCAAAAAACTATTATGTACATAGTTTAGTCCTATTCAGTGTCTACTCGGCGCTTCTTGGCTTGTCTCTTGTATTCATTAAATGGAGCATCTCTTGTCACTGTCCAGCAATAGTCTGCAAGCATTGATGGGCTCCATTTGCCCTGATAGCGTTTCTCCATTGTTGCAATGTCCTGGTGAAATCGCTCGCCGTGCTCGTTGCTCACTGCTCCGCAGTTTGGTGGAAAAAAATCTAGATGAGAGTGCAAAAAATATCTCTTTGTGTATCCAGTCTGCAGACCAAGCAAGAGAGCAACAACCTTCAGATCGCCACAAAGCTGCCACTGATGTTGGTCATAGTTTATGCACCTCAAAAGTTGTTTCATGTTGTCATAGGTTTCCTTCATATGGACTGCATGACCAACTGGAATTGATGGCAGAACATTGCCATTATGCAGTAAAACAGCTTTAAGACTCGTCTTCGATGAATCAATGAACAGTCTCCACTCATCTGGCTCGTGAACAATGTTGAGAGCTGCCATCACACCATCAATGTTGTTGCAGGCTACAAGATCCCCTTCCATGAAGAAGAATGGGATAAGATCCTTTTGACAGTCACGGAGCATGGAAACCCTAACATCACCTGCCAGGAGATTCCACTGCTGTAGTCTGGAGCCCAACAGCTCTGCCTTACTCTTGGGTAGTTCCAAATCCCTGACAAGGTCATTCCGTTCACCTTGTGTTATGAGGTGTGGTTCAGAGGAGGAGGATGGGAGAAAATGTGGGTCCTGTGACATTGATGGTTCAGGACCAGAAGTTTCATCCTCTTCCTCTTCCTCGTCTGACTCAAGTGAGAATGATTCTGGTGCATCAGGAACTGGCAGTCCTTCTCCGTGGGGTACTGGGCGTATAGCTGATGGAATGTTTGGATAATGCACAGTCCACTTTTTCTTCTTTGACACACCTTTCCCAACTGGAGGCACCATGCAGAAGTAACAATTGCTGATATGATCTGTTGGCTCTCTCCAAATCATTGGCACTAAAAAAGGCATAGATTTCCATTTCCTGTTCAACCACTGGCGAAGATTTGTTGCACAAGTGTTGCAGCATATGTGTGGGGCCCACCTCTTGTCCTGAGCTCCAATTTTGCAGCCAAAATAAAGGTGATAGGCTTTCTTAACCAGAGTGGTTATACTGCGTTTTTGTGATGCAAAAGTCACTTCACCACAAATATAGCAGAAGTTATCTGCACTGTTCACACAAGTATGAGGCATCTCTGCTCACTTTGGCTAAACAGAAATGTGTCCCTTTGCAAAATCAAACACTGACAAATAAGAGAGCACAACATTGTATGATTTCTAGAGCTGATATAGGGCAATTTGTTCAGCAGAGTGATGTAAGCTTCGTTATGATTGCATCATCAATGACTTCTAGGAATAACATGATGCAATTCATATCATGTATGATGCAATACCAGCTTCAGACTGCATCATTCATTGTTTTGCCTAAAAAGCAAGTACTGTCCAAACCCAGTCATAGATTTATTCATAGATCCAGTCAAAGATGTATTTTAGTCATTTCTGGTTTAAATTGAGATCCCTTCCCTTTATAAGTCACTTATCCTCCGCCATTCCCAAGTCAAGGGTCGTATATACTGACCCAATAGCATATCTTGAAAACTAGAGCCAATCAACAATTTTTAAGCATCATTTTTGTTCTCAGTGACCCAGAATTAGTAAAGTTTGACTACATTTATTTCAGAAGCATTTTGGCTGTAGAGCAGTGTAATTATTCCAAAATAGATTCTTTATTTGGTTATTTATTCATTTGTTGTGATAGGTGTTGGCTTCATGGCCCTAGGCATACAAGTTGGTCATTTATTCAATGGTATGGTTAGGTCCTTCGCCCCACTCTATCCCTAAAGCTAGCTCAGTTGGCCCAGTAGATGATTCCTCCTGCCTAAGGGTGTCCTTGGACAGCCCCGGTACAGGAGATGCATTCGGTCAATAGGATATGTGACCAGAACTTTTCTATGTTCCACGGATGCTTGGCCCTGGAATTTCCTCTTGGGGAGCTGTTCTAATTTACAGCAGAGGCCTGGGCCAATCCAGATTTGTTCTGGGGCAACAAACGTGCCTTAAAGCTACTTTTACACAACTTGGCCAGACTGGAGGATCTGGCCCAAAGATGTGAGCCATCAGACACCTCCTAAGGACCAAAATCATCATCTGAACCATAACTGTAAAGCATCACTCTGGCCTACTGTTTATGGCCCATCAGTTTGCAGAGCACACATTCTGAATTTGAAGGTTTTGAAGGACCAACTCCAGGGATGAGAGAGTAGTTGCATCCTGATTTCTAAGGAAGACTTGGAGCCTATGCTGAGAATATTAATAAGAGGTCTGGTTTTCATGATGTGGACATATGTCTACTGGGAATTGGACCGAAGTCACCGACTCTTTGTATGTAGGCTATCAAGCAGCCACTAGATACTTCATTACACACTAGGCATATAGAAAACATCATGGTGAAAACAAATCACAGGAATCCTGCCTGTTTTCTTACTATTATAACTGTCGTTATGTATGGTCAGTAGCTACTTTCTTCTCTTCTCACTCATCTCTATACATGGGAGAAAATAACCTTCTTTTCCTGCCTTGTAAACCTTCGACACACTGGAATTATTATATCTATTATGAGTGAGTCTTCCTCCTTGCAAGCACAGATTTGTGGGTGTGAGTGTGCGCATGCGGGCACTGCCTGATGCTTCAGACTCAGAACATGCATGCAATGTATTTATCATCTACAAGTAACAAACACAAGGGAACCCTGACATTAATAGTATCTTATATGGTAATGCACTGCCTGCAGATCCTTTAGGTTGTCAGTACATGAAGAACTCCCTGTTCAGATCCTCCTCCCCACCCCCACCCCCACAAAAGTTTTCTAACTACCTGAAAGCCTGGTAACAAGACCTGATTGCATACTGTAGCTCATGTCAGCTGTGTGAAACTAGAGCGAAAATAATCAGATGATCACTCAAATAACGAAGCCCAGTTGCTTGACTTTGGCATCTCACTAAGTAAGAATATATATGTTTATTTCCAGTGCAAATGTAATGACTGAGTGGATTTTCCATTTTATGTTTCAGATGCAGTCTTCCTATGTGCTGTTTCCCTGGCTCTAACCTGGTGAGGTTAAGTTCTCTAAAAGTTACATAGAATGGAGGACATATATTTTCAACAACTTTTGCCCTGCTGGATGACCTTTGCACACGGTGGATAGCTTCCTTCTTTTATTTTTAAAAAATATATATTTTACTAGCTACCATGTTCAATAAATTAAATTAAGCCCAATATTATGTAAAAGCTGAATAATTAATTAAAATTAAAATTGCAGTTTTCAACTCTGTCTTTGTGACATAATTCAATTTTAATGCTAATCTAAACCCCAATATCTCAGTTTTGTGCTTGTGCTGAAGAGACTGATGGGGAGTGTAATTTTTTGGTTCAGACATTGGGGTGCAATTTCTAAAGTTTTAGGCTAGCTGAAACACAAAATACTGTTAATGAAGAGGACTCAGTGGTGGGGGAGGAGGGCAGGCTTGCCTCCTCAGCATCATCCCCATCCTCAATAGGAACCCATAAAAGCCCCTCTGCCAGAGCTCTACAGGTTTGTGACTTCAGGTTAATTGAAAAGTGCAGTTGTTTCTTTTTAATAGTCTTTCTTTTCATACGCCTCGGAAATTCCAGGTACATTCTGTGGAGAATATTAAGGTTGTGCAGTTAAGCACCAGATTCAGGAAATACCAAAACTACCACTAAGCATTTAGTCTTCACTCTGCCTCCTTGGGTGGATGCGACCAGAACTTTTCTATGTTCCACAACATGGCCTATGAAATTATTGCCTTGATTACATATGTATATGCTGGTTTTTTGAGCAATATAATGTAAAGTACCATTTTTACAGCCTTACATTATATGCAGGACTAGGAATACTGATGAAGATATACACTAATCTTTCTGCTTTTACATACTGTTGGTTTATCAGTGTAAAGTTTTTCTTATTTTGAATACAACTGAACTTTCCAAGTGAGTTTGAACTATTTGAGTTTTTAAGATCTCCCCTGTAACAGTGCGGACTCACCCCGCAAAGAAAAAGTAACTTGGAACACATTGACTCTCTGATAAGATATTTAGGAGGAGTATCACTGGCAAAGCTCAATGGGAGCCTGATAGGCACTCAGTACAATTTGAGAAATATATGCATAGGTAATGCTAAGAACTCTTTTATGACAATGCAGCTACTTTTCCTATATCCCCGCTTTAAATCGCCTCAAAAGTTTGCTAGCTCAACTATATTTTGCAAAAACCTTTGTACAAAAGGTGCTAATTATCATTCAGACTTAATGGGTAGGCCAACTATTTGAATTACATAACAACACTGCATTTGGGGAAATGGCTAGTCAACGGAAACTGTGTTAAAATTACGATATATGAAAGGGATTTAATTAAAAACAAACAATAACAATTAAAACTTAAATAGAGTTTGAGCTCTGAAATCTTTTAGAAATGGCCTCTCTGTTTCTGGTCTTCATTAAAATACCTAATTTTCCCCTCTTCTAAGGAGAAAAAAATTCATACTTTAAGATTTTCTTATCCATGCCTCACTTGGTTCACCAGATAGTTTGGGTTTGACAAAAGCTGTATTGCTCTTCACAATTCAATTAGCTCAACTTTATGGGAGGAAGTGTCATAGAGTCATAGACTTTAAGGTCAGAAGGGACCATTATGATCGTCTAGTCCAGGGGTCGGCAACCTTTCAGAAGTGGTGTGCCGAGTCTTCATTTATTCACTCTAATTTAAGGTTTTGCGTGCCAGTAATACATTTGAACATTTTTAGAAGGTCTCTTTCTATAAGTCTATAATATATAACTAAACTGTTTTTGTATGTAAAGTAAATAAGGTTTTTAAAATGTTTAAGAAGCTTCATTTAAAATTAAGTTAAAATGCAGAGCTCCCCGGACCAGTGGCCAGGACCTGGGCAGAATGAGTGCCACTGAAAATCGGCTTGAGTGCTGCCTTCAGCATGTGTGCCATAGGTTGCCTACCCTGGTCTGGTCTGACCTCCTGCACAATGCAGGCCACAGAATCTCACCCACCCATTCCTGTAATAAACCCCTAACCTAGGTCTGAGCTGTTGAAGTCCTCAAATCATGGTTTAAAGACTTCAAGGTGCAGAGAAACTTCCAGCAAGTGACCCTTGCCCCATGCTGCAGAGGAAGGTGAAAACCCCCCAGGGCCTCTGCCAATCTGCCCTGGAGGAAAATTCCTTCCTGACCCCAAATATGGCAATCAGCTAAACCCTCAGCATGTGGGCAAGACTCACCAGCCAAACACCCAGGAAATAATTTTCTGTAGTAACTCAGATCCCATCCCATCTAACAGTCCATCACAGGCCATTGGGCATATTTACCGCTCAGAGTCAAAGATCAATTAATTGCCAAAATTAGGCTATCCCATCAGACCATCCCCTCCATAAACTTATCAAGTTTAGTCTTGAAGCCAGATATGTCTTTTGCCCCTACTGCTCCCCTTGGAAGGCTGTTCCAGAACTTCACTCCTCTGATGGTTAGAAACCTTCATCTAATTTCAAGTCTAAACTTCCTGATGGCCAGTTTATACCCATTTGTTCTTGTGTCCACATTGGTACTGAGCTTAAATAATTCCTCTCCCTCCCTGGTATTTATCTCTCTGATATATTTGTAGAGAGCAATCATATCTCCCTTCAGTCTTCTTTTGGTTAGGCTAAACAAGCCAAGCTCTTTGAGTCTCCTTTCATAAGACAGGTTTTCCATTCCTCGGATCATCCTAGTAGCCCTTCTCTGTACCTGTTGCAGTTTGAATTCATCCTTCTTAAACATGGGAGACCAGAACTGCACACAGTATTCCAGATGAGGTCTTACCAGTGCCTTGTATAATGGTACTAACATTTTATCTCTACTGGAAATACCTCACCTGATGCATCCCAAGACTGCATTAGCTTTTTTCACGGCCATATCACATTGGCGGCTCATAGTCATGCTGTGATCAGCCAATACTCCGAGGTCCTTCTCCTCCTCTTACTTCCAACTGATGCATCCCCAGTTTATAACAAAAATTCTTGTTATTAATTCCTAAATGCATGACCTTGAACTTTTCACTATTAAATTTCACCCTATTACTTACTATTATTCCAGTTTACAAGATCATCCAGATCTTCCTGTATGATATCCCGGTCCTTCTCTGTATTGGCAATACCTCCCAGCTTTGTCATCCGCAAACTTTATTAGCACACTCCCACTTTTTGTGCCAAGAGGCTTGTCTCCAATTGTATGGAACCTCTTAAAGCTGCTCAGTTTCCTACAGGATGATATTCAGTAATTTATGAACAAATTGCAGGAAAACAGCAGTGAAAGAAAAGGTATTGAGAAAGCCAACTGTGGGAGACAGAGATGACTGTGCCATTTCCCTTACTTCAGTGAGAAAGGCTATTGGTCTGTTAGAAATACGTTGGTGCTGTTACTGTTCACCCTTTACATCAGGAGATACTGAATGTGAATATGGTCACTAGTATATTGATGCGTGCTAAAGAACGAATTTGGTTTACATATTCTCTGTTTCAGCCATTTTCAGAAATAAATGAGGAATCCAGTAAGGATCCAAATCCAAACTGCAGGAGCGGGAAGTGAAAGTAGTGGCTTATCAAGCAATGAGCTTGTTGAAGGAAGACTAGTGGGTTATATTGTGAGTTTGCAGGGCACAGAGGAGACTACTGCAAAAAAGAATCTGACCAGTGACTTCTGCTGAGCTGTATCTGAGGCCAGCAGCCCACACTTCTGCTTCATTTAGGGGCTGAGGAAAGAGCACCCATCATTATATAAATGATATTTAGTTACATTTGTAGGTGTTCGTGTATAGTTACAAACACGAATGAAGAGGCTTTAATAATTTAGTCACAATGCTTCTTCCTACCCCTTCACATTGCTCTCCTTTTATTTTTCAATTTTTTCTCCTTTATCCTAGAGCAGATGTTTAAAATTCTGCTAAAGTAATGTCTTATTTAATTACTGGCAAATGTTTGAGTTCCAGACATGTAACCAGCATTTTTTTGCTAGAGATTAGTGGGTTGGGTAAGTTACAGAAAGTTGTTTTCAGGTACAGACAGGTAGCAGATATTTCATGTGGAAGCCATGCCTGCTATTGTAATTGCAGTGCCAACTTTAACCAGCAAAACAATTTCAATTAAGTTATATAAATCATTAAAATACACACCTGAGGATATGGCAGCAAAGAATGGCTGCACACAATGCAAGTGCTTATTTTAAGAGGGAATTATGTAAAGGTGAGTATATCCTTAGTATTGCCAAGATAAATTCATACAGTCGTCTCCATATGAACTGACGCATTTGAAGACCCATCACAGGTCCCTCTCCATCAATGACTGAAATTAGCTTCTCCTAACTATCTACTACTCTCCCCCACCATCTCCAACATCTAACTCCTTTCCTGCAATCCTTGTCATCTCTCCTGTCCATCTGTTTGGCTTTGCAACCTGTAGAAACCCACCTCCTGATACGCACAGGGAAGCTAATAGGATGCAGCCAATGAGCAGTTCCCTAAGCAGGAAAGGATAAGGCTGGCTAGAGCCCATCCTGTGCTGTGGCCTGATCTCATTGGAGTCCAGTGGGAACACAGAAGGAGGTTGTAGGACAGTGCAGTAGCTGGTGTGTGGGTATACAATAGTGTGGCATTCCTTAAAGTTAAAGCATCTAAATGGCTGCATTAGTCATGTAGCGTTATGTGGCTCAAATTCAGAATGTGTGTTCTGCGAATTGATGGGCCATAAACAGTAGGCCAGAGTGATGCTGTCTAGTTATTGTTCAAATGATGATTTTAGTCCTTAGGAGGTGTCTGGTTGCCCTATAGCTGCTGCTGATACATGCTGCCTGTTGTGTTTGATGGCTACATGCATTATTCCTTCTCTGTCAGTTATGCTACTATGTCACCACCTTGACAGCGTACCTACATTATTTCACACTGTGGATGTGCATTGCTCCAACACCTATGGGTTCATTTCTGTGTTCTGCAGACATTGTTCTAATAATTAATATATGCAGTGATACTTGGATTACACAATTTCTTCCCAAAATGAATGATAGTTTATGCAAAGGTCCCAACTTCTCTGACATAGCATCTACAAAATCAGCAGCAAAATGCATGCAATTTTATTTTTTATATATCTTGCTATGAGAAATATGCCATTACAGAAAGTTGTCAGGGATGGTCCTGGGTTTAGTGGGGCCACAAGGAAATAACATCTGCAGGAACTTATGTAGCACCTTCTCCAACCAAACATTTCTCCCCACCTTTCTCTGCATACCTATCTGTGCCAGCGACACCATCTCACCTGTTTAAAGAAGTTCCCTGGACCATGGAGAAGGATCCTGGCTTCCTACATGCTCCTGACAACCACAAATGGAAGAGGAATTTAACGTTCAGTACAAAGCATGAGACAGGTCATTCAGGGAACTGATTTTTCTGCCATGGCTCATTTCCACAAGTATCTGAAAGGCCTACAGATAGAGAACTGGGGATGGCTTGGGGCTTAGCGCATGGTGTGTTTTGTGGTGAGGAAGACTACTCGGGGCTCTATAAATAGTGTGACCATATTTAGCAAAGTAAAATTGGGACACCTCTCAGGGCTGGCCTGAGCTGTCTTGGCATCACCGCTCGCCTGAGCCCCCCTCCTATCCTACTCAGGGCTATCCTGAGCCACCTGGTGTTGCTGCTTGCCCAAGCTCCATGCCACCCGGGACTGGGGCTGATTGCCTGAGCCTCGCACTGCCCTGGGCTGACTGCCCGAGCCTCGCCGCCCAGTGTCTCATGTCGCCACTGGCCTCCCTAAATGTTCCTCCATGCCCCCCTAAAGGGGAACAGCCCACTTTTTGGGCAAAAGTGGGTATTTGTTCCATTTGTACTTGTCAACTGATCAGAGCAACTTGCAACTGGTGAGACCAAATGGGACAAATGCCCATGTTTGCCAAAAAAGTCAGGACACGGTTTTAAAAAGGGACTGTCCTGACCAAAACTGTATGTATGGTCACTTTATCTATAAGTCACATAGGTCTAAGGCTGGCTGTGGGCCTAGTGATACTTGATGTACCTAGAGCTGGCTGAAACAGGAATTTTGGTTGATAAAAAATGTTGGTATTTTGCAATTTGCTTTTGTTCTGAATCGGGACAAAAGCCAATTGACTTGAAATTTCTTGTGAACTGAAGACCCTTGAAAATTTTGTTTTGGAAACAGTGAAACATGGTGTTCCCAAAAGGAAATCTTCGGGGACAGCCGGGAATCCGGGACTGGCAATGGAAATTTGCTTATGTTTTTACTAAAGTTTCATCAAATTTGTAATAGATTTGGCCAACAGTTTGTTTCAGCAAATCAGCACTTTTGGAAAAAAACATTGTTTTCTTGGGAAATTTCTGACCAACTTAATTATATCACTATATATAAATCCGGCTGGCCACTTGACCTTAGGGATTGACAGTGTAGGGGAATGTTTATTAGAATAATGTACCTCTGCTCTTCTCCCTCTTCAAATCCATTTCTTTTCTTTCCCCATTGCCACCTTTGCTTCTTTCCTAATACTCCTTTCCTTTCAGTCACTGAAATCCAGTGCTGCTGGCATTATTGGTAGAGGGACTTATGTGGGATCCAAAAATAGGCTTTTTTATTGTTCCTAATTATTTTCACTAATCTTGAGAAAATAAAACTGGTCCTGCCAGTGCAATATCAGCTCAAAATGTAGCCCTCCTTCCTTCAGGTCTTTGTTTTGTTTAAGGATATTTGGCTAGAGTTTAAGCCTTCCCTAGAGAATGATGAAGTTGCAGGCAGCCAACTTCACTTGGATAGTCACAAAATCGGTCAGAGAAGCATGGAAATGGTGTCTAAGGGTTCCTGGGGAAGAAGAGAGGTGTATGTGTCTGTGGCCTCCCACTGACCTTGTGTATGCGGTAGTGAAGTGGGCTCAGCTGCTCGCTTGTTTGTTCCATGCTTGAGCTTGCAAGACCGACAAGGGCTGCTTGATAGCAGCCTAGTTAGGGAGCTAATTTGAGCAATAATCTGTTTCAGTGCCCCCGACATAATGCCCCATAGTCTGACTGCAGTAATGGTTGTTTCACCCCAATTATATAAAATGTGAGGAAGCTCCTGCTGCTATTGTTTCTCTGACACTGAAATTAGGTTCTCCCGAGGCTTTGTCTTCTGTTTTTACTGAGCAACAGGGCTGCTTTTTCCATTTCTTGTGTGGATGTTACTGAAACACTCCAGTAAAGAGATATTGCCTTTTGAGCTGTTACTTTAGGCTCTAGCCCTGCCTCAGGTGATTCTTGCTCCTAGTGAGTTATAGAGGAGAGGTGGTGTTGAGAGAGAATCTCTCTTGTGCATTAATTCAAATCCCTGTTACAAACACTAGCATTTTCTCCTCTGGTCTGTTTTCCCTTATTTTTAGTTTTTGAAGAAACCTCATTTTCCAACAACCAACCCCTACTGTACATTGTCCTACCACAGCCTTCAATGCCACACTCTCTTCTTTTTTCTCCCTTAAAAGTAACACAATAACTTTTTGATTTGTTTAGTTTTGCAAGCAGAAAAAATGAACGCTACATGAAAAATATTTATCCATAAATTGGATGAGTGTATTCAATCTCGGTTTGCGTGTGTGTGTGTGTGTATATATATATATATATATATAAAAATCAACAAACAAAGATCCCTGGTTATTGAAAGTACACCTCTACCCCGATATAACGCTGTCCTCGGGAGCCAAAAAAGTCTTACTGCGTTATAGGTGAAACCGCGTTATATCAAACTTGCTTTGATCCGCCAGAGCGAGCAGTCCCGCCCACCCGGAGCACTGCTTTACTGTGTTATATCTGAATTCATGTTATATCAGGTCGCGTTATATCGGGGTAGAGGTGTATATGGTATTCTAAAAGCATCGTGTCCTGCAAACACTCCTTACCCTCAGATGTAGTCCCATTGTATCCAGTGCTGGTGAAAGGCATTGGTTTGATAGTCTTAAGGACTGAAGTCCTCTTTTTCTGAACAAGGCAAGCTTCCCAACATACATTGCCTTGTCAGCAGGCCTCAACCTGGATCTGGGAGGTGGGAGAAACGTTTGCTAGGGATAACAGGTGGTTCAGTTTCTGTGGCATATGCAATTCTTGGTTTCTCTTCTGAGTCTTCCAGTTAGTAAAAAGAGAGTCATGATGTAGGAAGTTGAAACTCAAACCCACTAAACTCGCCCCATAGAGGGGCCGCCAAACATCCATTAGATGGGAACAACTTCTGATCCCTACTAAGCTGAGCTGGTCTCAGAATGGTGATGCAAGTGAAAAAGCTTTGTAGCCTTTGGGGACAATGAATGGTGAGGTTATTAAATAAAGTTCTGACCTTCTGGAGTTTATGCATTCTCTGGGGACAAAGGCAAAATCGTTCTTATGCTGCTCTCTGTCTCCTCCTAACATACACTACCATCTCAGTTCAGCCCCATTGTATGTTTGCATTGGGATACGGTTTTTCCCCCCTGCATAGGTGGTCAGCGGGTTTAAATCCAGGACCGTCAGATCCACAGCCAAGATATTTTACAAGTGAGCTAAAAGAACAACTGGCAGTAGAGTAGGATGTTGTCCAATTTCTGAACAGGGCCCTAGAACTGTACATGTCAAACAGCATGTCATACAATATGAGAGACAGTTGTGAATGTTGGCTGTTGGGATTCATGGGTTCTTTTCCAGGCTCTGACACAGGGCATGGTGTAGTGGTTGGACTAATGCTTACAAACAGTATACCCAAGCACATAGACTTGTCACTTTGAGCCTGAAAGGCAGTTTGTCTGAGATTTGCCTGTCATAGTCGAGGTGTGTTTTGTTCCCAATTTTGGCTACTGTGGTTGTGTAAAACTCATGTTATGTTGTAAAAGAGGATGATTGATAGTTGTCTGCTTTCTGGGATGGGGAATACAGGGGACTCGCATCTTACGTGGGGGTTAGGTTCTAAAGTCAGTGCGTAAGGCGAAAATCGTGTATAGTCAAAATTACCCTTGAAAAATCCTTTAAATCACCCATAAAGTACAGTATACTGTACATGGTTTTGTGTATACAACCCTGTACAGTAATACTGTATGTATAAATGTATAATGTATACAGTAATGTACAGTATATAATAAAGGGTACATATGCAAAATATAATTTTACAGTATTTTTAATTACATAAAAGAGACAGAGATGGAAGAATGAAAGAATAAAAAAGGAAAACAGTAAATCTAACCACTCCATTCATCCTGGAGATTCTTGCTAGTCTACGACGACGATAATGGTGATACGATGACTATGACAATGGTGATGTGATGACGATGATTAGTACAGCACCCGTATGTTGAACGATAAGACGATGAAGATGGGTGCTGTACACACTCCGATGATTAGTCTTCCTCTTCCCCTGATAACACTATTAGAGGAGTCATCAGGGCTTTATGTCGAGCCAGGAGATGGAGGTGACAGAGAGCGAGTCGTAGATGAAGTGGTTGGCTCTGGTTCAGCTCGAGAAATTGATTGCGTAGGCTCATCTGCAACTGATCAGCAACTGTTGCTGTTGTCTCTTGTGCTGCTCAAACATTTCTTGATATGGTCTCAAATCGTCTGTAATACTACGTGTGATTTTGAGGCTTTGTCCATAGATGGATCATATCCAGAAATTGAATCATTCAAGTGTTTTGCTGCTTGGAACACTTCAGCAAATTTACCTTTTAGGGCACGGGGATTTGCAGCCCTGTAGCGCAAGCCCGGCTTTATTAAATGCCCAGCCACATTGCCACAAAACAACACAGTCACACGATCTTTAGCTGCTTTGAAGCCAGGGGCTTGTCTTTCTGATTTCGAAGTGTAAGTGCAGTTGGGCATTTTTTTTTCCAGAAGAGCCCAGTCTCAACAGCATTAAAAACTTGTTCCGGAATATAGCCCTTTTCTTCTATGATTTTCTTTAATTGTTCGGGGTAGGCTTTTGCTGCCTCTTCATTGGCAGATGCAGCTTCACCAGTAGTCTGCACGTTTTTGAAGTTGAAGCAGTTCCTAAAATTGTTAAGCCAACCTTGCCTGGCTTTGAATTCCTTCTCATCAGAAGGCTGTCCCTCTTCGGGGGGAGGTTTGAACAGCACGTAGAGGAGAAGAGCCTTTTCTCACAACGTGTTGCCATCGATAGGCACACGTTTACGGTTCATGTCTTCCAGCTCTAAGTTTAATGCCTTTTCAGTCTTCACTAAAGTCTTATCACGCACCTGGCTCGTCACCTTAGCAGTTATTGGAGCACTTGATGCCATGGCTTGATGAATTTCTCTCTCTTGAATCTTGATGGCACGGATGCTAGATTCGTTGCGGCCATATTTATGCGCCATGTTGGACACTAACATATTGTCTCTCAATAAGTCCAATACAGCCAGTTTTTCCTCCAGTGTTGGAACAGATCACTGTTTCTTCGGTTGAGCACCAGATGAAGTAGTTGGCTTGCGTTTAGGGATCATGTTGTAGGAAAAATACGTATCTTTAAACACTAGAATCACACTCAGTGCGGTGAGATGCTCACACTATGAGAGGGAACTGAGACTGACTGAGTGAACAGCAGATTCACGTCTCTCATCTCACGCTCACTCCGGGACATACGCTCATTGAGTGGAATGGTGGGCAGAATCGCCTGCACTACTGTATTTAAATAATTTTTCTTTTTTTTTTTGCTACGCGCGTATAGTTGAATTCACGTAAGTTAAATGAGCGTATGATGCGACTCCACTGTATGAGGCCTTGGTCAGTAATAAAGGTTGTGACGAGCAGCAGAAATGTATTTTAGAAGACATGAGACTGCAACTCATGGTCTTCTAGCTCCCAACCGTAGCACCTTCCCCTAGGCTATTTCACTAGAAAATGTCTTAATTTGGTGTATGTGAGAGAAGGGGATGGGGACTGTGTGAGATTTTTCCTGTTGTGCAGACATGTGCCAGAGCTGCTAAATGGGTGAGTCTCACATGAGTTGTGCAACACCTGCCCCACCTGGCATGCCCTGCTGCTGCTTCAGCACCTACCCCGACAAGGAAGTCTCTGTTGTGGTGGCTTTTCCTCTTCCAAGAGCCCTAGCTGGAAAGGGGGAGGGCACAGCAGAGTGGGTGACCGTGTCCAGGAGCCCTGGAAGGTATGGGGGGGGAGGAAGAGGATCTGGTACAGGGGGAGGTCATGATGGGACTTCATTCCCCCCACCACACACACACTGGTAGCTGCTGCAGCAGCCTCAGCCTCATGCCCTGCTGGCAGGGAGCTGGGGCCCTAAATCTCAGGGGAGGCTATTCCTGCTCAGGCCCTGGGGAGGGAAGCTGCCAAGGGGGTGGCAGGGGCACTCTGCCCAGTGCTGGGTTTCCCCTCCCCTGTCCCACTTCACCCCGCTACTGCCTCAGCCCTGGGCCCTGTTCCGGGAGGAGGGAATTGCCTGAACCCCTGGGGAGAGGGGGGGCTTTGCTGGGGGCCATTCCTGGCCGAGCCCGTGGGGGCTGGACACGCGTGGTACCCAGGGCCGGCTTGAGGCACCAGCCCACCAAGCATGTGCTTGGGGTGGCGCCTGGAGGGGGGGGGCGGTGCGGCGGGGCGCTCTGGCCCGAGAGCGGGGCCACGACAGGGCTGGCTGCCCACCCCGCAGCGCTCCAACCACCAGGGAGAGCGGAGCCGCAGCGGGCTCCCCGCCCTCCCCCCCGGCACTCCGTCTGGTCGGGGAGAGCGGGGCCCCGGCCGGGCTTGCCGCCCTCCCCCCAGCACTCCGGCCGGTCGGGGAGAGCAGAGAGCTGCGGCGGGCTCGCTGCCCTCCCCCCAGTGCTCTGGCCGCTGGGGGCTCGTCGCCCTCCCCCTGGCAACCCGGCCCCCCGGGAAAACCGGAGAGCCCCGGCCGGGCTCTCTGCCCTGCTCCCGGCGCTCTGTCCTCCTCCCAGCGCTCTGGTCTCCGGGGGCTCTCCGCCCTCCCCCCCAGCGCTCTGGCCGCTGGGGAGAGCGGAGAGCCCCGGCTGAGCTCTCTGTCCTCCTTCCGGTGCTCTGGCCGCCGGGGGCTCTCCGCCCTGCTCCCGGTGCTCTGACCGCCGGGGGCTCTCCGCCCTGCTCCCGGCGCTCCGGCCGCCGGGGAGAGTGGAGAGCCTCGGCCGGGCTCTCCGTCCTCCTCCCGGTGCTCTGGCCGCCGGGGGCTCTCCGCCCTGCTCCCGGCGCTCCGGCCGCTGGGGAGAGCGGAGAGCCTCGGCCGGGCTCTCTGTCCTCTCCCGGCGCTCTGGCCACCGGGGAGAGCGGAGAGCCCCGGCCAGGGTCTCTGTCCTCCTCCCGGCGCTCCGGCCGGTCGGGGATTGTGGGCCCACGGCCGGGCTCGGTGCCCTCCCCGCCGTGCTGGGGGGCAGCAGGTGGCGTTTTTGCCTAGGGCCGCAAAAAAGCCAGAGCCGGCTCTGGTGGTACCAAGGGGAGCAGCCAGCTCTCTGACCCACAAGCCGGGTGCCTTGGCCTGGGCGTGTCTCCGCCGGCGGTGCAGCGAGAGCCCCCCGCCCCCGTGTCGGGGCTGGGCAGCCCGCGCCGCGCGTGGCGGCGAAGGCGGGGGGATGCGGGGCTCTCGCTAGCGCTGCCTGTGGTCACAGCCCGGCGCGCTCGCCTCCCATCCGGCTCCGACTCGCGCTCTCCCCGCTGCAGCCGCCGCCGCCGACCATAGAGTCGCGCTGCAAACAGAAGATAGAGGGAGTGCAGGAGCTCGCCATCTCCAAGCCATCTACAGCGGGAAAAACATGGAGTCCGCTCCGGCAGCCCCCGATCCAGCCGCCACCGAGCCGGGCAGCAGCGTCACCGAGCCGGCTGCCGGCGCCAGGGACACCCCGGTCAACCTGGAGCCTGCCCGGAAAAGCGAAGCGCCGGCTCCAGTCCGCAGGCAGAGCTACTCCAGCGGCAGCGGCAGCAGAGGTAGGGAGACTTGGGGAAGGGGGAGCGCTGGGATAGGGAGGGTGGGAATAGAGAGAGGGGGGTAGGAGAGAAGGGCGAAATGCAGCAATTAAACCACCGGGCATAAACCAGGGGATTTATTGGGAGCTGGGCACAAAAAGGCAACTCCCCACTCCATGCAATCTGGCAAACTTTTACAGCTCCTTTTAATTGCTGAGGGAGGAGGGACAGACCGGAGGGAAAATATTGAGAGAGAGAGAGAGAGGGCTGCTCGGTGCTTTCCCGTTTCCCCGTTTATCGCCTGCAAAACTCAGATGGGAACTATGCCCCTGAAATTACATAATTAAAACACAAAACAACCTCCCAGCAGGATCATTAGAATTCAAGAAAACAAACTTTTAAAGCTGCAGTGTCCTTCTCCCCCACCCTTTCCTTTTCTCCCTGCTTTTGACAGTTTCGTCTCTGATGTGCTGAGGTTTGTTGTTGGAATGGGGGAGTTTTATGTGATCTCGCTGATTAACTAGGAGGTTGCCGATCTGCGATTTACTGCTCCACTCTTTCGCATGCTGTGTTTTTTTAATTTGTTTCTTCGGTGTGTTAAAAAAAGAATCCCTCCCAAAAGTTGATGCTCTCCTGGCGTTTCTTGAAGGTGCACAACTTTGCAGAGAAGGCTCTTCCTGATCTCATGGATTTTCCTCCCCTCCACCGCCAGTCACAAGATATTGCAAACAAATTTTAAAAAGCCTTTAATTGCTGGTTTGATGATGACCTAAGCATTCTCATGATACACACCGCATGTTTAATAGTACGGGCAGCGAGAAACGTGTGCTGGCCAGTTTAAGTTCGGCATTGTTTATCGCTTCTCGGCTCCTTAGAGCTGTGGTCCAAGTGTATTACCTGTCCACTTTTACTGAAAGTAACTGTCTTTCGACAGCATTGTATGCTAACTGTTCGCTACTGTACAGGGAGGGAGAGACCCGCTGCCCCCCTTTCTCCATTGCACAGGAGCGGTTAAAGTCGATGGGTTTTAAATATATTTAGGGTTGGGGGGGGGGGGAAGCGAGAGGGACAAAAATGCCGCTTTAATTCCCGCTGTCAATAATTTATAAATCGCTGCTATCATCCAGGGGGAACTGACTCGGTAGGATCGTTGAGTGATCGGTGGAAACTAAATAAAAATACATATACTGATCTGTTAAAGAAATGACAGCCAGGCTGGCGCACACAGTCCTCGCATGGCTCCGGGGTCCTGTGCCAGCTGCCGGCTGATCGCAGGGAGTCGGGGAACGTTTTCAGGTGGTGCGGAGAAAAACCCGATTCCTCCCGGAGTGTGTGATTTTTGTTGTTGTTGTTTGGAATATGGCTGATCATGTGTTGGCTTGTGTTTTACAGTATTTTTCCCATTTTGGCCACGCCCCCCTTTCCAGGCAGCTTCCCACTCAGGGAATCCGAGTACAGTAAAAGCCAGCAAGATGACACACGCTGAAACATTTAATTAGAGGCAATTTCCGAATAATGACCGCGCAGTTATGCAAATGCACGGGGGAGGGGGTGGCGAGGAAGAGCTGGCTCTGGAGAAGACGGGAAGATGGGGAAGGTTTTTGTGTGCAGAAAGCATTTGGCTGCAAAGAATATATTTAGAGCTTGAGACAGTGGATTTGGAATGCAAGACGGTTATGTAACAAGGTTAATCAGAACCACTAGAGAAAATTTCCTTAATAATGTTAAGGAGTTTTCTGAATGTTTTCAAAGCGGCCGTAGTTTGTGGTTGTTACACAACCTCCCCCTCCTCAGTTGCTTCAATCTGCTTTAATTGTCATTGCTGGCATATGATGACTTTTAGGGGTGGGAGGGGTGGGGAGAGAGGGATGACAACCTTCACATTAGTCTTGCGATGTTGTAACTTTTAGACCTTAAATTATGTAATGGACTACTAGTAAGGTATGTATGTATCCAAAGGGGAGACGGCAATATTTCTGATGATGAGGGTGATCCGCTTGTGATTCTGAATCGTTTAGGCTTTGCTACCGCTAACCTGCTGACCCATATGTCCCTCCTCTCCCTTGTGTAGCATTAAATAAGGGGGGGGGGAGGTTAAACACACACACACTGCACGCAAGCACTAGGTTATGTAACAATCTGAATGAAAAAAACGAAGGTCAGTGATGGAGGCATCCATGCAGCAATGCAATACCAAAAGCCCCTGGAAATTGTCTTCAGAGTCTTTAATATCTAAGAGAATGTATGCTTTTTAGGGACAATAATTGTTTGTGCCTTGGAGGGGGTGTGGGTATGGATAGGAATGATTTAAAGAAGGAAACTGTTTTGGGTTTAGGGATGATGTAATGGAGTTGGTAGGAAATACAAATCTGCTCCTAGATTGCAAACAGTAAGAAAATTGGAGTTTGCATTCAGGATTAATGTTGCATAAATTACAGTATTGAAAATAATTTGACCTATACACTAGGTGATTATGCCTTTCTAATATTTAAAAGGTGAAGGTCTGTAACTTTGCAAGAAAATACCAGAGAATTGTAATTAACATTTTTAGCCTGTTTGAAAGCAGGATGCAGATGGAGACATTGGGTGAAATTGAGGCACCCGACTTGTGATTTATTTATTTATTTATTTAAAGATTCCTGAGGCTGGTTTAATGCTTATTTCATATAAAGGGAAAATATATTATATGGAAATCTTCTTGACATTGGGATGACCTCGCAATGCATGAATAGCACATGTATGCGTATAGGTAAAAAGAATAGCCCTGTAACACAGGTAAATTCCAAATCATGTGTTCGTGTACATGTTCAGCACATCAACTAATCTCTTAGGTTGTTATCCTGCAATGTGCTCCATGCAGGCAGATCCAGACACACATGCAGGTCAGTTTGCAGAATTGGTACCCAGAAAAGCATTCCTTGATTTTTAAATCAATAAAGTTAAAAGACACTGGAAATATTTCTTTGTATCATCTGTTTTAGAAGCTGCTACTGTTGTAAACCTGTACTCAGGGCTGTGCAGCTAAACTA
The DNA here is from genome assembly GCF_013100865.1 of Trachemys scripta elegans. NCBI lineage: Eukaryota > Metazoa > Chordata > Testudines > Emydidae > Trachemys > Trachemys scripta. The sequence goes on from NC_048307.1 coordinate 53,494,376, forward strand.
GCTGTTCTTAACAGGGAATTTGAGAAAATAAAGAATTGAAGAAAAGGGTAGTCGATGAGACTCAGGGAAAAAAAAGATGGTGAGAGGTTAGATTCTTAACTGCAGCTTTAATTACTGTAACATTTGAAATACTGTATCTCTTGATACCACTTATATATCTGGCGTGTCAGATCCCTAAATAGCTTTATTTTATTTTTACTTTTGCTAATGCATGGGTATTTTTACTTTTGTTCTAACGGGTTGGTGTTTATTATAACAATTAATTCTTGTGCTTTTAGATATCAAAAGCATTTGCAAAGCAAGTAGTCTTATAAAAGTGTGCGTGTGTGACTGAGAGAGAGATCACCTGTGGACTGATGGTATTGAGTAATGTTATTGAGTAGTGTGGAAGAATAATGACACATAGGTTGAAAAAAGTGACAAACAGTCAGATTAAAAGCCTGATATTTCCAAGTAAAGATGTTGTTGTCACCTCCTCTAGTTGTTTATTTTAACCTAAGGGCAGTAGATTTCCAGTTTTTCATTAAGTTAAACCCTAATCCATACGTGTTTGTACAGATGTTCTCACATGTCTTCATAGCATGCACTGACTTCATTGACTACTTTGCACACCCTAGTCACAATTGCATATACCACTTCTGCTTTCATCTGCAGTCATAGAATATTCCTAAGGCAACTACAGCTGTTGCTTACATGTAAAGTAATATTAGGAGAGTATATATGTAAATTATTGAGCATCTGGAAACAAAGAGAAGCCAGAATCATGTGACCAGACAGCTGTTTGTGGATCATCAGGAAGTGCTCCACACACCACAATCTAAGATTCTCAGTGTTATTACCTCCTTCTAAAAATGAACGTATTTGAAAAAATGATAACAAATGTTGGATTGGGCTCTCTGTTATCCCATCAAAGCTTAAATGTTGCGTTTTCATTTTTTAAATCTGAAATATCAGTTGTCCTAATTTCAGGAGCCAAGTTCTTGTTCTCTAGGCTTTTTTCTCACCTTTTGTCATCTATAATATGTCAATCAACTGCAGTAGTTTTCCAAGGGCTGCCGAGGGGCTTGTGTTATACTGTCCTGAAGTTTCTCCCCTGTCTGTCAATCAGACCTAGGACTAGAAAGCAAAATATTATTTTTTCTTTTCTGGGCTGTTACTCTGTTTTTTTTTGTTTTTTTTTGCAGTGTCAGTAAGTGGAGGGTGGGAGGGAAAGAAGTTTCCCCACTGTTGAGAGAAGAGACAGAAATTGTTTAGTAAAATTTCCTATTCATGTCCCCCAATGCATTTTTCAGGTATCTTGTTAGGAAAGTTGAACATTTTAAAGGCAGCATTCATGTTGTTGGAGGACATTGTATTAAATGTTTTGTGGTGGTGATTGCCGTACTTCTCTGAACAGAAAGCTATATGCACATAGGAGGCAGTTTCCTGAACCCTTACTGATGAATATTGAGTGTCTGCTTGCATTTCCCAATCCCTTGTTGGGACTTGGGTTTTTGTTATCACCACTTGAGACTAATGATATCCTGATTTTTACTGTATTTAATTTTTTGCACTGTGCTGTGCGTAATTTGATTATAACATCAATGAACAGTGATATCAGCCCTTTATTTCACAGCTCCATCTGCAGTTGCACACTTAGCAAATATTTCAGATGTTCTAAACAGAATATTTGTGATGTAACAAAATTTGTCAGTTTAGTGCGTGATCTTTGCATTTTCAAGTTTTGAGTATTCTCTTTAAATTTTCAGAACACTTTTCTCACACCGAGGGCTGTTCTGGAAGCACTGCTTCTGATTTAGGACTATAGATTTGCCTGTTGAGTAAATGAGATGTACTATGAAGCATCTGAAAGAAAACCCCAATCATTTAGTTTTAAACCTTTGTAGCATAAGAGCAATAATACCACTTTTGCATTATTTTCTCAGGAACAGTCCTGTTCCCTTGTTGCAATAAAACCATAACTTAGTCTTTTATTTTATTGACTTGAAAAGTATCTCAGTGGCTCGTAAACCAGTAAAGAACACATTTGGTAATGGAGATTAATTGGCAATATGACTATTATAGCTCAGGTTATAGAACTATATTTGAGTGGTAGGACAGTTTTGTCTGTTGAAAGTTGTCTGATTTTTTTTCTACTGTTTGTTTCCAACTGTAAGGAAATTTGGCCTTGGGAAAATATGGAGTAACTCCATTGAGGTTAATGGAGTTAGTCCAGATTTACCCAACTGCAAAGAAGAGAAGAATCTAGCCCTAAGGTTTTATAATGTCTAAAATTAACCTTAAAATGATTTCATTATCAATACTTCACATTGAGTATTTTGAGTTATTTAAGGTTGTAAGATAACGGGTCCAAAAAACTGGGAAGTGAAAGTACTCTGGGGAAAAAATATTAAAATTCATTAAAATATGTTGATAAATGATAGATTTAATATGTTTGAGAAAGAGAGACTGGTTCCACCAACTTCAGCACGCATAATTAATTTAAAAGTTTCAGTTAGCTTTAATATTGTTTGTTAATTTTGACGGTTATCAACAAATTTGGGTAACTGCCTTAAGTGTAACCTATATAATAGAATAAATGTCTTTCAGTTTAAAATAATTATGAAATAATTCTAAAGTACTTCTTCTTTTTTTTTTAAATACATTTTTCTTTACGTTAGGCTTGGTGCTGACTGTATTAAGGACTGGGTTTAAAAACCATAGGTATACTGCATTTTGAACATAGTTGAAATGGAAAAAAGGAAAGGAAATGCACTTTCTTTTTTAAACAAAATTCCTAAAATCACTTTATATTTTTTAAGTTCATTAGGTATATTTTAAGTGATTATTTTGACAAGTTCAAACACAGTTAATATATATTTCACCAAAAAAGGGGGTATATTAGATAATGTAAAATATTTCTTAGTTAGAAAACATTGTGTGTAATTTTTGCTACCTGTTTGGGGTGTGAACTTTCTGCTGCTGCTTCAGTTTTTTTGAGTAGCATAGAATGAAATTGAGTAAATTTCGCATGTGTTGAAAATACTTTAATATGGTACATTTCTGTTGTTCACTGTGGTGCACTTGTGTTTTAGAGGCTGAATTTCAAATTTCTCAAATGATGGGGCTTTCACCACTTACCTTGGGAAACTCTTTAACACTGTGTCATGTTTTCCTGATACTCTGTTTAACATATCTTACATCCCATTTGTCCTCATCTTTTTCATTTGAACCTCAATTTTTCTCACTGCATGCTATTCCATTCCTCCTCCTTAGTCATCGTTTATGTCTTTTAAAAATATTTACTCAGGCATCAGTCCATCTAACTCTAACTCTCTCCCTCTTCTCTTCCCCCCCCCCACTCCTTTCAATTGGACAATAAATAAGAGAGATTTCCTTTTGTCACCTACAAGAAATTCAAACTCAGCAGAGAAACCACACCTGTCCACCTGATAGCTGCCAAGTTGTGTGCAGCTCCATTTGTGACATTTCTCATGAATGACAGAAGTTACTGATTGGGGCAGGGTGCTTGGGATGGGGGGAAGTAGTCGCATTAGCGCAGGGACATGGCAATGGGGGTGTGTGATAGTTGGGGGTCTAGGGATGCTGGGGTGCCTGAAAGGTGGTAAAGTTGCTGATGTGTATGGGATGGGCGGGTGCAGGTGACAGCTTCGGACCCAGTGTCCCGCACCCACAAGCGATGTGGGTAGTTGCAGGTGTCTATCTGAAGAGGGTATCTGGGTGGAAGAATCTTGGGCCAGTATTCTGTCCTTCCTTTGCCTTCTGTCCTTGCCAGCTGCTGCCATTGCCACCTTTTGCTGCTGTCTCCTCCTATTCCTCTATTCAGATCTAGGGGAACTGCTGCTGCTGGCTGTGAGGAGCAATTGCAGGCCATCCCTTCAGTCCAGTGGATATATGAGGATCCAGCTGGGTTGCGAGGATGCATGACAGGACTGCCAGATATGGCTGAATTCTGTTCTAGAAACCTAGCTTGCAGTGACGCAGGTGTTTCTACTCATGATGGTGTTGTATTGCAATATCTGATGCAGTGTCATGGTAGAATTACTTGATCCATGGACAAGAAAAAAAGTCATTAGAAGAGGGATTTGTAAATTATGTCGGAATGTAACAGTCTCCCTAAAGTTTCCTCTGTGAAACCTTCATTTCCTCAAAAACTACATAAATTCAAAGCTTAGCCCTACGTTTTCAGAAAGTTAATGAATTTTTCAAGTTAGCATGGGACCAATTTTGAGTGAAAATCGGCCAGTGGAAAATTCTGTTTCACAAAGTTCTGATGGGTGAAATGGGTGAAACTTGCAAATTCTGACCAAATTTCACTTTTTTATTTTTTGGGTTTGTTTTAATACTGGTTGTCCATTCTCCCTAACTGAAAGTGAAGAGGAGGTTGGCATGAACTTTTGTGAGATCTGAACTTCCACACTGAGCACTGCTCTCTCTGTCTACAAACTTCAGTTGAACACTTCAGCATACCTGTTATTGGTCTGTGCTGATAAACGCATAACAGTAGGTAGTGGTGCCTGTCAATAGGAGTTACATATGTAAATTACGGCTTCTTTATGAAGTTGCTATTTGTGTGTGCTTGTGTTATAACACTTTAAATCTCTAGTTATTCCTGCCCTAATAGCATCTTTCCTTTGGAAGGCTCCTCAGGTACTTTAAATACTGTACTGCTATCAGGAACAACTTCAATTGTTGTTGAAATCCAGTCACTTCTTGTGTGGAATTTGACAGCTATATAATAGCACAGATAGGACAGGAAGTGAAGAATACCATCCCTGGCTGGAACACCAACGGAGTTTAGATAGCTAGAATGTAGTTACCCAGTCAAGACACTGGGATAAATAGCTGTATTCCTGTAGAAGAAGTCTTAACAATCTTCCATGACTGTGTATGTTATTACATCTCACCAGAAAGACAGAACTTCCAGCAGCACAGTACACACTAACATCAGTAATCAGTGCTGTCTCAGATGGAAGAGTGCTGTCTACTAAATCATGACTACTAGTTCTGTAAGCTTCTTTGGATATGTCTGCATTCATTCACTGAGCAACTCCAAGCCTGACTGGGTTTTGAGACCTGACAACACTGAAGCTGGAAGTGGTATGTCTGCAGGTCCTGCTTTCATTGACTTTATTAAACAGATTTCTATACAAAGTTCCTTTCTTTAATAACGTGTTACAAAGCATGGTACCAAATGCCCTGATATTACCAGAGGCTTTAAGAAGCTTGTCGTGAAGCATGTGTTGATGTTAAAGCAGTGTGATTTGTTTTCTTTTTGGGGTATGGGGAAAGTCTGTGGCTGTTACCCAACCTACTTAATTTCTTCTTCTCGCATAAATCCTCTTACCCCCAACCCCCCAAATAATCACACAAACAGAAGCTTCTGCAGTTAAGGGACAACCGTTAAAATTCACGCTCAACCAAATGTACATAAATGATCCAGTACTGGTGTCCCACTGCGGAGTCTTTCATTTGTAATTTAATCTAACAATTTCCATACACTTCTAAAGCAGCACACTATGAAACTGGCAACTTCTGAGAAATTGCTGTGCTGTTACAAACAGTGTTTGAGCTGGTATTATAGCAGCATGAATAGATGATGCGATGGAGAACAAAGTTAGTGGCTGAACCGGGGCTGAGAGAAATTGCTAGCAGAAGGTGAGAAAGCAGAGTTGGATTATGATAACCTCCCTTGTAGAAACAAATTAAATCTTGTTAAAGGTTTTATTGATCTTAGTTTGTAGTGGTACCATGCATTTACCGCACATAGGTACATGAGATTAATGAGGCAGATGTTCTGATCCAGGAGTAAAAAACTACAGTGTTGCTGTTTTTAAAATATTTTATTTTGTACCTGTTGTAGGATAGTTTAATTGACTGTATGTTTATGCACTTTAATTCCATGCCCACTCAAATATGTTGGAGGCATCTAATGTGTAGCAATAATGGAAATACAGTTAAAATGTAAGAACATAATATTATACTCAAATGTGTTTGAGCAGTAAGCACCCATTTTCTCTAATTTGTATTTCCCAGAGAGTCAGAATTTGTAGTATACAGCAGTATTGTCATAGGAAGAGAGTGTCTGTGTAAAGAATAATGTATGTATATCTGATCATGTGGAGCTAGCTTTTGAAGGTAGTACATGCACACTGTCTGATCTGTTGCCCCTAGCTCCATAGCTTCCCAGAGTAGACATCATTGCACACAGTGGGAATCACTAGTAGATGCATGCTTTTAGATCTCACTATGCATTAAATGCTTAATGAAATACCTTACAACTTACTAGTTGCCATAAAAAAAATTGGCCTGGAAAAAAAAAAGTGTGTGTGTTTGAAACCAATGGAAAAAAAGTAAACCTTGATATGTAGTGGGGTATATGGGATATGCTTGAGTACAACTTTTGGTATCTGAGCCATCACCTACCTATCCAATGGAAATTAAGATTTGGCAGCATTTAGAGGGCAGTTTGTCTGTGTACATGTGCAGTAAGGTATAAACAGGCTGCTGAAACACACATTCAGTTGTGGACATGGTGGGGAAAATGAAATTATGTATTAATAGAGTTTTACTTGACTTGCTTTGACACTGGTACAAGGTCTGTGATATACAGTCAAGAATAAAATCAAGGCCAAGGCTTGTGAAACACAGGTTGTAGGATTTCCCTCCTCCCCCCGTCATATGAGTGTGAGAGTATTTTAAACTGAGATTTTTCCTTTTTGATCACCTGTGAATGGAAAAGAGTGGCTATTTGTATGGAACTTACAAACTGATAGACAGACTTTGCTTGGCAAAATAATGTCAGTTGTACACCAGTGATTGCCAAGTACTACGGTAGGTAAGGACAGAGAGAATTGGTTTTAACTGTGCTTTTGAAAGAAGACTCGGAATTTGCTAAGACAAGCTAATATACAACTTTTGTTAATACTTTTCTTGAAGTCATAAATCTGTCAGCATAAAACATACTCTAAAACCTGTGTACATTAAAAAATAAAATGAAACAAATCCCAAAGAAAATGGGGTGTACCAGAAAGTCTTCTCTCCACGCATAATGTTTTATGTGCATAATTTTAGATAAGAGTTTTGTTAGTCATTTGCAGTGTGGAAGTTGCAGATAGTTGGCCTTAAAGTAATATAGGACCAAAAAGTGATCTTTTAAAAATTTCTAATCGGGTAATGAATGTACTCTAGATTTTTAACCTCTGATGTTGAACCACAGTGTGCTGAGACAATAAATATAATTTATGTTGGATCTAGCTAAAAACAGATGTAGCAACTATTTCCAGGGCTGTTCCCTGGTGCTGATACACAGAAAAATTGTAAATGAAAAAAACACACAGTAATTTCAAACTGTTAAACACACTCTCTCTCTCTCTCTCTCTTTCCAAGTAATTGGCTGACCATTAGGAAAGTACAAAACAAACAGCAAAAGAGATGTTATTTTAATACTTCTAAGAGCCTGTTTATAAGCAACAGATAACTTTAAAAAATATTTGAAAATGTCTTATTAAACATCCTCTTGATTTTTATTACTGTGTCTGTGGTGACATTTTATTTCATATTGAAATCGCAGTATACTTCCTTAACCGTATTAACCATAATTCTATGGAAAATCAGTATGCAGGAGATCCGACTTCTGGTTAGTAGTTGGTCATGCAGTACCAACGTGAAAACAAATCTTGGCTTCTAGATTGGGAGTGTTTTACATTCCTAACTATGGCTCCCATCCTGCAAACGCTTAAGCACATGCTTAACTTCATGGACGGTGAGCTGCCCCACTGAAGTCAGTGGCACCACTCACAATGTGTAAAGTTAAGCATGTCCATTGATGTTTGCAGGATAGAGGCTGAGGTCTGCTACTAGTTAAGAATCACACTTTAAAGTAATTTTGGGAAAATAACAAACTTCTTAGTAACATGAACAAGTGTTTGGAAAACAGGTGAATTGTATTTTATTTCATGGGTTTGTAACTACTTTGCAGGACCTACTGTTATCATGCCATAATAATGCCTCCCTGATAATACGGGCACCAGAGGCACAGTACTGTTATACAATAAGGAAGGATTGTGTTATGGTATAGGATGTAGAACTTGAATTGTGCTTGTGTAACACTATTTATGGTATTTGACTATTGGCCAGTTCTTTGTTTCAGGGAAGTCCTGTCCCCTTTGCTCCAAGAAGGCAGAAGAAAGGCTGTTTCTGTTTTCTGACTGGAGAGACAGGCTGCAGAGAGCCCAGAGGGATTCTGCATCCACTCAGACCCTGTGGCTGTGGAGCAGAGTAACCTAATGGTGCTGTGAGCTCAAACGCACAAGGAGAGTTTGCAGGCAGGTTGGGGGCATGGCCAGTGAATCTGTCCATTGCATGGCTCCATTGGCTTGAAACGCTGTGTAGGAGGCAGTGAAGGGAAGCAGGCTCCATACAAAATTGCCCCAGGAATGACTTGGCTGCTGAGGCAACCCAATCAGTTGGGTTCTGTTCCTCCAGAACTTCCCTCATGGAGCAAAGCTTGCTTGTGCAGTGTTTGCTCCATACAACAGGTTTTGGCCTGGAGGGCTTAATTCTGCCCTGGCATGTGCATCCACAGTTCTGGGGATAGAACCTGACAAAACACTTCTGCTTTATCTCTTTCCTTTTTTCAGGTGGGTGGGTTATTTCTAAAGACCTATTTTTTCCAAACTCATCTGTACGATTACATACTTCGCATCTTTTTAAAGAATGTTTGGCTCTGTTTTTTGAGCTATTTGCAGTTGTTCATGCTTTTGACCATATAACTTCTCACTAAAAAGACCATGTCGCACTGAGCAGTGTCTCAAGGATATCCTAGCTATGGTGAATATCAGTATTTTAACAAGCCCTTACATAGCAAAGTCTGCCTCCATTGGATCAGTGCGGCGATAGGCTACTCCACTCCCGAAAGAACATTTGGTTTCTTTCTCAAACCACATTTGCCTGCATCCCAGCTAGTTGGGGATGGGAAGCTCATTGCAATAATGTGAACGAGACATAAAGATACCGGGCAGACCCAGACTGAACAGCTCCGCATGTGGGCTGTCAGAATTTGCTTACTTTAATTGGAACTGGTGCATTTTGCCCCTCTGACAGGCTTCTCTGTCTTTGCCTACGTCTACACTAGAAGCACTACAGGGACACAGCAGCAGCGCTGCGGTTACACTGCTTTGTGCTGACACTTACTACAGCTGTGGAAGGTTTTTTTTCCATTGCTATAGTAAATCCACCCCTTCAAGAGGCACTATCTAGGTCGGAGGAAGAAGTCTACTTCTATCAGGGATATATGGGTGTCTATACTGGGGCTTAGGTTGGCTTAATTGCATCTCTCAGCTGTAGCCTTAGGCGTGTCAGAGGCAGGCAGACTGGCTTACATCTCTCAACCCACCTCTTATCCTTCTCTGCCAAGCTTGAAACTGCAAGAGTGGTTTGCCTGGGATCTTTCAGTTGCTGCCTCTCCTCTGCACTCCCCCTGCCTATCCTGCCGCCTCCTCCTTTTCTCAGCAGAGGCTGCAGAACTAGGATGTTTTCAGGGACTTAAATAAAGGGTGGTCAGTTGTTGGGTAGGGGCATGTGCAAGCCTTCCTGGTACCTCTGAAAGATGCTCAGAAAATATTTGCTGAGCTGCTTGTCTCCACCTGTGGCAGTCCTGGCAGAGCTTTGAGACAGTGCACACTGGAGGCGTTTGAGAGGGTGAGAGAGAATTAGAACAACCAGCAGTAGGAAAACTTGGGTTACGGACAAGGGAACATGAGAGAGCAACAGCGTGATTGTGGGAAACCGTGGGATGGTATTGGAGAAGCCAGGACACCCAAGAGAGGGTATTGAAAAGGCCCAAAGGAAGCTAAGAGTATAGAACAGTGTGTGACGGATTGTCACCCCTGGAGTGCAGTCGGGGAGCTGTGGGGACCACTGCGCCCCCCCCCAAGACACACAAGTGGGTTTGGGGACACAGCCAGCCTCACCCAGGCCTTGTTATCACCCAGTACTACAGCAGGTGCTGCCACTCACCCAAAATGGGCTACCTGAGTGCAACCAGCAGACAGCAGCCAATTTCCCAGCTCCGTAGGCATGCGCCCCCCTCCTGTGGAATAGAAACCCAAAATTGTACCGTCTTGCACTGCACAGAGATTGGTAGAATGTAAGCTCGTAGAGTTTGCCCCTCCCTTAATGTGGAGAGGAAATACAACAGCCCCAGCCCCTGCTCCTTGAGCTAAGATTCCCAAGCACTTCACTCCAAACTTACTGGTTAAGATAATGCATAAAACACGTTTATGAACTACAAAAGATTTTAAGTGATAGCAAACAGATCAAAGCAGATTACCTAGTAAATAAACAAAAACTGCAAAGTAAACTTAACATCCTAGAAGGATAGGATTTGAATTAACAATCTCTCACCCTGACCGATGATTAGGGCCGTCAAACGATTAACAAAATTAATCGTGATTAATTGTGTGATTAATCGCACTGTTAATAATAGAATACCATTTAAATATTTTTGGATGTTTTCTACCTTTTAAAATATATTGATTTCAATTACAACATATAATACAATGTGTGCAGGGCTCACTTTATATTTATTTTGATTACAAGTATTTGCACTATTAAAAAAAACAAAAATAGTATTTTTTCAATTCACCTAATACAAGTACTGTAGTGCAATCTGTTTATCATGAAAGTTCAACTTACAATTATAGAATTATGTATAATTATGTAAAATAACAACAACCCTGCATTCAAAAACAAAACAATACAAAACTTTAGAGCCTGTAAGTCCACTCAGTCCTACTTCTTGTTCAGCTAATCGCTCAGACAAACAAGTTTGTTTACATTTGCAGGAGATAATGCTGCCCACTTCTTATTTACAATATCACCTGAAAGTGAGAACAGGTGTTCTCATGGCACTGTTGTAGCTGGCGTCGTAAAATATTTACATGTCAGATGCACTAAAGATTCATATGTCCCTTCATACTTCAACCACCATTCCAGGGGACATGCGTCCATGCTGATGACTGGTTCTGCTCAATAACAATCCAAAGCAGTGTGGACCGACGCATGTTCGTTTTCATTATCTGAGTCAGATGCCACCAGCAGAAGGTTGATTTTCTTTTTTGGTCGTTCAGGTTCTGTAGTTTCTACATAGGAGTGTTGCTCTTTTAAGACTTTTGAAAGCATGCTCCCCACCTCCTCCCTCTCAGATTTTGGACAGTAATTCAGACTCTTAAACCTTGGGTCAAGTGCTGCAGTTATCATTAGTAATCTCACATTGGTACCTTCTTTGCGTTTTGTCAAATCTGAAGTGAAAGTGTTCTTAAAATGAACAACATGTGGTGGGTCATCATCCAGGACTGCTATAACATGAAATATATAGCAGACTGTGGGTAAAATAGAGCCGGAGAGATACAATTCTGCCCCAAGGAGTTCAGTCACAAATTTAATTAACGCATTATTTTTTTTAACGAGTGTCATCAGCATGGAAGCATGTCTTCTGGACTGTTGGCTGAAGCATGAAGGGGCATACGAATGTTTAGCATTTCTGGCATGTAAATACCTTGCAATCCCGACTACAAAAGTCCCATGAGAATGCCTATTTTCACTTTCTGCTGACGTAAATAAGAAGTGGGCAGCATTATCTCCCATAAATGTAAACAAACTTGTTTGTCTTAGCGATTGGCTGAACAAGAAGTAGGATTGAGTGGACTTGTAGGCTCTAAAGTTTTGCATTGTTTTGTTGTTGAGTGCAGTATGTAACAAAAAAAATCTACATTTGTAAGTTGCACTTTCACGATAAAGAGATTGCACTACAGTACTTGTATGAGGTGAATTGAAAAATACTATTTCTTTTGTTTATCATTTTTACAGTGCAAATATTTGTAATAAAAAATTATACATTTTGATTTCAGTTACAACACAGAATACAATATATATGAAAATGTAGAAAAACATCCAAACAACGTAATAAATTTCAATTGGTATTCTGTTGTTTAACAGTGTGGTTAATCGCGATTAACTAAAAAAAATTAATTGCTGTTAAAAAAAATGAATGTGAGTTAACTGTGATTAAAGGACAGCCCGACTCATGATACAGGCAGGCTTGCAGATTCTCAATGTACAAGATGCACTTGCTTTGCAGTATCCCCACCCCTGTTCCAAGTCCTTTTCTTTTGGAGCTTCTCCTAGGTGCTCAGTTGTGGGGGAGTGAAGAACAATCAGTGATGTCACTCTCTGCCTAATATAGCATTAGCACATGGTGGGAACCCTTTGTTCCAAACTTAGTTTCCGGACCAGCTTGTGGAAAAACACACACCCTCAAAATGGAGTCCAGAGTCATGGGGGCTGGTCATGTGCCCTTGGAGAGCCATAGCAGCCTTTGTTTACAAGCTGGACAAACTGTCCACAGGAAGGCTCACCAGGAGGGGGAAAGCTTTTCCTAAGACCTATTGTTTTCCCTAATGGCCCATTACCCTATTAGGCCCTTCACAGCCAACTATTTAGACTGGAAAAACAACAAGGAGTCCAGTGGCCCCTTAAAGACTAATAGATTTATTTGGGCATAAGCTTTCGTGGGTAAAAAACTCACTTCTTCAGATGCATAGAGTGAAAATTACAGATGCAGGCAGTATACTGACACATGAAGAGAAGGGAGTTACCTTATAAGTGAAGAATCAGTGTTGACAGGGCCAATTCAATCAGGGTGGATGTGGTCGATTCCCAATAATTGATGAGGAGATGTCAATACCAAAAGAGGGGCAATTGCTTCTGTAGTGAGCCACTCCCAGTCCCTATTCAAACCCAGATTAATGGTGTTAAATTTGCAAATGAATTGTAGCTCTGCAGTTTCTCTCTAAAGTCTGTTTTTGAAGTTTTTTTTGTTGAAGTATGGCTACTTTTAAATCTGTTACAGAATGTCCATGGAGATTGAAGTGTTCTCCTATGGCTTTTGTATGTTACCATTCCTGATGTCTGAGGCAGGCCAGTGCTTGCTTATAGACAGCCCCCTCAACCTGAAGCAAATACTCACCAGCAGCTACACGTCCACACCACAGAAACACTAACCAGGAACCAATCTCTGTAACTAACCCCGTTGCCTATTCTGTCCCCATATCTACTCTAGCAATATCATCAGAGGACCCATTCACCTGCACATCTACTAATGTGATATATTCCATCATGTGCCGGCAATGCCCCTCTGCCATGTACATTGGCCAAACCAGACAGTCTTTACGTAAAAGAATAAATGGACACAAATCAGACATTGTGGGACTGCAGCCCAGGGCCCCGAGCCCTACTACCTGGGGCTGAAGCCAAAGCCTGAGCAAGTTAGCTTCACAGTGCCCCCTATGCAGTGTGGGGCCCTGTGCAATTGCCCTTCTTACCCACCCACTAACACTGGCCCTGGCTTTTATATGCAGAAAAAACAGTTGTTGTGGCACAGCTGGGCCATGGAGTTTTTATAGCAAGGCGGGGGCAGGGCTCAGAAAGAAAAAGGTTGAGAACCCCTGGCATAGAGAACTGGGGAATGGAGATGGCACTGGATTGACTGGGGAAGCAGAGGGAATTGGAGAAGCTGAGGCATCTATTAAAAAAAAATTTCAATTGATCCATTGCCTCTGCACAGCTCTCATTTTGTAAATGATGACCTTGTCTTTACTCTGAAGTGCAACAGAATGTGCTTTAATGCATGATGAGGTCTCAAATACTTACTTCTTACAACTTTGCTCCAGCACCCCATTGTTTCCAATGAGCTCTGACTAAATGCTTTCACTGTAGATATTGTGCTAACGTGTTATATGAATTATTTGTCTTATCACGGTGCTGGGAAATTAGAGGCCCTTTCCCACAGAGTGTTAAGCAGATTAAAATGAAAGGCTGTTTTTATGGTCCAGAAGCAATGCAAATATTAGGAAAATATTTTGTTGTGATCTAACAGTAGGGTGCTGTAAGGCGGCTTTATGAGCAAATGCATTTTGTAACCTAAAAGCTGAGATCAGCCCGCAAGGTTCCTTCAAAGAGGTTTTTATTTTATTATCTGGTGCTTCTTAAAGCAAAGGGAAAGGTTTAGAATTGGGTGATACTTGTTGGATGACTTTTTTGTTGTCTTTTCATATTTTGCTTTTTTTGGCAGCAGTTCAGGTAGTTCTTCAGAACCTTCTCAGTAAGTTAAGGCCAGATCCATCCTCTTCCATTAGGCCATGCTCATTTCCCCCTCCCCCCGGAAAGTATAGTGGAGCCTAGTACTGGCTATGTTTTATTGTTGTTTTTAAGAGAGCTCTGAACAGAAACCATTTAAAAACCTAGTAAAGAGATGGTTCTGCTAAACTATAGACTAAATCCAATATTTTTGTTACTCCAGCTACTCTATTACTTGAATTGATCTGCCCCATGTGCTACCCCTTTGCTTATGGGTGTGGGTAGAATATAATCTTACTTTCAGTGATATTTTATATTCATCTACTTAGTCTAATCTTATTGTTAGTGTCTCAAAGGATCTTTAGTGTCTTAAACATTTATATTTTAGCTACTCCTCTCTGTGCAGTATTTGGTACAAAAATGGTCTAAAGCTATAATGAAATTTCTGCAGGTAGTGGGAGGGAGGGCAGGAAATGAAGTCACTATGCAGATATTTAAGATACAATGAATTTTGTATTGCCTTAGAGCAATAGTTTTAATTATAAGACCAATACTATTGTATTACGCACAGTAGGGGACAGAGTAATGGTAGCATGTTAGAGTTAAGGTTGCACATTTCCTAACCTCAATTCTTAACTAGGGCAAAACTTTGTTTTCCCTCCTCTTCTTCTACTCTCTCCCCTTCCCTCCTCCCCCGGGTGTGGGAAATAAAAACAATATATATTTTTGTGTGTGTGTATTGTATGTGTGTTTGTAAGATCACCATGTGGGGTCTTCTGAGTAGTTTTCCAACTTTTCTTGGCCTTAGAAAAGCCAGAACTTGTCTCTTAAAGTGTTTGTTTTTTATTACAAGGCTTTCATTTTTCAATATTTTGTTTTAAGCATGAATATCTCTGCTCACAATAGTTATTTCATAAAAACACTGTGGAACACGCACTGTATTTAAGGTACTGCCTTAACAAATGGCATCTTAGTGTTTTATCTACGTAAAGAAAACGTGATCACACAGAGGAATAAAGAGAGCCCTTAGAAGGATATAGACATGATCATAAATTCAGATTATGCATCGTTAGTGGACCTGGTTCATGAATATTCCAAATGACAAAGTGCATGTTCCTTAGAATTTGTTTAACACTTCACATGGTGAAGAAACTGTGAATGTAGGTACTGTAGAGAATGCAGGGCACTTCCTGGAACAACATATTCAATCCTCTGGATAATGGGCTTCCACAGAATTAATGTATACAAAGGGGCAGTGGAAGCATTTCGAAAAATTCATAGCAGCACTATTGAGGTGGCTCAACAGCAATGAATTAAATTGCTAATGGCAGGTGGTGGGATTGAGCCTACTCACTTACAGCATTTGATTTGTCTGTAGGTACATTTCTTGTAGGAAGCTGCAGGTGCCACGGCCCTACTTTATATGAACCCTCATTTGCAGGGTTAGTCCCCACTTGGTAGACTCAGACAGTCTGATCAAACTGCTGCCGCTTCAAAAGAATGCTAGGGACACTGAGCCCCACCAATGGTAGAGTGATGTTCATTGCTCTTCTTACAGCGTGCTGTGGTATGCAGTGTGTGTGGCTTCATGACTACTGGGAGCTCTGTTCAGTGCAAACACACTGTTGAATCAGGATGTCTGCTACTTTTTCAAGGCCCTGGTTTGGGCATGTCACAAGTTTCCCTCCTGAAAACTCCTCCACTCTTCCCAAAGCATCCCCCTCCCCCTCCAAACTACAAACATATTGCCTATAGTGTTTTCTTCAACCCATTGTCAGACTGAGCCTCTCATGGCATAAGAGCTTGGAGCAGGTGATGAATCTTTGGACCCCAATGAATGGGTTGGTTTTCTAGGGACGTTGGGGTAGGTGGGTCAGATTTGCTTGAATTGGCTCTTCCAAGTCGACTTTCTGCCACTAAGATTCATAGCCTAGGTTCTGCTGATGGAATCCAGGCAGTGAATCATGCTTGTGAATAGATGAGTCTGGGAATGGGGACAATAGAATTCTACATTCACTCTTCTTCCTACCCTGCTTCTGAGCTTAATTTATTATTAATAAATTATGGCTGAGATCACATATCTGTATGATATCTGGAAGGACAGGGGTTTGTTTGCATTGTGGAAGTGGGAGAAGTAGGAACTTCATCTTGTACCTAAGTATTTTAAAGCTAAACAAGGACATTAATATGATCAAATGTGAGCATCTGTATTTTACCCAGTGATTATTCCATCATGCCCAGCAACATAAGTTTGAATAAATTCTTTCTTGCAGAAAGACATTCAATCTTAATTTAAAGACTCCAAGTGATGGAGAATTGACTACATGCCTGGGTAATCTGGTCCAATGATTAATACCTCACTATTAAAATGTGCATTTTATTTCCAGTTTGAATTTTGTTGATGTGCACTTCCAGCCAATGGATTTGGCTGGTAGATTAAAGAGTCCTCAAAAGTCTCAGGAGAACCAACGTATATCCTTTTGACTGTATATTTTCTCCAGCTTCTCTCTCATTCCGACCACTTTCTGAATTAATATTCCTTTCTTTTGGAAAAGAAATGTTTTCTGAAACTTGTTTTTTCACTTTTACAATACACACAAACACCTTGTCCTTTTGAACTAGAGTCAAAAGAACATGCATTGCTTCTCAAAAGACTTAAAATGCTTCTGCTGCTTTTCTGTCTGGGTCTTGCTAATGCAAACTATTGTCAGATAGTATGTGTTAAATCTGCAGTGAAACCATTGATTTCTCTTTTTCTTTTTTGGAAGGATGAGAGTGGGATAAAGGGGAGGAGATCAGAATCTTAACCCTTATCCATCCTAAAATAAGGGTAAATAAGCATTCAGAAAGGGTATGAAATCATTTTCTTAACCTCTAAATAAAAGATATATAAAATATTTTGTTGCAAACTAGTAACAGAACATTCTCAGCTAGATTTTTCCAAAGAGCTCAGCAGTTCCCATTGTTTTCAAAGTGAAGTTTTAAGTGAAATATTTCTATTCCTGCAAGAGGGGGCAAGGAAGTATTAGGAAAGTAAAGATCTACTTGATTGGTATGTACACTGGTACTATCGTTGTTCTCAATGAGTGCTGCTAGATGCTGAGGACTCTTGAAAATCTGTACCCAATTTTATTTTCAAAATGTAAGAGCTGGGTTTTGGAAAGGAAGATAGAGGTATCAAATTATAGAACTATGCTCTATTTATTAGCCAATAAAAAGCCCACGTATCGAGATTCCATTCAAATGCAGGACTCTGGCATATAACAAGAGTCTTTTTATTAAATAATTTAATAACAGTAAAAAAAAGCTTTAGAAAAATAACAAATGCAAGGGATGTGGTATCCTATTAGCAAAGATCATCTCCCAGGCTGTTTTTTTTTAATTGACAAAATTATAACAAATGATGGACCATTGGGTTCAACATGTTGTAATGACCAATTAATGGAAACAGGTTTTACTTCAGAAAATTGATGTGGCAAACAACTAGAGCAGATGCAAGTACATTGACAAATTGCTAAATTGATGTACTGTAGTGCTGCTTCTGAAAGACAAACAGCTGCGCAGGTTTTTTGGTAAGTGGGTTTTTTTTTTTTTTTTTTTTTTTTTTTTGCACTAGCGGGATAAGTGCTGGTGATGCCACTAAGCCAAATATTAGTCTAGTAGATCTTTATTTTACTAATTTGTTGCATGTTCTGTTAATGCATTTGGAAGTGTAATAGACGAAGCATTTCCTTTCACTGTGCACTAACAAAGACTATGGGGTTCATCTGCGTCTTGTGTTGGAGTAGTGTTTCTTTTCCCTGTTTTGTCTCTTCCTAGCTGTTCATATTTCAGTTCTCTCACCCTCAGGTGCTTCTTATTTATTTATTCTTAAACATCTTGTTCCCCAGTTTACAGGGAAGGATGTTTTTCAGTACGAGTAAACTTCTTGATAGTATAACAAAATTTAGCTTTGCTCCCTGCTGTCCTAACTAGCTTCCTTCTGGGTAGACAAAATTAGGCTCCAACCGTGTGCTTCTTGCACACGGATTTGACAAGTAACTTTGGCTGATTGTTAAAAGCAAGCTATGATTATGAAATGGCAGTATGCACTACCAATTCTGAATAGTAAAGAGGTATTATCTGCTGTTCCTTGGAAAAACAACCACAGCTCCAATCAATACTTGAATAACAGGAGTTATTAGTGGAATTATTCTTGAAGATGCCTTGGCCATACAATTAGGGTTTTTTGCTAGGGATCTGACCTATTGGCTTTTTTTCTATTTTCCAGACTCACAATATGGGGGGAGAGGGAGCTGTTTTTCTGTAGTAGAATCCCTTAGATTGTATTTTACACCCCATAAAAGTAAGTACTGGATGCAGAATAATTCTAAAAGGCAATTTTGGATTAAATTCTATGGCCCAATGGAATTTAATAGGTGAGTGGAATTTAGTTCAGTGCATATGAAGTCTGGCTTAAACATCCTATACTTGGGAGTCATGATAATGAACACGACAATGAGTCTGAGGAGCTCCATGAATATTTCATGATTTTTCGCTTGTTTGTCATTTTATTTTGACAACTGTAAAAAGTAAAAGTGGTACCAGATCCTTTCTTTAAATGTTGGCTCTGGGTATACAAAATGTATTACACTATAAAATAGACATGAAATACAAATAATAGAATGCCACACAGACCTCTTGATTCCTATAGTGCAAAATCAACAATTGCTTTCAAATGAGCTCCTTAATAGCAAAAGCTGTGCTTCTCTACGATCCTTGGCACATTACAGAATCATAAATCATGACCCTGTAATGTACTGCCAGGTTACTTTAAAGAAATCTTATTTCTAGCACACTTGCTGTGCATGTTGTATCTGACTCTGTTCTGGTTTTAGATGTCAGAATATTTGTTATTAAAGTAAAAAAAGTCCCTGAATATGGACTTTCTTCTTAGCATCTTAGTTATCAGGGCTGAATTAAAGAGCACTCGTCACTGTTAGACAGGGAATGTTAATAACCAAAGTTAGTTGCTGAAGATGTAATCTGATATGGGACATACAAGTCCTTCAGAACTCAATATGGAAACCATCCTGGGGCACAAAATTTTGCTTTTTACACCAGATAATTGCCCTATCATCCTTGTAAATTATATTGAGAGGTATAAAGCCTATGAAGCCAAATACTACAGGCAGGAAAGTAGAAAGAGTCTTTCTGAATCTTAGGTAGATGAAGCAGAAATCCTGTAGAGTCAGTAAGTGTTCCCCTCTAGTCTGAGGGGTGGCAGTCTGAGAGCAGTGTTTGTGTGACAGCTAATTAATGAGCTAATTAAAGGGACTCAAAAAATGGGTTGGGAAAGAGACGGAGATGGGAGGACCTGTCCTGGGAGACTTCTGATGCATGGAAATCAGATGAGTGAGTTTTATGTACTCTATAGGTTTTGCGATTGCTCAAGTGTTTAATTTTGACTGTAGATACTATGAGCCATATGTCCATGACTCTGAACTGTAATATTTTATTGAGAGTCACAAGCACGATAAAATAAATCCAGCCTCCTTGAAGATGGTTTATTCAGTTATCTAATCTGCTCAGAAAGTCTGGGTTTACAATAGCACTGATCCCCATCTCTTCCATAGCAATCATGAAGTCCTAATCATTTACCTGTTGGCTTGTAAGGAAACTATTACTGTATTATTCACTTTCAACAGAATCCTCTTTCTAAGGGTATCCATAGGAAAGAGTACTAGAAGCTAATAAACTATGCCCTGTAGTGTTTCACTTTCCACAGTATAACTTCCATAGGGTGCTGTAATGAGACTATTTTTCAGACATGCATGCTTGATACTCTCCCATCCAGATTATAGAATGCAATTTAGATCACCTAACAGCGATGTCAATTCATAGTTGAACATTCAGAATGGGTGAACTAATCTGAGGGGCTCCTTTCCCCAACTCACAAACCTTCACTGTAAAGTTAAATTGAAACCAAATCAAACTTGTACTGAGATTTAAAATAAAGTTTATTTTTTCATTATTTTCTCACATCTTTTGCATTTTTTGGGTTCAGGACTGAAAGTGTAAGTGCCAAATATCAAGAATGAGTTGTCAAGTTAATTCCAGCGCAAGTTTTGCAGATATAAGATGTTTGGATAATTCAGATAAATTTTGTGTATGTACTGGTATTTGCCAATGCTTATGCAAACTGAACCTGCACTCTCTCTGAACACTGTATCTTGAAACTGATCCATCTTTTGTGTTAATGATGATACTAATAATAGTAAAGAAATTGTGTTGTGTTACTTTACTATTCCTTTCATATGTTGTCTCGTTCTTTAGTTTTTGTCTTGAGTTGTAAACTCTTCTGAGCAGGGAATCTGTCTTTGTTTTGCATAGCGCCATCTGTGTATACCTGTGTTGCTATAAAAATTAGCAAAGTAAGGTAGGCTCCCCGATCCTTGTATATGTCCCCAAATAAATGGCAGAGTTTCCAAAAGTGCTAGGCATTGTCAACACTCCAGTTAAGGTAGGTGCTCCTGATTTGCTCTTAGTGACACAAGACCAAGTTCTTGGTAATGCAGACAGAGTCCTTCCTTTCTCATAAATGGCAGATATTCCTTACAGGTTTGCTACAGTACTCGCAGTCACATCATTCTCATAATTATCCACTATTAAATTATGGCATCAGAGTCTGGGGGGTGCACTGGGCACATCTTTCTTAGGAGACTTAGGTTAAAAACTAGTTTAGGTCATTAAAGAAATTACTGATATAAACTGAGATACCAGCCCCCTTCCCCTGCCACAATTCATTCAAAGAATGTCTCTATATTGGGAAATATTTTGGATTAAACAAAATGGAAGGATGTTTCCAGTTGCGTATGTGTGAGAGAGAGAAAACTTAAATTCCTAATGGTGGTTTTCAGGACTCATAATTAAGGTACACTTGTACAGCTGTCATTGGAGTCGATGCATGCACATCTAAGGACAAAATCTGGCCCTTTATTCCCATATGTTGTGTCACAGATGCTAGTGAGCGCCCCTTCCTGTCACCCACCAGGGCTGCTGCTTGGGGAATCCAAGCCCTGTGTTTTGGATCCCCTGAGGTGTGTTTAATTCCTGGAGCCTGAACAGAGTCCAGCCACTGCCCCAATCTTGGGGTACCTAGGCATACTCTCAGGGTGCAGACCCTCTGTGTGTTTGAACCTGGTGTCCCACCACTTAGCCCCCCTGGAGAGCAGCATTGACCCTTTAGACTCCCCGGTACTTAAACACACCCCTCTTCCAGAACGCCAACAAAGAGGTGTGAAGCTTCTGGTTTACAGTTTAACATCTCAGGGACACGCAGCAATTGTGAAGGAGTTAACACACACATATTTGGCACAGTGTAACAACTTTATGCTCTTTTATTCTTATTCATATAATACACAGGAGAGTATAGATGAGAGAAAACAGCAAAACATTCTAACCGCAGCATCCCTCATTAGTTCACCCCTCCCTTGGCAGTCCTTGGGGGATCATCTGTGTTCTGTCAGGCCTGCAGGGTCCTTTGCCTCCTTGCCTACCCTACCCCTTCAGTAGCTTCCCTCATCCTAATCTGGTGCAAAACAGCTCTCTCCTCCAGTTCTTTCCTTTATAGACTCCTGCTGGGGTTATCTGCTTCTTTTGTTCTCCGAACTAGAGCAAAGTCACTGACCAAGGTATTTTACTTTGAATAGAGGATTGCTGTGAGTTGATTGCTCACTATTGGCTCTGGCCTGGCAGACATGACACAATCCTGCTAATTGAGGGTGGGTCCACGTACATGTCGTCTTCCCATGACACACTAATTTAATGGTACAATTTCATGCAATCTTCCACAATTCAGAAGTGGTTCCGAGGACCCCCAAATCATCATCATAATGTAGAAACAAATCACGGGGCTTAATATTTATATTTACTATATTTTAGCAGTTTGCAGTTTCTATGTAAGTAGAATAATTATTCTATTTGAAATTTCCATTTTTTCCTTTAAAGCACCAAAACCTCTCCACTTTTGTCTCTCCCTATTTCTGTTCCTCCTAAGAATGAATAGTTTTGCACTGTAAACACTCATGGGTTGATCGACTTTAAAGATTGGTAGATCATGACCAGGTGCCCCGGCAAGTTGTAAAGCTGAGACTGCTAAATTTACTTGGCACCTTTGTTTTAAAAGAAGGAAAAAGTAGCTTTGAAAGAGAGACTGCTTTATGTGGGTTAGTTCCATGTGTATTTCAGGGGCTTGAGAACATATTGAAGAAACTACCATTGTGGAATTAATTTTCAATGATTTACGACTTGAGCTAGCTGCCAAAGAGTTTACTTAGTTTATGTATGGATTAAGAGTTTATGTATGGATGCTAAGGATAAAGGGGAAAGGGAACGAAAAGATGGAGAAGAGAGCCCTATATTATGTTACAAGTTTATTTCCCTTGCACCTCCTTCTGCAAATGCAGACTCTTAAGCAACCTCCTTGTCCGTTTGTTTTTCAACTACCTTTTCCTAACCTGAATTTCAGCTTTTGTTTTCCATGTAACCATGTAATTCTTGTAACCTGGATTAAAGATGAAAAGAGCTAATTTGTCTGTCTTGCTGGGCTAAATTAATCTTTAATTTGCCTTTGCTTAGTTGCAGCCCCATAAATGGTCTCACCCGACTTCTAGAGAAGTTTAAAGATAACTAGATACATGTAACTTCATGGTACATTTAAGAAAACTGCAAAGTCTTGAGTTGTTTCACCTGCCTTTGATTTAAGATGATGAGGTTGAAACAGTTGATGGGTTGTAATGTGGATACAAAATTCATTCTGACCTGGTTGCATATTCTCGTTTAATATGAAAATCTTAAGGATTTTTCTCTCCCCCACCTTTGAATCCAAGGATTATTTATATTTCCCCGTCCCCTTTCATAGCACCAATGATGACAGTCATTGCTGAGTATGATGCTACATCTGTAAGTGAGGGGTTGGCTACAGAGTTACATGTATATCCATCCACCAGTTTAGTTCTGCAAAGTAGCTTTAATTCTTTCATTTTAACCATTGCAGATAGAACGCAAGTCTGTGAATTTTCCAGCAATCACATGGCATCCTACACCTCCACTCTAATTGGTAAATTACCTGACTAGATCTGCTGAGAACTGAAACTAAAGCTTCACCCAGGGCAGCATTATCTGCTTTCTCCTGTTTGCACTGCATTCTTCTGTTATGCCACAATATAACGTTCACAATGAAAAACTGTATCTAAAGCAGAAGAATCACTTCAAAATTTATTCTAGTTTTGAGGCTTGCAGTATGGATTTAATTTACCATGAAAATGTTTTTCTTTTTATTTCATTGCTATCAAAGTGAGAAATGTATCTGTCTCTCCCCGCCTCCCTATATTCAGAGGAATGGGATTGTGCTGTGTAGTTTCAATGTATGTGTTGAATTTTAGGGCCATTGAAGATTTAATTCAGGAATGATTTAATTAGGGATCCAGAGAACTGGATTCAACTTATCCTTAAGTGTTGACTGTCCTGGGAGATGCTCTGGCAGATGGTTAGTTCAAAGTGAGTTTACCTTGGGCTCAGTTGCTTTAGACTGACAGCTTTTTTTACTCAATTAAATGAGACAACTGTCAAAAGAACAGACTCTGAGTTGATGCAAATAACTATGCAGCACTGATAAAGCTTAAATGTGTTCCTTGAGTCAGCTGAAACTGTCAGGTGCTTTCAGTAACTAGTTCAGCCAGCCAAAAAGGCACACTGGTATGCAAAAAGAAAATGTTAGGAGGCACCTAAAAATAAAACAAGCCTGGGTTTGTGTTACCTTTCTTTCTTGGTTTCATTTGTTACATACTAGTATGGAATGTTGGGGTTCTGTTGTTTTTTTTGCACTTGCTTTTGAGCCTTTTTACAAAAGTTACATCAGGATTCATTTAATTACCTTGTGGAGTTTATTTTTTGTTAGGGTGCACAAATGCCTTGGGGTGCAAGTGCATAAAGATGAGCTATTAATAATAACAATAATAATAATATCCTTTTTATTGCTGTTATGTCGCAGTCCTTAACCTAAGTCCCTTGTCTCTGAATTTTCAGTTGATTCCAAATGAATTAATTTTATTCCCCAGCAATTATAGCCAAAAACTATGATGTATGCAGTTAAAATCCAGGCCTTCCCTGACCCTTAGAAATGAACTAAATTTTTTTTTCCAGGTGCTGATTCTTAACAGTAAGTCAGCCCCCAGGGTTTGTGGTTTCTACTGTCCAGTCCCTACATCCTCCCTCTCAGATCAGATCAGCCTTACTGCTGGGATCTGCTTCTGTTCATGTCTTGAGTTCTCTGCACCAGATTTTGCTCAAGGAGGAATAACAGTGGAAACTTAGCAGATAAAGTGAAAGGCCAAGTGCTGCTGTTGAGCAAGGGGGAAGCCAGCTGTTTGGCTTTGAACTGAAGATGAGCTGCTGTCCTCTGAAGATCCTGTTGTCTCCAGGTTGTCATAGGAAAGGCCGAGGTCATCTTGCTGAGTGGGAAATTAGGGGAAGTGAGAGAACCAAGGGCTGCAGGAGAGAAGTCTCAAAATGGGGTGAGGGGTGTGTGGGGGTCTTGGCTTGTGTGTGGAATCCACTGTCACTGGATGTTGAAGTGGGGTGTGGCTGAAATTACTCTTATAAGGTTGAATAAGCGTTTATACTAGTGAATGCTTATCCAAACCCATAGTTTCCCCATTAGTGTTGTACACTGACTGAGCATGGACAGCAGTTGAGTTAGTGTAATAAAAAAGCAAGCTCTTGCTCCCACAACTCTGCCTGGAAATTTCAGTTGAGAAAAGGCAAAAGCCATTTTATTTTTTAAAGGCTATATCATTTCTTCAAGGGAAAAGGGGATGGGTTCATGCTGCCGATATCAGATGGGGAAGATCCTCTAGTTCACATTTTGTATGCCCTCGGAATGCTGCTCATGCCACATTTATGACTATTAACTCTCCATAGGCTGTAGTGATGACATAGAATGGTGGCTAATAAACAGATTTGCTTGCAGGGCTGCATATTTTTATAAATGGAGAAGTTTGGCTGGCAGGTATAGGATTTGACTGAGAGAATCCAGTGTAGCTGTGCAAGTCAGAGGATCCTTTAATACATGTTTATATAAATGTACCAGGAAATTTTTTTTATAAATGCAGTAACATTCTTCAATAAAATACCTGCCCAACATGGGAGGTTGGAGCACTTGTTTCCAGCTCATGCCTCACAATGTATCACAGGCATGCAGCTCTCCAGTATATAACTATACAGCTTATGTGTTATTACTTATGTATGAACCAGGGAATGAGACCTTGAATGTTCCTCTTTGGATACATCCTACTTGTCAGCCTGATGCCAACTCCCTGATTTACTGTGTAACAGCTTGGAGAATTCTTGTCTCACGGAATTACATTTTCCTGTTTCTCTCATGCTCTACAGTAAACCCGTGTTAGAACCATGTGCTAGAAAAAATAGAATTGTACAATATATACAGTAGATTTTATAAAGGAAATTTAATCTCTCTAATAGTTAGGAGGAATATATTTAAAACTTCAATCTCCCTGGCTAAGATAGACTCCAAGACCAGTGAATGCCAAGTGACTTGCAGGACTCATCCTGAGGGGTGGAGAGTGGTCTCAGATCAGGGTTCAGGGGAAAAAAAGACTCCTCCCAGAATAAAGCCCAGTCCGTGAGTTCTGTAAGTTTTTTACAGGTTTTGAACTTCAGTAGATAAATTTTATATGAACATAATTTTTATATTAGAGCCATTAAGATTTATTATCAGTCAGTGAATGAAAATGTTAACTACTCTGACAGGTAAAGAAGAAGTGATGAGAACATCAGAGAAGCTGAGAGGGAAAGGGGAGAATGTGAAATCCTGGGTAACTGGGGTGAGGGATGTAGCTTCTGGATCATCAGTATACGAATGTCTGATTCAATATGCCTGAAATTGAAAGAGGTGGTAGGAATGGAGCGATAAAATGGAGGAAAAGGTAATGCTACTACGTAAAATGTAAGAACTGACATGAGTTAAGTGGTAAGGATTTGTGGTCATTTTAAAAATAAAAAGCAGAAAATCATTTGAGCCCAGCACAGGCTGAAGAAGTTGAAATGTGCCTGATTGAACATAATCCTGAGTTCCTTTCTTTTTTTTCTAGCATTTTCATTAGAGGTCCATATTTCTTTCCCAAATTTTCCAAAGGAGACTGAATCACAGTTCATTGTAGTAAAATGTTAGAAATGAAAACAAGGAAGAAATGACTTTAATAATTTTGTCAAATTTTAGAAAACCTGCATTATTGTCCAGCTAGCTCTCCACGAAACAAACATGTTTTTAACACATTTGGATTTGTTTGACTGAAACTTCATAATAGGTTAATTGCTGAAAAGAGCATCTAGGCCTACTGCTCATGTCTCTGCCTTTAGATCCTAGTACACTCTAATAAATCTATCTAATTATTAGTTTCAGGACTTGATTATTGTCTACTTATGTTTTATTTATGGAATTGCAGGTTATTTATTTTGGGCAATATATATACCTGTTTGAGTAATAAATATATTTGCATCACATAGCATGTGTTTTCCATTTCATTTGGTAAAACTTTGGATTTTTTCCATTTTATTTTCTGGAAGAAAAATAGTGAGATTTCTTTTGGGTTGGGTAAAATCACGATGCCAGTGGCAACTCCCAGAAAAGCTGTCATACCTGCCTCAAGAGTGCAACATCATTCTGATAGGCAAAGGGACATCCACAGATGGCTGTCTTTAAAATATACTAAATCATATGTAGATGGATCCTTGGTACATCCTTTCATAATGCCTTGATCAGGAGGTTTTAGCTTGTGATTTTTTTTTTTTTTTTTAAGCACAGTTACTTTGAATACTTTTCCTTTGGAACGGATTAATGTAAAGATACCATGGCATTTTCTATTCTAAACTGCACATATGAGAACATTGTATTAATGACAAGACTCATTACTGCTCTTGAAAAAAAGGAATGCATGTGTTAGTGGAACATTGCAGTGTTTCATAGACTGAAGAGTCCAAGGGACCCTGGTGATCTGGAATGCTGGATAAAAGATAAGGATGGAAAAGTGCCCTCAGGTATGTCTGTGGGACACCTTAGCTGGTCATCTAAGGTAGAATTGTAATCACATGTGTTCCTGCACTTACACTAAGGCCCTATTACCCTGCTAGAGCAGCGTAAAAAGGCCTTAAAATGATGTGAGAATCAGGTGCATGTATGTTTAAGACTATTTCAACTGTGGGTTTTTGTATACAGTCTGAACTTCCTTTCCTTTAATGTTCATCTCCATACTTATACATTTTTGACTTTTTTTTTTACTGTAATGTTATTGTTTGGGCTACATGTGTGCATTTGAGTGCTGACTAGCCAACTTCAGTTAAAGGTAACCCAGTGTTTTGTCTGGTAATAAATAAAATAAAGAAAACAGACTCACAGAGATTAGCCATAACTCTCAGTCATTGGGATGTGCTAGTTGTAAATGCTAAAGCAGTTTCATAACAATGCTAATAATATACTCTGTTCTCATTATAAAGCTCCCTGTTATGACACATTCTCTATACAAGTGCTTACAGTTTGGCTCATAACTGTATTAAACCCCATAAGTATCTATATTGCCAACGCCTGCTGTTTGAATGCAGGTGGAGGGAAATGTGGCCAGCTTCGTAAATGAACAACCGTGCTCTTGTCAGTATTCATTGTTCTCAAACTTGCTATTAAAATGGCTAATGCGACCGTGTTTCTGTGACAAGCAGAATGTTGCCTTACAAAACGCGATGTCTGAGTGACCTATCTGATTCTTTCCGTGGAACCTCTGCCCTCCCCCAGCACAAAAACAAACAGGGTGATATGTCTTTAAATTTCTATTATTTCACGTGGCCTTCTCTAGCAACAGATCTCTGTCCTAAACCTGCAAAGTTAAATTTACCCAGAATGACAACTGTATACTCAGGGTTTAGTTACATAACAGCAGTTGCTGCGTTTCACGTTGCACTAATCCAAATACACTGATAAAACGGCCCATGAAAAAGCTGTCTGTTTTCAAGATATTTACATAGGTGATAGGATAATGTGCCTTTTAATTTTCCTTTTACATTGTCAAAATTATGCCCATTATCTTGCATTTTGCGCTATCCGGTGACTTATTTAAGATTTTAATTGTTAAATTAGCAGATGAGTGATACATAATTTTGTTAATTTATTCTGTCAGGTGAAAAAAGATATAATATCCCTTCCCCCATACACCCTTAATACCATTACCTGATCCTTTATGGTGCTGCAAGAGGAAAAAAATGCACTTCAGCTTTTGTATACTGTTGTGGGACTACTTTTAACACTGTTCATATGGAGAAGTTTCAAAACAGCACTGGGAAGAGCACCCCTGGACTACACTTTCAAGAAGTTACATCTGGATGCTCAGAAGTCATGGTGGTCATATAATCTATTGAGTATCCTATTATTTATAGGTTATGGTTCAAAATTTTGAACCCTACTGAGATTGTGCGCCAGTCAGTTCTGTTTGTGAGCGCACACCTTCCAATTCCATGTGGGAATGTTTGCTCCAAATTTTCATTTGTTTAATCAAATGACAAGCCCTCCCTTGCACTCCTGATGTCGATGAAATGTTCTAGGGGTGTACAGAGTTGGGTTCTGGATTCATGCAGCTTGAGGTTGGTTTGTCTTCTCTTCCCTAAGGCTTCCCCTTCTCCATTCCTGCATCCTTGCTGAATCTATAGTTGCCTTTCTCACCCCAGTGATGCCTTGAACTCCTCTTTGGTGGTGGTGGTTTTATCTGTTTTGTCCTAACATTGTGCTTGGCACTTGTACAAGAAACAAAAATAAAGACTGTCCATGCTATTAAGAGCTTGCAGGCTGAAGGACTGTACCTTAGATGATCCCATGTGAACGATGTCTCTAGTCTCTGGCAATGTGCCCATGGTCTGCAGTGGGGCCTGGCAGTGCTCCATTAGAATCTCTCATGCTCTAGTGCACAGTGTATTGTTAGGCTAACTTCGTAAGGAAAGCCACAGAGTGTGAGAGAGAGCTGAGCACAACTGTGTCAGGGGCCCAGTGTAAAATTGCAGGCACACTGTCTTAGGCAAGACCTCCCATGCTATGATCACTAGGGGATAGGTCTTGGGTGTCATGAAGGGAAGTCTCAGGAGGATGAGGAGGGGGAACTTAAAGCCAAGTTGTGGGGCTATTGGAGTTTTCCATAAGCCTGACAGCATAACACAGACGTGGAAGTGGATAGGAGCGTGCTAATATTTAGGAAACCGTCATTGGCTACTCAGATTTATGCATGTCTTTGAATACAAAAGCAATGTTGGGTGCTATGAATGAGAGCACTTCAGGCAAATGGACACCTCAGAAAAACTTCAATGAAATGTCCAGAACTTTATCTCACTGTTTGTTTAAATACAATTTACCTGTGTTGATAAGCATAAATAACAGGAATTAATGACTGAAAGTCAAATGTTCAGGCATTATTAACATTGATTTGGTAACAAGTTAAATAGACATGCATTGGTTTTGGATAGCATACATTGACATAATTACCCTGAACATGTTACATGCTGACCTATGAGCTAATAGCCATTATACACCTCTTCTTTACATATAGGCTTTTTATTTAGGGATCAGTGAATGTTTTTGTTTGCAAACTAAAATTTCGTATGGTTACGTTGGCATTGACAGTATCATCCCTGGAAAAGAACACATGGTTCACAGCCCTTGTACTTACCTGTGGACATCACCTTGGCTGGAAGGATAGGTGAACTCAGGTCCCTCGTGGCTGATCCATCATTAGCAATGTTCCCATAAAAAACGAAGTCTCGCCATGTCTACACCCAAAACTCACTCCTAAGCTAGTTTCAGATTTTCATATAAAACTGTCAATTCACTTACCTAGATTTCTTCTGAAGCCTCATGTCTCTTGCGAGCTGAGGAGACTTCATTCCCTCGACATGCAGTGAACATTGGCATTTTACTTGCAAAGAACTAAACTAATTAGAAAATCATGTAGACTGTTCGTTACTATAGCAGAAAGAGTCCAAGGTCAAGTTATTTCATCTGAGTATCTCTAAGTGGACTTCTGACAGTATCCTCGTCGATCCATTGACACAGCTTCCTCCCCCACACTAGGAGAGGACTGCCTTTACAAGGGCACGGGGGTTCTTTCAAGAGGTATTCCTGCTTGATGTTTGCAGGGTATCTACTTGGAGTTCCATCCTCACATTCTTGAGACATTAGGCCTTCGTCCTGGACTCCTCCACTATCCCATCAATTGGGACAGCAGTTTTACAAATAGCTATACCTCCTGTATCCTTACACCTTCCTCCGTTCGGAGTACTGCTAGTCAGTCACCCACCATGGGAATACACTTAGGGACCAGCACTCAAAGACGAAAGGGAAGTTACTTACCTTATTGCAATTGGAGTTCTTTGAGATGTGTGGGCCGTCTCTGTTCTGCTAGCTGCCCTCGTTCCCCTCTGCTTGGATTATGACTCAATTCACAGTAGAGAAAGAACTGAAGAGGAGGTTGGTCCACTCCGCCCCTCATATCCTCAAGGCAGAGCATGAGGAGAGGAGGGTCACAGGCATGGACCAACAGACGCTGCTTGCAAGAATCCTCCAGTCCCAAGGGCCTGGGGTGCATGTGTACCCACAGTGGAATACATCTAGGGACTGCACATCTCCAAGAACTCTACTTAGAATAAGTAAGCTTCCCTTTTATTGTCTGTTCTCAGTGAGCACACGTTTACCCTCCCATTCATATTAATAGACATTGCACACATGCAGCAATTAAGGTATCAACAGACTCTTTAGCTTCTGTCTTTGATTTTTTTTATTTTACTGAGATTTCCAGTGCTTCATACCATTACTTGTGCTCCAGCATGAAATTCTATGTAAGCAGTCCTTTTAGTGACATTTCATTATTATTAGTTCCAGTCATAGCCAGAACTTGGACTCAGGAGAATGTAGGGGAAAAGAAAAATGTAATCCAAACGATATGAATCTAATAAAAAGTTTTGTTTAACTTTGGAGTGAGGTTTTTGTTCATTCATGTCTGTCCAAACTCATTCAACTCTACCTAATAAATTTACAGATCCAGTGCTGCAGGAGCAAATTTATAATGAGCAATTTGGACTTTAAAATGAAACATCCCAAATAGTAGAACAATATAGATTCAAGTCCAAAATGCATCAAGAGCAGAATCAATTGATGACACGATTTTGCTCCCAAACGAGGGCAGGAAAACAAAAGAGGGAAATAAGTCATGGGCTTGCTTTCTTTAGGGTATCTCCTCATGCCTGCCGATCTGATAAAGCTGACTTAATTAAAAATATTACCATTGGATCATACAGTTCTTTCTGAGTTAGATCCGTAGGGGTCCTTCTCCACT
Source organism: Trachemys scripta elegans (assembly GCF_013100865.1). Classification (NCBI taxonomy): domain Eukaryota; kingdom Metazoa; phylum Chordata; order Testudines; family Emydidae; genus Trachemys; species Trachemys scripta. The sequence continues at coordinate 53,525,938 of NC_048307.1, forward strand.
GGGAAATTATTTACTTCAGAACTTGAGAGGATAGCCTTGGCTGTCTTTTGTTTAACATTGCTGCTTTAAAGCTTTCTACCAGATGAATATTTTTCCAGGTCCTTTATTGCAAGTGCACTGTTACTCTGAGATAACCATGTGATAGCTGAGTTGTACAGGATGGACTGTAGAATGTTGTTCTGACTGGACAGTTGTATTGCAAAGGAGACATAACTATGTATTTTAGGAGTTGAGGTATGGACCCAGTCTCTGTAGATCTCTCTCATTCTCCTTTTAACAATTCCGCAATGGCTTGATTGTAGGAACCATGCAAGATCTTTGTATACTGATGTAATTTCCCCCCCCTTTTCGAGGGGGGAAAAATAAAGCAGTTATCCTCTTCCATCTTATCTGCCAGTTTCATATAAGGGCATTGATCCTGATCTGCTTGAGATGTAGCATGCAATATTTTTTGCATCCTAGTGAAATAGGCTATTGTGTTTCGGATTGGGGGAGGCAGGGCAGAATGCTGTAATGGAGTCCTAGAACTTTGTGGTATTCTAGTCTGGGAGAGGATGCAGTGTGGCCTAGTGAGTAGGACACGAGACTTGCAGTCAGGAGATCTGAATTCTGTTCCTAGCTCTGCCACTAAACTATCATGTCACTTTGGGTGAGTCACTTCACCTCCATGCCCTGGTTTCCCTTCTTATCCTTTGTCTATCTTCTTTTGTTTAGCCTGTATGCTCTTTGGGACAAGGACTGTCACTTACTATGGCTAGCGCAATCCATGGATGTGGTTGGGACCTCTCTGCACTACTTGGACACAAATAATAAATAATGATGATAATAGTATTGGCATATCTTCTGATTATACTGATACATTACTTCAGCAGGAATTAATTCTTTCAGCATGTGTATGTACATTACTCTTTGATCTTAGTGTGCCTAAACAAAGACAAAAAGGGGTTTATTAAACGTGTTAGCTAACATATTTTAACTGAATCATTAGTAAACCTTCTTGTAGACAGAGCAAGTTGTATTCTACCATATTTTAGCCGGTTGAAGTGAACCCTTCAACTATCTAATGTGTTAAAATACAACTTGCCCCGTCTGTGCTGGGGTTATAAAATGTGGTCATTTTTATCCTATTTAAGACATACCATAGGAAATGGGACATTCCATGCATACCTTGAATAATGGGCACAACTCACCTTTATTCTCTCTCTCCTTCCTTTTAAAAGCTGTAATTCAGAGGATAATAGGATTTGCTGGCAATAGACACTATTTGTTGCTAAGATTCTGGTCAACTGAACAAGACTGTATTTGGGAATAACGGTAATGATAACTTCTGTTTCCTGAAGCATGCAATTTAATTCCCTTGCTTCCACCTATATTATTGTGCACAAAAATAAATAGGGCTCTTTCTCAGAACATTATTTTAAGGTGGTCACTTGATGCTGATTCCAGCTTTGAGGCCAAATCCTGCTCACTTCACTCATGCAAGCAACCCCATTAAAGTGAGGAAATGGGAACAGGCTTTGTCCCCCAATCTTGTCTATTTTTGTTCTCATGGGACATGACTGCTGTAGCTCAGACTACGTTAAATGCTAGCATGTAGGGAGCATTATTTTTCATGATGCTCCCGCCCTCATAATTAAAATTCATGAGCAGTTCCTCAGAGAGCCACCTGAGGTAACTTAGTCTTTTCAGCATGCCATTAATATACAGGAACACTGTAGACAGACATTTGGCTGTGTTCACTTTTCCTCACTCTTCCCTGGCTGGCCGCCTGTACGTGTTATGAAACAGAACAACCGAAATCTGGACAATTTATATTTCGGTATTGACAGGATAGTCTCTCTTCCCCTGTCACTTCACATTAAGGACCTGTCACTAATAAAACTAATTAATAACTGTTGGCTCTGCACAGAATAGTTGGACTCCCTAAAGCTGGCACTGTGCCATTACAGCTTTTGAAAGAAGTGTTTCATCTTAGTCAGGGACAGGATGAATATTTCTCCACACTTCTAATTGGACAAAGTACCTTTCAAATTCCCTGCCATTTCGAAGGTAGCAGATAAGTAGACTATAGGCACACCAGATAGGATCACCTCTCCATAGCCCTGAGATAGGAAATGTGTGTGAGGTGGGAGGAACTATGGTTTCTTTTCTCGTTTCCCCACCATAATAGCATCAGGATGGGACAAAAGCTGAATATGACTCACAATACGTACCCGTTTATCCTAACCATGCTTTTCATCTTCAAATCCCTCTTCTCCGCTGTCCTTCTGCTCGTGGCAGAAAGGCAGACCATAATGGCATTGGCAATCTGGGATGTCATTGCAGATATGTTTGTATCCAAGCTGATCTCTTTTAAAAACGTGAATGTGGTACTGGCTGACAGCTCTGAAGGCTCAAGTCCTCTATCAGGTCCAGCATGGGCAGCTGTGATGCTTTCCTGACATTGCTCCCACCAGTGTGCTTAATCCTGAAGGACCAGTGCTAGAGGGAATACAGTTTTAAATGGAGCTGGCCAGAGAATTTCTGTCAAAGAAATTTTGCTGAAAAACATAGCGGGGTGTGTGTGTGTGTGTGTGTGTGTGTGTGTGTGTGTGTGTGTGCGCAAAACAACCACTTTGAATTTTCTGAGCTATTCTAGCCCTGAAGCTTCTATGTCTATGCAAGCCTCAAGCTTCCTAGTCTGTTCAGTCCTTGGTCTTTCTGCTGAATCTACCAATTGCGGTGGGTGATGATTTTTAAAATGAATTTATTTTTGAGGGGAAGGTTACAGAGGGGAAAGGTTACAGGCATGTTGGAAGAACTGAAGAGAATCCATAGTAGGGGTAATACTGTACTGATGTTAATATCCCGTCACGTACAGAATACGTGAGCTCCTTGCTTTTCTTTCCCACCAGTTTACTGTCAACATAAGAGACTTCTCATTTATCATAGAATCAAAGAATCATAGGGCTAGAAGGAACTGCAAGGGTCATCGAGTCTAACCACCTGCCAAGATGCAGGATTTGTTGTGTCTAAACCTTCCAAGATAGATGGCTACCCAGCCTCCTTTTGAAAACCTCCAGTGAAGGAGCTTCCACGGCCTCCCTAGGCAGTCTGTTCCATTGTCCTACTGTTCTTACGGTTAGGAAGTTTTTCCTGAGATTTAATCTAAATCTGCTGTGCTGTTGTTTGAACCCGTTGCCTCTTGATTTGCCCTCTGTGGCAAGAGAACAACTTTCCTCCATCTTTTTTATGGCAGCCTTTCAAGTATTTGAAGACCGCTATCATGTCCCTCTTAATCTCCTCTTTTCCAAACTAAACATGCCCAGTTCCTTCAGCCTTTGCTCATATGGCTTGCATTCCATTCCTTTGATCATCTTTGTCACTCACCTCTGAATCCTTTCCAGTTTTTCTACATCCTTCTATACACTGGTGACCAAAACTGCAGAGTACTCCAGCTGAAGCCTAGCCAGCGGTACTGTCATGTCCCATGATTTGCATGCTATGCTTCTGTTAATGCAACCTAAAATTGCATTTGCTTTTTTTTTTTTTTTTGGCAACAGCATCACACTGTTGACTCATTTTGATGTTGTGATCCACCGCAACTCCCAGATGCTTCTCAGCAGTGCTGCTGCCAAGCCACTTATCCCCTATTCTGTATTGGTGCATTTGGTTTTTCTTCCCTAAGAGTAGCACTTTACATTTGTCTTTGTTGAATTTCATTATTAATAATGTGACATAAATGTGCATGGTGCTTCACCAACAAAGATGGATTCTCTATCAGCAGGAACTTTCTGTGTAAGTTAAGCAAAGAAAACTGGAGGAGGTGACAAACGCTGAGATGGGGGGTGGAAAAGGATGACAACAGTAAGAACATCCGATAGCTTAAGTGGGTAATGTGCACATGTGAAGTTTTGGTAAATTTTGGGGGGCCTACTATTAATACACAGGAATACATTATCTAGGCTGTGTTCACTTTGCCTCACACCTCTCATCATTCCCAATGGTACAGCTCCAGAGGGTGTAACTAACATGGTTCAGGTTCTAGAACATAAAGGCAAGGAGAGCTTTAGTCTAACAATAATGGCTCTGTCATCAGGAGGGAAAACCATTGGCAAATAGATGGAAAAAAGCAATCATTCTATCATTCTCTCTGTCCTTGTTATCATTGACATGCTAACAGATGTGAGGCAGTTACAATCAAATTCTAATCTTTTATACCGATACAAATCTGGAGTAATTACATTGACTCTAGTAAAGTTATTTTGGATTTTTACCGGTGTAACTGAGCAAAATTGGCCTCCTGGTTTTGTTGCCTAATAAACTTGTAAGGCTCAAATACTAAATGAATGAAAGGACAGCAGCAATCCACACAGACATTCTAATGGTCCTGGAAAAGTAACTGCTGTGTTAAGTTCTATATCATGCTGTCAAAAGAAAATATGAGTCCCTAAATCCCAGCTATATTTCTTCCCTAGTCTCACTCCTCCAGTACTCCTCCTTGACTTTATGCCTTAATCTTTTTCAGCGGAGCAGCCAGTTGGCAGCCTCATGGTCCCAGAAAATATAGCTTTTCCCAGCATAAATAAGAGAGTGGCTGGAATAATAACGGATACTTCTTACTCAAAAAGCTTTCATGTATTGCCATCTCCCTCAATTTAGTCAGGAATAAGGACATGGAAGAGGAAAAGTTTCCTTCTCTCTAACAGGGTAACGTATCTTGCATTGAGCGAGCTGCTCCCAGCATTCTATCCTGGTCTCTGAAGTGAGAGAGAATGCACAAGTGGGATGCTTTGGGCATTACCCGGACCACTAAGGGGTTCTGTCACTGCCTGCCTTGTAACCTGGGGAAGCCTTATGCTGTGCTACTATGGCTCAGATGCCTGACACTAGTAGCCTGCCAACAAGCACAGAGTCTCACCCTGGCTTCCACCAGTCTAGTTACTCCTTTCAGGGTGACACCAATAGCCCTTGCAAGTTCCAAGTCTCCACAAATCTGTCCTTCCTAAGTTCTTAAGTACTGTTCCTCTCTGGTCCGTCAGCCCTGGAGGCGTGAAGCTAGCCCCCCAGTTATCAGTTCACTGTAGCATGTATGCTCCCCACATAGTTTGCACAGTAGAGGCCAGCTTGAGGTAAAAATAAACAGTTTATTTAATAGAAAACTCACAGATGAAATAGTAAGGGAGAGCAAACATACAAGCTATGCAGTAAATAAATATAAAGGTTCAACCTCAGGCTTTACACTGCTATATTAGATAAAATCCATTTTCTAAAACAAGTTACTTATTACTTTTGAACATTTTTGCAGAGTACCCCCTAGCTAAAGGGGGATCCACTGTTTCATGGACAGCTTCCCTCCTAGAGACTGTCCCTCAGTTTCAGGCTGCTTTGACTTCAAACACTTCCCATTTTAAAAGGGTTTGCTGGGTTTTTTCCTTCAGTCACTATAGATATTCAAAGTGGGGAAATCCCCAGTTGTTTCAATGTCTTTCCATTCATTTTTTCGGTCCATCATTGCCTTTTCCTGGGTTGTACAACTGATCATTACTTGAGTCTGGCTTTTCTGTAAAGACCTATCTTGGGAGCTGCATTATCGTGTCTGATCACTCCCTGTCCTGCTGTGAAATAGAGCTGATGTGTGTACATATGTACATACACACACACCCAGAGCCTCTATACATATCTCATAATGATTTTGAAAGCCTGTTATGTTCTCAGTTTAATAAAAGACCTTACTTGACATATTTCTTTGCACAATAACATTATATACAAATGCTTATTCTTTGGAATGCAAGCTCCCTGTTTTCCCCTTGTAGCATGTGGACCCTAATTGTCACGAGTGTAGGGAAAGCAGGATTTGACCCTATATTTTCAGTGTGTGTGATCAATATTTTGCTTCAGATTTATTCTTCTGTCTTCTGTTTTTCCTCTTGGGGATTCCAGTTCTACACAAAGACCTTTTATTTTTTCATTTCTAAATTAAACAAGTAGTCATTTTTTTCATTACAATAATTAAACTGGGCTGCCTTTTCCACCAGGGAGCCTTTATGATCTGGGCTGGTTCACGTTTTTCCAGGTAGTGATCAAACAGTTCATTGGTTAAAAAAATACTTTAAAGGCATTATAACCAATAGCAATATAGTGTGTAAATAAATGAAAGACAGAGCTGTGTGGTCGGTGAATTACCACTAGTATCACAAGTCATCCAGCAAACAAATGGAGAAACTGGTTGTCTGAGATCAGTTCTGGAAAGATTGATAACAGGGAATTAATTGTGCTGGAGGGACTGGAAGGACAGCCGTGAAGGAACTGCAGGTGGCAAAGTGAACCAGGCATTTAAGGAACATCCAGGGAAATTCAGTAGGCTGGATTACAGGAACCAGGAACTGGACTCATGAAGCCAGAGGAGCTGTGGGAACCAGAGCATCAGTTGGACTTGGGGCTTTTGCAGCGAGGCTTGATTTTGCCCATATTGAAATTGGATTCATTTGATAATGTATTGGATTATCTGTCTCTCTCTCTTTCTGTCAAAGTGCTTAATTCCAAAATTACAAATGTATTTAAAAAAATGTATCAGGACAATGCCAGCCAGATTAAAGACCCTATTTCAAAAAGAGTTGGAGGTTAACATTTATGTGTGTGTGAGAGAGAAATATTTATAGGAAATGCACATTACCCCTCTCTGTGCAAAATCATCAGCGTACAGATGAATTACTCAGTATAATTACAGTATTGACATCACTAGCTTCACTTTGGGCTTCTCTTTAGAGGATTGGTAATAACTTCGACTAAAATCCTCAGCTAGATCAAGCTGACAAAGCAAATGCTTTAATTCTGTATTACATTGTACTGTGTTGCAGTAGAACTTAAGGGCTTGTCTACATGGCACTGCAGTCCAGACTGTGGGGGGTGTGAATTGTAGAGTGGCTTTGAAGTGTTACCCAATAATTACCCTGTATAGGCCCAGCTGATGTGAACTAAAGCATACCTAGTTTGTGGTAATGTAGTCCTGTTTGGAATGGGAGTATGTTAGTGCAAACTAGACACCTCTTAGTTCGCACCAGCTGGGTCTGCACAGGGTATTTAAAGTGCAACACTTCAGAGCGCTCTACAATTCACCCCCCCCCCCCCCCCCCCAGAGTCCGGACTGCGGCACCGTATAGACAAGCCCTAGGTCTTAAGTACAGTGGCTCTTAATATTTAAACAATAGTTTCAATCTTTAACATATGATATCAAATAATGCAGATCACTTTTTCTGTGGTGTTTCTAGTACATGGTGAGTCAGGACTAGCGTACCCAGTCAGTGGAGGAAAGTGACTTTGGGTGGTTTGTGATGGAAGAGTGAGAGCACAGCAGCGTAGGGGATGATAGCCTCAAGAGTGGTGAGGAGGAGGAGGAACTGCTAATATTAATTAATACTCATTTAAACCTAAATGAGTACACTCATCACAATTATGGGAGTACTATATTTTCAAAGGTATAACTACTAAGATGCTCTCTCTTAATTTACTGAATTTGAATGGCCCTGGTCTGTTTTTATGGTTCTAAAAGTGTTCTTTGGGCTTGGCACTTAATGACCTACTTAATCCGCTTCCCTGCCAGCATTTATCCTTAACATACAAATTCTTCCTCTGCTTAGCTAATGAAAATGCATTGTTTATCAGCAATGAACATGTCATTTAAAACTAGGTGACAAAGTCTGATTGGCTATGGGGCACATTTGCAGAACTCTTAGACTTGGCAATGATTTCTCAGACCTATCTAATTCCTTTCTTCATTGCCTTTCTAACTTGCATCCTCACACTGCTCAACAGCTGGTTTTGGACATTATTTGTCACTGCTTCTGATTCTTGACTACTTGGCCCTTTTCCCTGGTTCCGTGCTGAGTTCAGGATGCTTTGTTCACCTTAGTAGTAGAGCTGGGCACACTGGATCCAAACCTTTGGTAGTTAATATTTGGGTCTGAATGTCATGGCTTTGGCCAGTCTCTGCTTGCTATACAGTATGTTTAATGACATTGTTTCATAAATTGCTCTGAAAAGATACAAATCTGAATGTACTGGGCAGAGTGTGTGGGTTTTCATTTATTTTTAAATCAAATTTTCAAAACCATTATAACCCTCCTGTATTATATCAGAATCAGCAAGGTGGAGTATTTTCTGGTTTGGGAGTTTGTTCTTTTCCTAACCATTTAACCTGGTGAATATGGAATGGCACCTTTGTAGTAAAACTGTCCTAGATGCATCTTGACATACAGGGTGTGCACTCCTTTTAGTGTATATCTCATAAAGTAGAAAAGCCTGAGTTTAACAGTGCAGCTGAATGACAATGTCCTTGTGGGCATAGCACTCCAATGCCATGTCTTATTAGGATCCCAGGAGACAGATATCATGCATGTCTCTAACCAGAATTTTGAGTGGGAACTTTGATACAGTTAAATTCTTAAAATCTTGTTACTTGAGAATGGTGGTGTAAAGCATATAAACGTGTACATGATTAGTAGTTAAAAATGATAGTGTTTTATGGTGCAGCCTGTCAAAAGGTACAGAATTTGGAAAAATTATTTTTTTGTGCACCAGAGGAAAAATTATAGGGCCAGATCCTGCTTGCTTTATTCCTAATAGTCCCACTGGGGCTACTCAGGGGAAGAAGACAGACAAAAATTGTTTTGTCTGCAGTAGTGCAGTGAATCCTTTCATATTTGTTTCCTTATCAGGTACTCATTTTAAAGACAGCTGTTCCACTGAGCCAAAAGGTGAAGTAGAATAGAAAATTAAATTGAAACACTAGTCTGTGTGTCCAGCATGTCACGCGTTCTGTACACGTAACTGGAGTATAGTTCAAAAACATCATGTCAATTTAATTTTTATTGTAATTTTAATTTGAAATTAAAAGAAAATAAGTAATTAAAATAGAGCTTTCTTATTAAGATATGCCTGTGAAAGTTTGATACTTCTTGTTGAAACAGTATCAATTCTTGCAGATTTTCAGTGACTTTCTTTTCGCCTTTTTTGAGGCTTAAAAGTATTATTCAATATTGAGACTCATTTGCAATTTAAACTTGCATAGAATTATAGCATTGAGAGAGAGAAAATCAAAATCTGACTCATTTTTTGCAGTTCACTCACTGGTTGATGAAGGAGCAATGTGGACTTCAATTTCTACACGTGCATTTTATCTGTAAGAATCCCTTTCTGCCTACGGTGCGTTGTAGGGTTCATTCATCAAAGATAAAACACTTTTTGCTCCTGTTACATTAGATGACGATTAAAATATACAGTGCATCCATATTGTCTAAATAAGTTGTGCAAGAAGAAACGTTGAGTAACAGGATTATAAATCAAGTAGGTACATTTCTACAGACTCAATAGCAAATAAAAACTCCACAGGATCATATATTTAGCTTTGGTTTTGTCCCAAAATAAATCATTTGAAAGGTAAATGTAGACTATAAAAAATATCATATAAATTGCTAATTCTGAATGTTTCAGTATTCTATATTACTAGAAGTTGAAAGTCATGGCATATGCCACTGGAAATGTAATTTTTCTGAAGTTTACAATAAGGTCATAGATCTTACATGGACCTAGGGGTTGTGAGAATTTGGGCTTTCTTTTTATATTTGTCAAATAATTACTATATTTCCTTTGGTATTTGCTAATTTTTCCTGTTGAAAACAGCTAGAATTGAAAATTTCTCGTTCCTTTTTTTTAAAGTCATACAGTGTGACTGTTTCTGCATATTTATGGCCCTGTTACAGTCTGGAATAGTACATATAGAAATGAAAAGGGTTCATTTGAAACTCAGTCATCTTAGTAGTTGCAGTATTGCTGTATGGTTGGATTTGTTGGTCCTGAAATTGCTTAAGTAGAACCAAATGGTTCTAAACAGTTATTATAGGCCAGCTCGTTTGTGCTACCCTTACACAAATTTAATTGAATCAAGATTTGTGTGTGTGTGTGTGTGTGTGTGTGTGTGTGTGTGTGTGTGTGAGAGAGAGAGATAAGGCTGCCCTATCTGGGGTGCCCCCCTGCAGTAGGTCTCAGCTTTACAAGGACGCCTGCTGAGTTTTCCTTCCTCTAGAGTCCCCAGAAATAGTTCCCAGACTCTCTCCAAGTATAAATGTAGCCCTTGTGGGGTTCATTTATTACAAAAGTCCCACAACCCTAGTTGAAATTTCCCTCAAACAGTATGTACAGCATGCAGCTCCAGTCTCCCTCACCCTGCCCCAGCTCCGCAGCACGGACCTCTCCTGCAGGAAACCACACCCCCGCCCCGAGCTTCTCTGCTGGGAGCATTTTAGCCAGGAGAGCATCCCTCATTCCCTCTGGCCCTCTCATGGCTCCCCTGGGTCCAGCTCTCTGGCGCTGGCAATGTCAATGGGTAAGCTCCTCTGCTGCTACCCTAGAGCCTTCTGACCCTGGCTATATGGCTTGGGGATGCCAGCCAGCAAACCCCTCTTGCTGCTGTCCTGCCTTCAGCCTTTCCCCAGGAACCGCCATCTGCTTCTTTCCAGGACCACCTCTAGGACCCTGGTTTCTGGCAGCTCTTGTCTGCTCTGACTCATTGGGACTCCTCCTGGCTTCCTTCAGGGACATTAATCCACTGGATCTCTGAAACTTTACAGACCCCAGCAGCTACCTTTCCTAAATTGGCCCAAAATGGGAGCACCTGCGCTGGCCCAGGGGAGCTGGACTTGCCTCATTTATAGGGGCCAATCATCCTAGACAGAGTGATATTTATGTTATTCCCAGAAGTGCATCATATAAATGTAGTATGGACTAATCTGCACACAGGATATGTGGCTGCTGACACATGCAGTATATTTCTGTAAATATCAGAGCAAGACACAGCAAGTCTGTGAATCGATTGTGATAGACGAGGTATGGACCAGGACACTGGGGGTATATATCTGAGCTTGAGGACACTGGATTATACTTCCTTTTAATAGTAAGAAAAAAGATTTTTAACAATCAGATTGGAAACATAAGGCTGGGACCTTTTTTTGTTTTACACTTCATCTGATGGCCTTTATCCCATTAGCACACGGTTTGCATGCAATACCTCTAGTTCTTTAGCATTTGGCTCTAGCGGTATATTGGATATAATGCAATTGTCCTCTAGACTAGGGTTCAAAATGTATACCTTACTGATCCACAGCAATGTCCCCAGTGGAATTATTCCAGGACATTAGTGTAACTCTGGATTTTATTAGGTTAAAATAATTTTCAAGTCCTTTCGTGATCAATGTTTCTGAACTGTTTTTCTTTGTTTTGCGTTAGCTTTGTTTATCTAAGGACCCCGTTTCCTGTTGTTAACTTTAAGCATGTGGGTACATAACTGCAGGATCGTGGCCTTAGGTTGCAAACCCTGAACAGTAAGGAATGTACTATACTCTGTTATCTAGTGGTGTGTTATTTTGCAGTGCTGTTTGAGATCCACAGAGCAGGTCTGAGGATGAAAAACTATTAAAATAGAGTGTTTAGATCGTCAAACCAACAAAAACCCTCAAGCCCTTCAATTTATCCATTTAGCTAACAAAAGGGCTGGGAACATAAAAACAGGATCCCACTGAATGAAGGCATCTTATCAAAGACCAGCACAGGTGGAAATAGTCTGGCGAGCCAGTTAGTATAGAATAGGCTGAGTTCAATTTAATAATAGTGCTAAATAAGAAGATTGGACGGTATGGCAGAATTTTTGTAAGACACATTGATCACTTTGATCTATTAGATGATGGGAATGGTTTCAGAGCCAACTAATTCGAATTCTTGTTTCAAACAGAAATAGAAACTGCAATTTTACTTATTCCTTCCTCAATTTGAGTTCAAGTGTGTTTGTGAGGAATATTTAGATACGTACAGCCATGTTAAGTGGTCATTCCTGAATATAGGACTTTCCATGGTCCTGCATGGAAGTGAAACACCTGAGCTTCTGGATGGTCACTTAAATGACTTGTACAGACTCTGTCCAATAGATAAAATATAAAGATCCCTATCACTGTGCTAGACAAAACCTCAGGCAGGAATAAACCGAGGATAGTGAATTCCAGTTGAAAAATATAAACAATCTCATTGGGTGAAATGTTGAACCTACTAAAGTCAGCGGGAGTTTTGCCTCTGACTTCAGTAGAGTCAGGACTTCACCCACTGAGGCCTGGTCTACACTACAAACATGTCGGTATGAATACATTCCTCAGGGGTGTGAAAAATGCATACCCCTGAGTGAAGCTGTTATGTCTACCTAACCCCTGGTGTAGACAGTGCTGTGTCAATGGAACGGCTTCTCCCATCAACGTAATAGCAGCGTTTTAAGTGTAGACCTGCCCTGAGTTAGTGTTCATTCGCATCAGAGTGAATTTGAGACACACGTTCTCAACGAGGGTGGAACATTGAACTAACAAGTGACAATAAAATGTATTTATATGCTGACAAATTGCCTTGCATGTTTACATTTTTTCCCACTGCAATATGTTGAGGCAGAGATTAAGTTTTTAAAAATAGCAGGTGTGAGCAGATTGGACCTTGTGAGGATGCATCAGGGTCATTTTGAAGTAATGGTTTATATACTCTAAGCAATAGGCCTTACCCACTCTCAGAAAAGTCAGTGACAACATATGTTGACTTAATTTAATGTAGTGTCCTTTTAACTAGATTGTAAAGCCTCATTTAGAGCCTTTATGAATGACACTTTTCTGTTTGCAGTTTCAGTTAAGTTTGCACAAAAGTGCAAAAATGGTCTCTTTAAGATTCCAGGAAGTGAGTTGGTTTCATAAAGCCACTTACTTTAAATGCAGTTTTTATAATTGGTAATTTGTTTTCCTGATACTTCCGGTAACAGCTGATCCTTACACTCCTGCAACAAGGGGGTAATAGAATATGTAGATATTGTTTTTGTTATCTTGTATATGGTATAGTATTGTACAGAATATGCAGAGTATAAAAATAATGTATTTTTTTTTTTAAGATAAGCCCCAGACGCTGAATATTCAGTTTCCTTGTCAGAAATTTGGACTAAGTTACTGTGGTTCCTGTCACATCTTTTCAATTCGATCCTTCATCCTTTAGTCTGCATTGTTCTCATAAGATGCTACACACTGTAAATAGTCCCCTGTGTAAAGCTTAAAATCCTCATCTGCAGCCAACCGAGATATGCTAATATGTTCATGTTTCAGTCAGGCAGGGTTATATCTAAATACCCCCACTGCAATGGTGTAGTCATGTTGATGTGATCCAGAGTGGTGTTCTAGGAACAGTTTTACAGTTGGTTGAAGGCAGCTGCCATGTCTGAATGGAAAGGTGTATGTTGGCGTTCCTTGAATGCATTCCTTTCCTCTCCCCAGAGGAGGTACTGTAGGGTTATTTAAGTGTTACCAGGGAGAGATTTTTGATGCAGTAAAAGTTTTAGAGAGATAGTGATGATTTGATAAAAATGCCATATGCTCATAACTGTTCTTGTTCTTATTTTGTCATGTCAAGGGTTGACTATTTAACTCTCAGAGTATGAGTTCCCTAAGGGCACGTCTTCACTAGCAATGTTAAAGCGCGGCATAACGCTCTCCCAGTGCTATAAAAAAACCACCTCCACAAGGGGACTAGCTACCAGTGCTGGGGTGTGTTTTTTCACACCCCTGAGCAAGAAAGTTGCAGCGCTGTACAGTGCCAGTGTAGACAAGCCCTTGTGCTATCATTTAAGGGGAAGCTAGAATTTGATTTCAGCACTCCAGATCTGAAACTTTCTCTGTTGAAGTCACATATTGATTATAAAGTAATTTTCTTAGCTTACTGATTCAATATGAAGCCAATGCATCTTTCCGACTTCCTATTTTAGAATGTTTGTCTGTGTCTGTCTGGTCTTTTTGAGGGCTGTGATTATTGGCTTACTGATTTGTTTTATTTTTAACCAAGAATTACTTGGGTAAGGACTTTTATGTGCTTTGTTTGAGCAATCCACTTAAATGTAACACTTGCGGAGGGGGGAAGCAATTTTTTAAGTTCAACACTCGATGTTGGTGTGTGATAAAACTTTGAACCTTGATCTGCTGCTAGATCTTTAGGTAAGGATCATGTCCATATGTGTCCCCTACAATATAGTTTATCCATGTAAGTGGCATTAAGATTCTGCCTTGAACCCAGGTATAAAAGCAAACAAATTTGTAATACTGAAACATCTTCCATAATACCCCATCCCTCTTTACTCCTTGTTTGCTGAGCTCTTAACTTGTGTATAAAGGGACTGAAAATGTTCTAAGGAGCTGCCTGTGCAGTAACTTTGTGCATGTGTTTCACACCCATTTGCACACTGGCGGTCCTCAGAATTGTAACTCTTGCAACCACTAAGAGTGTACAAATCCCACTGTCCTTTGTCTAACACTGGGGATATTTGGACATCACACTTTCTCCTTCCATTAGGACACATTGTGGCAACTTTTTCCTTTGCTGCCTTCTTTTGCTAAACTCCTCTCTCAGTTTCTCATTGGGGACGAAATGAAAGAAGTAATTCTAATTGTGTCTAGGGTGCTTTTACCACTGCATCATTACTGAAATAGTATTTTGCAGCTCAAAACCTGAGTCCCATAATTGAGAAGAGGAAGATGATGAGAAAGAGAGAGACTTCAGTGCTCATCTCCCAGGCTGCTGTTCTGTTACGGGAAAAGTTATTCAGCTACATCCCCATCTGTAAATTGAGTAATACCACTGCCCTCCCTCCCCGGGGTATTGTAAGGATAAACATGTTGAAGATTCTCAGGTGCTTGCATACTATGGCAATAGCAAGCATAGAACTATGTAAGATGCATAGATGCTCCTCTTGCTGAAGCATCAGAAGAGGCAAAAAATAGGAACAGTTTTATTGCCTTAGAATAGTGGGCTGTAAATGCTGAGAGTCGCACCATTACCGCAGTACTTGTGTCTGCTTGGCAAGAGATGGGTTGTGTCTCACTGGGTAGAGGCAGGCTTTAGTTCAGTTGAAATTCGAACTTCAGCTTCCTGGAACGTGTTCACCTGGAATGTTTACATGAGCAATATTTCCCAGCTGGAGCAGAGCTTGTATCCACTTTCCCCACCTGCTCATTCTGCTGCTGTAGTTTTAGTCACTTATTAATCCCCATAATTTGGTCTGTCTTTTATATTGCTCCTTCTGTGGCGTCTGCCACTGTCTCCACACCATGGTCTTCGAGCCCAGTGAGCCACTTCTCTTCTTTAAACATCAGGATAAAAAGCATCCTTTGCTCTTTAGTCTACAGTGGGACTCTTTGTGTGCATGTAACGAACACAGGTGGGGGAAATAAAGTGCATTGCATAGCATTCTTCCTGGGACTTCTGTGCTGCATATTACTCTTTCTGTAGTTGATGTTGGAGGGACCACTCCCAATACCAAGGGGAAGAGATGGGAGGATTCCCACTCCTGCACTCAGAACTTTGAGGGTGAAGTCCATGCATGCACTGTGGATTCTGTGCTTTTCTCAGATTACACAATGCAATGTGGATAGGTTGCACTGAACCAGAGTCGGTTTGGCTCTTATGCCAGTGTGCAATGTGGCCAGGAAGAGCTCGGGGAACTTCCCTTTTACCTTGTGCATGTTAGCCCTTGAAAGAGCCAAGCAGAAATGCAGTCCCTGTGCTTAGGGGAAATCAGGGACTGTTCAGTTCCTACTCCCCGGTACCAGCTTGCATATGGGAGCAGACTGTACCCCATGAAGGTATGTAGTAGAATTCATACTCCCCTTGTGTGCTGGGAAGTTCAAGGAGGTGCTCTACAGACTGACTCTCCATGCTTCCTCTGGGATGCTGCAGCCTCGTGTTGCGCTCTCTCTCAGGGCTCTGCACACCTGACGTGATCTATCCCTTTAGGAACAATTCCCCCTTTTTTAAAAAAAGACATAAGGAAGAGCAATTCAAATGAGCACAGGTTAAGCCAGTGGATAATACAGACCCCCCCCCGCCCCCGGGTTACGCAAACCCAACTTACACAAATCCGCACTTAGGGGAAAAGTTCTGTAAGCTAGAAATAGTTGGTTTTTTGTTTTGTTTGTTTTTTTGCATAATAGTTGGGTATACGTTTCCGACTTATGCAAAATTCGAGTTACACAAGGCGTTCCAGAACAGAAAGCTTGAGTAAGTTGGGGAGCATCTGTAGTTACCATGCAACACCTTCCAAAGCGCATTATTTGATATGAGCTTTGGTTTAACTAGTAATATAATGTTCAATATAATATGGTGCAGAGAGGACTTGCTGTTTCAAGGAGACATATTTCTGGGCATACCAAACAACTCTTTCATAGGTTCAGTGGTTTTAAAATATTAGCTTTTTAAATGTGTCCCATGTTAAATATCTGGCCTGGTGCCTGGAAAGTGTTCTTGCACCATGGAAGCATGAATCCCTGGGTTAGGTAAAGATTTAAGCACTTATAGGCTCCTACCTGTTAAGTATCTTTCATGCATATTAAATGCATACATTAAAAAAAAACCTGATCTTTTAATGCTGTTTAAAAACATATCTGCTTTTTGCCTATATTCTAGGCAATACAGTAGATATGTAACTTTTAAAATGGTGCATTTGACACAATTGAATAAATTCCGTGGTTGTGCAATAAACTCGAGATGCTTAGTATTTAATACATCCAAGTGTAACTGCATTTTTTTTTATTGGGTGGTGTGGGGCAAAGAAAGCAAAAATTCGCTAAGCTAATGCTTATCATTTATTTAACTGAGGGAATGCATGCACAATGCCGCTATCTGTCAAATGGACACTCTTTGCAGTTCTAGAGACCTTCCCTTTCGTTGCATATAACTTAAGCAACAACGATAAGAGCATTGAACAAGGAGCTCTTTCATTATTAGTGTCTCATCAAAAAAAAAAAAGAATCAAACTTAGCTATGGCAGCTCCATGTTAGTTTTCTTTTAAAATATTAATATAATATAAAGAAGGATAAACTTCATATAGATGTGTGAAAATGTACATGGTCGATGCTATATAGGTGTAATATATATGATCTGAGAATGTCTATCTTCTGCTTTTCCAATTGCCAGTATAGAGAGAAGAGATTTAATTAATGTGATCATTATTCCCTTCCAAAAAAAAAAAAGTGTGATATTATCTAGTGTTACTGAACACCACATTAGGGTTTCAGACTGTAGAGCAGGGGTAGGCAACCTATGGCACGCGTGCCGAAGGCAAGCTGATTTTCAGTGGCACTCACAATGCCACAGATCCTGGCCACCGGTCCGCTCTGCATTTTAATTTAATTTTAAATGAAGCTTCTTAAACATTTAAAAAACCTTATTTACTCTACATACAACAATAGTTTAGTTATATATTATAGACTTATAGAAAGAGACCTTCTAAAACGTTAAAATGTATTATTGGCACGCGAAACCTTAAATTAGAGTGAATAAATGAAGACTCGGCACACCACTTCTGAAAGGTTGCCGACCCCTGCAGTAGAGGTTCTTGAGTTGAAGTTACCCTCTGTGACAAGCTTTTATATGTATATTAAGAAAGACCAGCTTCTCACAGGTCACCTAATTTGCTAATTACTCAGCATTCAGATCAGGTATTTGCAGTGAAATTAGCATGCGACAAAGAGCATTTTTGAAAGGGTTTTCTGATGGGAAAACCGGTCAGAGTTTAAAGTAACATTTAAAAACATGAAAGCAGTTTTCTGGGGTTTAGATTTTCAGTTCCATTGTATGTGGCTGCTACAAGGAGGAGGGAAAAATCAAACTTTGGGAAAAGGGCAAGAGAGGATTCAGAATAGTGAGAAGAATGATTTGCTTTGAGGCTATGGCATGAAAATAATGGTACCTTCCTAGAGATTATAAAACTTCTCTTAGCCCTTCTGTCCGTATCCCTAACCCTTGTGCAGGGGCAAAAGGAGATGGAGAAGCAGACTCCACCTCCCTAGCTGGAAGGAACAGAAAAGGTCAGTGCCCTGGGATGTCCAACCCCCAGGTAAGTGGAAATGGAGATCATCAATAGCTGGGAGAAGGAAGAATCCTTGGAGAAGGGGAGAGAAGAGGACACCCAGCTTGATCAGGTTACTATGGGACTGTTCTCCGGAAGACTTACCCCATCAAGTTAAGCGCATGGGAATGGGATGGGGGAGCTACTGTCCATGGTGTAAATCTGTCTTCTGGATGAGGACTCTTGCCATCTCTTGTGGTTCTAGCATCTTTGTTTGGAGCCCTGACTTGGTTTCAAAACACATCCTCAGCTGTTACGGTATTATTGCTAATTCCTGATCATTATTGTTGTTGAAGAAAAGATTCTGAATTTTGTTTCTTTCCAGCTGAAGAAGCAACCCAGACGTTGTTAGCTAACAATGCAGACAGCACCATCATCCTGCTATCCCAGTGCCGGGGTGAGATTAACCCCTGGATGGAAAATCTAATCCTAGCAAGACAGAGTTCATGTTGGTGGGACAGGAGAAGCCACTTTGAAGAACTACCCAAAGCTATAACCCCTCTCTCCCTGGAAGATGTCTCCTTTCTCATGGCCTGGATGGTGGTATGCAGCCTGAGTTTTACTGGATCACACTCTGCTCCTGCCTACCTCTATAGTGACGGTGCCTTTTCAGCCTCTTCAGCTGTCCAGGAAGCAGTGCCTGTACCTTTCAGCTGTGAACGTGGCCATGTTGATCCATCTGTTCATCATAACCAGGCTCAGCTGCTTCTCTGAACTTCATCTAGGGATGGAAAGGGAGGTGATGAGAAAGTTCCAGGTGGTTCACCCTTTAGCAGCCCAGCGGCTACGTTACCCAGGGTGACAAAAACACATCAATGAATGGTTATTTGTGTGACATTGGCCACCCTTTTGGATACCAGATTGTAATCAAGATCCTTATAATTATACTCAATGTGCTGGGCCCCATTTAATTCAGTGATTCTTTCTGCAGAACCTACCATAACCGCTGTGCTTTATTAGGGTCCTGGAGCTGTTGGTGCCCAGGGTGAGGCTCATAGGGGCAAAGGAAGAGGGCTTTCTCAGCTGCTGAGGCTCAACTATGAAATTGTCTTCCACCACACAGGTCAACATAACATCTTGCCACCTTCTGAATTTAATGTGAGACCTGCCTCTTTGCAAACACCTTCCTACCATAGCAACTGTAAGGAGTGGTCTGAAGATGAGTTAATGAAACCTTCTTTGAAACTCAAACTATGCAACTTTAATGCTGTATAAGGAGTTGGGAAAGAAGGAAAACAAAGCCCTTTAAGACTGTTTGTTGCTTTAGATTCTGAGCACCAACAAAATTACATCAACTGATAGTTACATTAGAGCTACTTAAATAAAATCAAAGATGAATGTATTTACATTTTATCTAAATTTCAGACCTTTTGGATCTTTTTTTTTTTCAGCTGGCCTAAAACAAGCCCCTAATTTTGCATCCACAGCATTGCATGCATGTGCAATGGTGTCTTCCAATCATGTGATTGGATGCTAGCTTTCCAATATGTGTATGCAAATATCCATTTGCATTTACAAAACTGACATGCATACAAACACTTCCACACACATTTATGTGCCACAACTGAAAATTTAGGGAAATTACATAAAACCAAGCCTACAGAAAATGATTCAGTGCCCATCTTATGGCCACAGTTCACACCCAAGCATACGTGCACACATATGGTAAGCTGTATTTATAGCTAATACAGTTTTTAGGGCTTTTCAACATATGGGCACTAGATGAGTGTTCTCTTGAGATGTATTGTACTGAAAAAGAATCACATCAGGTACAGATCAGAAAAAAAATAATGATTTGCTTCCAAACCTCAGTGGAAAAACTGCCAGACACTATTGTCAGTTGTATCTCTTCGATCTGTTGTTTCTTCTGGCACCCTGCTTTGGATCACCACTGCACCCACAAAAAATCCAAGAAAGCTGATGGCTCTTCAACAGGAAGGGTTAAAAAGTGGGCAGTTAAATTGTTCATCACTATAGTACTTGCTAATGATTTCTGTATAGTAACCGTAATGAGTAGCTGAGAGTAATACTGTGTGTACCCACAATAAATTGCTTCCAGATCTGGTAATTACCACATTTTTGGCATTCCACCAACTTAGTAATGAATTATTATGCTGTGTCTTCATGTTATACCTTTCCCATATGGAAGATTTCCTTCCCATCTTGGGTGACAGTGACATAGCGTGGATAAATGATGCCTGGATACATAAGCTAATATTAGGAGCAGTAGCTGTGATAGGTTGCAGTGAGTTAGACATCCTTTGCAACACTCTTCATCTATCCTGTCTGACTCTTTTTTTCTTCTTCTTCTTTTTTCCCCCCTTGGTATCTTCCAACATGGTGTTACCCTGACTTTGGCACATTTGTTTTGTTGTGTCAAAAATAGTACAGTAACTCCTCGCTTAACGTTGTAGTTATGTTCCTGAAAAATGCGACTTTAAGCAAAACGATGTTAAGCTAATCCAATTTCCCCATAAGAATTAATGTAAATGGGGGGGGGTTAGGTCCAGGGAATTTTTTTTTACCAGACAAAAAAACTACATATTATATAGATATACACACAGTATACGTTTTAAACAATTTAATACTGTCCACAGCTATTGATGATTGTGAAACTTGGTTGAGGTAGTGAAGTTAGAGGGTGGAAGAAGAAGGGATATTTCCCAGGGAATGCCTTGCTTCTAAAGGTTGAACTAGCACTCGGCTGAGCCTTCAAGGGTTAACACATTATTATTAATGTAGCCTCTCATCAAGGCAGCACGAACAGGAGGGAGGGGAGACAGCAAGCAGACAGAGACAAACACCACCTTGTGTGTGGGAGAGAGAAAGAGATACACACTGCCCCTTTAAGTAAGCTGACCCACTCTTAAGTGCATTGTCTTTTTAAGTGGATCAGGAAGTTGAGAGACCCAAGCTGTCTCTGTCTTTCTCTGTCCATGTCCCCTCCCTGCTCTATATGGAGAAGAGGTAAGCGGGGTGCAGGAGCCGGGGGGAGGGGGACACCCTGACATTAGCCCCTGCCTTCCCCCCCTGCACAACAAGCAGGAGTCTCTAGGAGCAGCTCCAAGGCAGAGGGCAGGAGCAGCACATGGCAGTGGGTGGGGGGGGGGGGGGGACAGCTGAACGGCTGGGAACTTAGGGGAGCGGGGAGCTGATAAGGGGAGCTGAAAGGGGGGCTGCCGGTCCACCCTGGTTCCAAGCCCCCACCAGCTAGCTACAACGGGCTGCTTTTCCTGCAAGCAGTGGACAAAAGACGTTAGAAGGGAGCATTGCACAACTTTAACAGAGCATGTTCCCTAATTGATCAGCAACCTAACAACGTTAACTGGGACGACTTTAAGTGAGGAGTTACTGTACTACAAGGTAAACACCCACTGTATTGATCCTCTGAAGAAAGGAAAACAGCAGCGTCCTGTCAGCCTCAGAAGTGATGCTTGAGTCTTTGGAATATGTGGGAGAAAGTACTCTTCACGTTTGTTGGAGATGACCTTACTGGTGAAGGGATGGATGCCAGAAAATTCAGAGTTCACCGTCAGTTCAGATAGGCCCAGAAGAATTAAGCATTTGTTGGAGCCCCAAGAGCAGAACTTAACCCAGTGTTTACCTTTAACATTCCTTCCATTCTGCTGACTGCAAGTGGTGACTTTTCTTTTAGGCAAGAGAAAAGTGGAAAGACCTGAAGAGGCTTTACCTCACTTACGTGAGCTGTTCCTACATGTATAATTTAACACCAGGCTCTATGTATAATTAAACATGTGGAATAAGCCTAACATTTGAATTGCACAAGTGGAACACTTCAGCTTACAAAGGCAGATTACTTTCTGCAGCAGAAGTTCAGTTTCTTAAATAAAATAAATCTCTTCCAGGCACTCGCAAATGCTACTGAAACCCAAAGGCAATGGTTGCCTGACCTACATGTCACTCCAATAGTGGCTGACAGGACCAATGTGCCTTGTGAACTGATACCTGCATCACAACTGAGCCCTCACTTTTGTCCTGCAAACTGAGCCAATTATTAATAGCTCTTTTAATAGTGTCCTAGGTGTATAGTGATGCTTTTCGAACCCACCAGAATTCAGGCTCCTGCTTCAAAGAGCTTATAGTATAAATGAAATAGATAACCAGGAAGACAGCTCAAAGGGAACAGTTGGAAAAGATACAAGGGTGGGAGGAGGAGGATACAATGCAGCTCTCATGAGAGCAGATCCAATGTTCATTTTTTTGTTTTGAATTTTTGTTTTTAGCAAGGTCACTATTTTTACTCTTAGGAGTAGATAGGCCCAGAGCAGAGATCAGTGAGCTGATTGACAGAAGTGGGGAGATATTTTTACTGTACCTGGGGAAGGAAAGCTGTTCTAGGCACTATGAGTGGCATAGAAATAATGCTTGTGAGGAGACTTTGGATCAGCTGGTGTAATTAAGTTTAGCTCTGTTGACTTTGATAGAGCTATGCCACTTTATTCCAGCTGAGGTTTTGGCCCAAAGGGGGCAGTAAGGAGCAAGAAGGAGTGGCCTCTGAGGGTGTGAGGAGAGAGGAACACATCTTATAAACTTAAGCCCTTTGCTTAACATTGACCTTTCAGTCTTCATGCACATTGCTCCTCTTATTCTAATATACTGACAGATCCTGTACCTTAGTAAAAACGAGGAGTCCTTGTGGCACCTTAGAGACTAACAAATTTATTGGGCATAAGCTTTTGTGGGCTAGAACCCACTTCATCAGATGCACGGAGTGGAAAATACAGGCGCAGGTATAAATATATGAAAAGATGTGAGTTGCCTTACCAAGTGTGCGGTCAGTCTAATCAGACAATTCAATTGATAGCAGAATACCAAGGGAGGAAAATAACTTTTGAAGTGGTAATGAGTGGCCCATTTCAGACAGTTAGAATCATAGACTTTTTAAGGTCAGAAGGAACCATTATGATCGTCTAGTCTGACCTGCACAACGCAGGCCACAGAATCTCACCCACCCACTCCTGTAACAAACCCCTAACCTATGTCTGAGCTATTGATGTCCTCAAATCGTGGTTTAAAGACTTCAAGGTGCAGAGAATCCTCCAGGAAGTGACCCTTGCCCCACGCTGCAGAGGAAGGCGAAAAACCCCCAGGGCCTCTGCCAATCTGCCCTGGAGGAAAATTCCTTCCCAACCCCAAATATGGCAGTCAGCTAAACTCTCAGCATGTGGGCAAGACTCATCAGCCAGACACCCAGGAAAGAATTCTCTGTAGTAACTCAGATCCCATCCCATCTAACATCCCATCACAGGCCCTGGGGCATATTTACCGCTCAGAGTCAAAGATCAATTAATTGCCAAAATTAGGCTATCCCATCATACCATCCCCTCCATAAACTTATCAAGCTTAGTCTTGAAGCCAGATATGTCTCTTGCCCCCACTGCTCCCCTTGGAAGGCTGTTCCAGAACTTCACTCCTCTGATGGTTAGAAACCTTCGTCTAATTTCAAGTCTAAACTTCCTGATGGCCAGTTTATATCCATTTGTTCTTATGTCCACATTGGTACTGAGCTTAAATAATTCCTCTCCCTCACTACAAATATATCAGAGGGATAAATACTAGAGAGCAATCATATCTCCCCTCAGCTTTCTTTTGGTTAGGCTAAACAAACCAAGCTCTTTGAGTCTCCTTTCATAAGAGAGGTTTTCCATTTCTTGGATCATCCTAGTAGCCCTTCTCTGTACCTGTTCCAGTTTGAATTTATCCTTAAACATGGGAGACCAGAACTGCACACAGTATTCCAGATGAGGTCTCACCAGTGCCTTGTATAACGGTACTAACACCTCCTTATCTCTACTGGAAATACCTCGCCTGATGCATCCCAAGACTGCATTAGCTTTTTTCACGGCCATATCACATCGGCGGCTCATAGTCATGCTGTGATCAACCAATACTCCGAGGTCTTTCTCCTCCTCTGTTATTTCCAACTGATGCATCCCCAGCTTATAACAAAAATTCTTGTTATTAATCCCTAAATGCATGACCTTGCACTTTTCACTATTAAATTTCATCCTATTACTATTACTCCAGTTTACAAGGTCATCCAGATCCTCCTGTATGATATCCTGGTCCTTCTCTGTATTGGCAATACCTCCCAGCTTTATGTCATCCGCAAACTTTATTAGCACATTCCCACTTTTTGCCAAGGTCAGTAATAAAAAAAGATTAAATAAGATTGGTCCCAAAACTGATCCTTGAGGAACTCCACTAGTAACCTCCCTCCAGCCTGACAGTTCACCTTTCAGTATGACCCGTTGTAGTCTCCTCTTTAACCAGTTCCTTATCCATCTTTCAGTTTTTATATTGAGCCACATCTTTTCCAATTTAACTAGTAATTCCCCATGTGGAACTGTATCAAATGCCTTACTGAAATCGAGGTAAATTAGATCCACTGCGTTTCCTTTGTCTAAAAGATCTGTTACCTTCTGAAAGAAGGAGATCAGGTTCATTTGGCACAATCTACCTTTTGTAAAACCATGTTGTATTTTGTCCCAATTACCGTGACCTCAATGTCCTTAACTGCTTTCTCCTTCAAATTTTTTTCCAAGACCTTGCATACTACAGATATCAAACTAACAGGCCTGTCATTACCTGGATCACTTTTTTTTCCCCTTTCTTAAAAATAGGAACTATGTTAGCAATTCTCCAGTCATACGGTACAACCCCTGAGTTTACAGATTCATTAAAAATTCTTGGTACTGGGCTTGCAATTTCATGTGCCAGTTCCTTTAATATGCTTGGATGAAGATTATCTGGGACCCCCGATTTAGTCCCATTAAGCTGTTCGAGTTTGGCTTCTACCTCGGATGTGGTTTCTCAAACTTTTGTACTGCTGACCCCTTTTACATAGCAAGCCTCTGAATGCACCCCCCCTTATCAATTAAAAACACTTTTTAATGTATTTAACACCATTATAAATGCTGGAGGCAAAGTGGGGTTTGGGGTGGAGGCTGACAGCTCGTGACCCCCCATGTAATAGCCTCGCGACCCCCTGACAGGTCCTGACCCCCAGTTTGAGAACCCCTGATCTATCTCCATATCCGCATTCCCATTTGTCATCCTACCATTATCCCTAAGCTCCTCATTAAAGACTGAGGCAAAGTATTTGGTTAAATATTGGGCATGCCTAGTTTATCCTTAACTCCATCCTCAGTGTTTAGTGGTCCCACTTCCTCTTTCTTTGTTTTCTTCTTATTTATATGGCTATAGAACCTTTTACTATTGGTTTTAATTCCCTTTGCAAGGTCCAACTCTACATGGCTTTTGGCCTTTCTCACTTTATCCCTACATGTTCTGACCTCAATAAGGTAGCTTTTCTAGCTGATCCCTCCCATCTTCCACTCCTTGTAAGCTTTCTGCTTTTTCTTAATCATGTCTCTGAGATGCTTGCTCATCCAGCTTGGTCTACAACTCCTGCCTATGAATTTTTCCCCCTTTCTTGGGATGCAGGCTTCTGATAGTTTCTGCAACTTTGACTTGAAGTAATTCCAGGCCTCCTCCACTTTTAGATCCACAAGTGCTTTAGTCCAATCCACTTCCCTAATTAACTTCCTTAATTTTTTAAAGTTAGCCCTTTTGAAATCCAAAACCCTAGTCACAGATCTATTTTTGTTTATCCTTCCATTTAGTTTGAACTGAATTAGTTCATGATCGCCCGAACCAAGATTGTCCCCTACAACCATTTCTTCTATGAGGTCCTCACTACTCACCAAAACCAAATCTAAAATGGCATCCGCTTTTGTTGGTTCAGCAATTACTTGGTGAAGGAATCCATCAGCTATTGCATGAAGGAAAATCTGAGCCCTATTATTGTTCCATCCTTCCCTCTCCACTCCTTTCTGACATAAGGGTGTCTGCAACAGAACTGCTAGAGACACAGACAATGCAAAAATAGATGCAAACCTTTATTTAAGACTCCCTTGTAAAAGAAAACAGAGCCTGGAACAACATGAAGGGATAATTCATGGTGATTGCTGTTGTTCAGAGCCACAGTCTGTCTTGCCGTTCTGCAAAAGTTTGCTTCCTACCTGTTTGCTGGTCTCCAGTGCTTTTTTTTTTTTTTTTTTTTTTTTAATAGGAAAAAAATCATTAGATCATTTTGTGTTATTCTGTGGTTTGGCTGAAACACTTGTTCGTTGCAATTTGGAACTGTACATGTGCTGTCTGTCAGTGGTCCTTGCTTTGACTTTTTGGTTTAGCTATTGCTTCTAAGGCCTGAGTCCTGGTTTCAGTATTTCCCTGTAATGGCTGATGCCATCACTTCCATTGGCTATGGTCCTTACTCTGCTTTAGATAACAGTGATATCACCAATGGAAGAAGAAACACAGAAGAAAATTGAACTTGGGTCATGTCAGCTTACTGAAGGAGGAACTCCTCTTTAAAACGACTTTTTTTTTTTTTTAATTGAAGTTGTGGAGAATTCACAAGGTCCATGGCAGCAGGAGGCGTGTAAAATAACTAAATACCAAAGGAATTTCATGTACCTGTGTAGGCCAAGTGCTGTGCACTCTGATCACACTAAATTCCCATCGAAGTCAACAGAAGTTCTGCATGAGGAAGCTGAACGGAATTAGGCCATATATGAAGTATTAAGCTGGCAGTAATTGCAATGTTCAGGTTTGGAGTTTTGTGTGTGTTTTTCTCTTTTCGTTGTGTGCAGGGAAGAGAGGGCTAAAGAAAACTTTCAATGATGTACATTTTTTAAATAGATTACAAAATGAAGGCGCTATTTGGCATCCTTTGTGCACCCAGAATTCCCAGTGAACCACTTAGGAACCTGGGCCTGCAAGTCCTTATTAATATGAGTATTCAATGGATTTCTCACATAAACTTAGGACTTCATAGACTGTGAAGGGGGAGATATAAGACTTGACATCTGTGGGCCTAGAATATGAGTGAAAGTTTGCAGTGACAGGCTCTTGTCTTTTAAAACTAAACCTATTTTTTCCCAATTTGGGATTTTAAACAGGTTTTAGTATTCTATTTATTTTGGAGTATTTTAGTTATTGTTTCCAGGGACAGGCTATTGAACGGAAAGCCATATGTTAGATTCCACATAAAGAAAACTGAATAGCAACATTATATGTGAAGTGGTTTCAACATTACATGAATTCAGTATCAGGTGAGTAAATTTCAGGTATGAGTTCATTGTCCCCATTACAGTTGATAGGATCCTGAAATCTTGCATCACAGGATACTAAGAAGAAAATAGTAACCAATATCTTTGAAGGACGTCTAAGTGGTATGAGTTGCCCAGTGGTCTCTTGCAGAAGATTGCTTTGGTTGCTGAATGATAGGTACAACAGAAGTGCACTCAGTGGGCTTGTGGGTAATCTGTAGTAAAAAGAAATGAGACTTTTTTAATCTGGCATCTTCACAGATTACTCTTCTTTTCAAAAAAATGTATACATGAATTGGTAGGGGAGAAAGTTTTGTGCATTTGGAGAAAATCCCAGATCATATGTCTTGGATTTGGCCAATCATATGCCAAAGCTTGTGATCCGGTTACACTTTGCTTTTAGATTAACAAAATTTTGGAGTCGATTTACAAACAGATCTTAGTGTGAAGTGTTCATTATTCACTGCTGTTCTGGCCTGAATTAATTATCTTAATTATGGCTTTTCTCCCTCTGTTATTTTTCAGGTATCCTACAGAGTGCAAATTTATAGCCTGATCGAAACATTTCATTTGTATTTCAGCCCATGTCTATATGTATCTTTCTTAGACTGAGGTGAGCTACAGAGATGTGGTTGGGAATTGCAATCAAAGCAATTAGAATGAATGTTCTTAATAGCTAATGATAGGCAGTTGACGGGGGGAGGAATGCTGCTTTTCGGAGGAGGGGGAGAGTGAAGAAATGACCTTGAACCTTTAATGTGCACTGTTGCTGCATGTAGTAAGTGTGAGAATAAAGGCTATAAACAGCAATACTGTCAATTACTAAATAATTTGGAAATAGAATGCAAATGAAAATCCAGAAGTATAGAATTTGTTTAAATTGAAGATCTTTTTAGTTTAACAGAACACCTTTAAAACATGCTAATGTTATGAACGTTATACCAGCCTCACAAAATAAGGCACTGATATTTTGCTTGCCCAACCAGATTCCATCCATACTGGTTGCACAGTGTTTTCACCAATTTGAAAGATTTTACCAGTTAGAAAGAGATTTCCTATATGTCAAATGCCAAATCCCACCAGAACTGGTCAAAACCCTAAAACTAGTAGAAACTTCTAAGTGTGTGTGTGTGTGTGTGTGTGTGTGTGTGTGTGTAACCCAGAACTCATCTGTCAAAAATTACTCTTCAGGAGTTTGTAGAATTTTCCACTGCTGACACATCAGCCATACAACACAATGTATGTCTGGGTCAGTACTGCAAAACTCTACTTGCCTGTTTGCCCAGAGCAAGGAATTTAGGCAGAGAAATAATATATTGGAGTTTTCATGATCAGTTGTCATGATGAAGGATGGATGAACATATTTTTTGTTTGGCTAGTAAACTCTGACAACTTGGTAAGGTTGGTATAATGTCCATGATATTATAATGTTTTATAGTATAGAGATAATATAATATATTATACACGTACATATGCATTATATATCTACACACAGGACAATGTTTACAATTATGGCTTTTGTCTGATTAATTTTGCTATGATACTCCCTGTTCTTGATATAGATTGCATAGGGAATACCTTGGTGATGCTGATGACTTGCAAACTACAGCTGTAAAGTTTTTATAATGGCAAAATGAAACCAATCCATTTCTCACAGACTTTTTACATTCTCTTCATAATGTGCTGTTTCTAGTTTAGTGCACAGTAATGTGTATATTCTAGTTCTTTACTTAGAGTCAGTGAAACATCTTGCTGACGCTCTTCCATTAACCTTGCCTGGCTGGAGCTAATGGTGGCATCATATAATATTTTGCTATTGATTCCCTCCTTCCTCCCCCCAAATTGCCACATCAACACACAGGGTGAATAGCTATTTTAAAATACCTGTTAGGATTAAAAACTATAGATAAAGGGTGCTGACAATTTCCCCTTTATTTTCCCCTTTTGGATGTAAGCTATTTCTGCAGCTTCTCCTGCAGGGAAGGGTGGCAAGTAGCAACCTTTTGGGTCTCTTTTCAGTATAGAAAGTGCAGTCAAGCCAACAGGCCAGCTTCGTTGACGTTCTTATGCAGCACATCGTGATAACCAGTTTTCCAAAATCTAATTGACGTTTGCTGTATGACACAGTTTAGCCAAGTAGCAGATCAAACCCACAGCCTCTTTTGCTGGAATTTACTCTAAGCGCAGTATATTAGATTTGATGTTGTAATTGTGGTACCAGCTATTGAACTAGTTGGTGGTTTCTCTCCCCAGGGCCAGCCCACAACATTTTGGCACCTGAGGCAGGAAGCTCAAATAAGGCCCCCCTGCCCCCTCACTTGGGCCAGAACTTTGAAAGGTCTCAATTCTGCCTTCTTCCTGTTCTACTCCTCTCATGCCACTTCTCTGCTACCTGCCTCAATAAAGGAGAACTAAAAACTTAAAATGCCTTGTTCAAAACACTTACATTTGCTGTTCAGGCGTTTGAAAGTTAACTTTTCTTGTCTGCATAGTAAACACTGGCGTATTTATGTGTTTGAATAATCAAAGTGGTGCTTGCCGTGCCTCCTTGGTTGCAAAGATTTGAACTACTTCCTGAAGGTCCACAGTCTGGGCCAGCTCATGCTCTATTGAGATGGTTGCAAGGCCGACCAGCCTCTCCTGTGTCATGGTGGAGCGTAGATGTGTTTTTATTAACTTCAGATTAGAGAAGCTGCGTTCTCCACTGCAACTGTTACAGGAAGTGTTAGAAGTATGCGCAGAACAACAAAAGCATTTGGAAAGAGGGTGGTCATCTTATTTGTGCACATATATTCCAGAATAGCCTTTGGAGTTAATCCTGCTGAAATGTATCTTGAAAGGGCTTTCAATTCATCACCTAAATCACTCGCATCAATATCATGCATATCAACACTGTCTCTAGTGTCACGCATTGCTTGTGTAGGTCTTCTTCAGGTATAGTGAGGAGTTTTGGAATATCATACAACATCCCAAATATACTGCTGTGTTCCTTGAGCTGTATGAAACGTTCTTCAATTGACTGTATTGCACAATCTAGCATCTGGTTAAATAATTCAACTTTGAATTGTTGTTCGGGGTCTCTTATGGGATTATCCCGTGCCTCGTAATCAAAATGTCTTCTTCGGTGACTCTTGTATTCTTGAATGGGTGGGAAAATAGCTTCAGTGTGAAGTTGCTCTGCCAACTTCTGTGCACTCTTCAGAACATTTTGAAATCCGTCATCTGACCGGTAAAACTGTAGATATGGCTTTGCTTTGTCCCGTTGTTCCATTGCTCCAGATATATCAAGGTCAACACCTTGGAGTCTCTTGCTTACAATAGTAGGTCATGTCACAACACTAAGCCACACAGAAATTTGAAGTTAGGTATCTTTCTGGTGATTCTATTTCCCTCTGTCACTGTTCTCCCACGAACAGTTCCTGTCATAGCATTATCCTCCATAATGGGAACTATGGCATCATCTATCTTCCCAATTTGGTGCTTGATAGGCTTTATCGCCTCCACTCGACTTTCCCATTGTGTGGCACTCAGTGGTTTCAGTGTCAGAGAGAATGTTCCCAGATGTTGCTTCAAAATCTGTCATCATGAGTTGATGCAGAGAAAAATACATAGATACTTTGAATTACATTAAAAAATCCAGAAGCCTCACTAGAAGCTGATGCTGCATCACTGACCACCAAGTTCAATGAATGAGAACTGCATGGGACAAAAGAAGCTCGAGGGTTTAACTCTCGGATCCATGTCTGCACTCCTCTGTTCTTTCCTCTCATGTTGGCACCATTATCGTAATCCTGACCTCTCATGTCAGCTATCGCAATTCCTGTATCTTCCAGCTTTTTAAGAAGCACATTTGTCATACCAGCTCCTGTAGTATCATCAATGTCAATAAATTCTAGAAAATGCTCTCTGACAGTCACCATTGCAGGAACATTTTCGCTAGGTTCTGTTGTTGTTGTTACAAAACGCACCACTAAAGTAATTTGTTCTGTAAGGCTGATGTCAGGTGTGCAGTCCAGAATAACAGAGTAATATCTTGCTGACTTCAGATATGTCACAATCTTCTGTTTGACTTTTGTTGCCAGTAACTGTATGATCTCATTTTGAATTGTTTTTTCAAGGTAGTGGTGTGTGTACATTTCTTGGGTGGTGACTCTTCTTAGATGCTCCTGGAGTACAGCATCAAATTCAGCCATCAGCTCCACAATTTTAAGGAAGTTTCCATTGTTTGGCACATACAGCTGATCTGAAGTGCCACACAGTGCTAAGTTTTGGGTAGCAAGCATTCTCACAATGGCAATGAGCCTTTTCAGAACATTTTGCCAGTAAAGAGACTCTGATGCAATCTTCTCTTGATGCTGATCATCTATGGTGGCTTTTAACCTTAGTCTCATCTCAAGCTCTTTCCAACTATGGAATTCTCTCTGATGATTTGCTACCTTCTCATGGCATGCCAGATTTCTAGCCAGATTTTTCCAGTCCTTTGGTCCTGTAGAACCCCATGTGGCTGGAAGATTAGACTGGAAGAGTTTGCAACAAAAACTGTATGCAGCGTTCTGGGTTTTTGAGTACATAAGCCATGGCCTCTCTACTTTGTCACCATTGGTGATTTCACGCCAGTAATGTGTTGGATGGAAACTTCTATTTTCATTGTCTTTGGGGAGCATGAAGTTTTTCACTTGCTGTGGCCCATGCAGTACAAGGAAGTCCCTCAGGCTACTGCTCAAGTGGGTCCACAGTCCTGGATCATCTAGACTTAAGGAACTAAACTCAGCAGCAGCTGTTTCTTGCGCCTCCACCACACTCTTCTCTGATCTACACTTTTCTTCAGGAATGTGCATGGTTACATCCATTTGAGATGGAGATATGGATGCTGCAGTAGCTGCCAGGTCACCTGCACTCTGACTAACTGGAAGATCAGGCATCTCCTCATCACTTACATCTTCACTGGGGCCAGAAGGCTCACCGTGAACATTTTGTGTCTATGTATCTCAGGAGAGATCCTTCCTGCTTAGATAGAAAAAGCTTTCTTTCTTTTTCTGAATGCTGTCCCAGAGGGGCGTTTTCTTCTTTCACTCATGACTGCTGTTCTGTGCCAGCTATAGTGGCTCTCAACACTCAATTGAAGGGGACAAATAAGCAGGCTGGTAGCAGGGCCTGAGTGAGGGAAGATATCATGTCTTAAGGGCCTAGCTGGCTCCTGCTACTTCAGTTGACTTCCTGTTCTCCTCCAGTGGGTTCAGGGAAGCAGCAGGAAACAGGAAGCTCCCTTAGAAGCTGGTGTTAATCAGTCCAGGCTCCTGGGGGTGCTAGAGAGGTACATAAGAGGCTCCTCCTCCTCTCTCTCCCTGCAGCTCCTGCTGCTTTCTGTTATTCCCTCTCACCTTTTCTCCTGCCTGCCTGTTATGTCTCTTGTGCCCTCCTTCCTCCAGCACAGCACTCCACCGTCTCTGTGCATCTAGAGCAGAGAGAATACATATGCACCAGCAGCAGACACAATTTTCTACACTCTGGGTCCTAGTGGCGCCCCCCCCCCCAGTCTGGCACCTGAGGCAGCTGCCTCAGTTCGCCTCATGGTAAGGCCAGACCTGTCTCTCCCACATGCTTCTTCTAGTCATCCTAGACTGCTTCCAAACGGATCTTTATAGATACTCACTGTGACTTGTAATGGAAGGGTAGGAAAGAAGAGCACTTAGCCTGGGTGACTGAAAATGCCTTCCCTTTGGTGTTTGCTCTGTGCAGGTGCAACACCCAGATCCCTTCCATCCCTCCTGGTGACAACTCGCAATTCACCATGGCTGAAATCCCCTGGACGTTTGGAATGTGTGACTGTGAATCCCAGCCCTGTGATCAGAAGGCTCTCTATAGCTTTCAAAACAAACAAAAGAGTGGCTGAAATGTGTGCTGGTGTATCAGATTCAAAGTGATATGTTTGTCTACTGGGTCTTCTCCAAGCTGTGGAGGAAAAAATAGAACAAGATTGGTTTTTCCATATTTTTTCCCTATAGCCCCCAAAAGACTTCATGACAGAGATGTCTTCTCTAATCTTTTCTATCTAGTCTGTGTTCTCTGCTTCCCCTCCTCCTTTCCTTCTGTTTCACAGCCGCTCTCCTTTGGCAGAACACTAGTTTTATTCTCTAGCTCCCTGTTTAGCCCACATGGGTGTCTAGCCAGTGCCCCAGCCCCAGCTAATACATTAGAGTTTGAAGAAATGTATAACAGCAGGTAGCAAGTGACTGGTGACAATGTGACATATTGACTTAATATCTTGTGTAATGTGATATGAAAGATGTGCCTTTTGGTGTGTATTTTCATTTTAATTATTTTTGTTGTGTGCCTTAGACAGACACTTGTAGGCAGTTCTGAGTAATTGTCTGAAATCATTAACATGTTTATAAAATAAGGAAGCAGAGTGCATTATCTGATGAATCAATTATGTAAATGCACAAAAAGCATAAGAGATGAATCTTTAACTGTTGCTGAACTGTATCCATTTTCCTAAATTATAGATGAAAGTGTTTTCTGCCTGTGTGTGCGCCTTTGTGGTGATAATCTCCATGTTACTCCCTTAGAGCTTAGAGTAATAGCAATTAATTGGTGATATTGTGCAGGAAGAGGGCATTTCTGTTGTACAGTAACGAACATCAGTGTGCATACATCCTTTCTATAGAGGGCTAACAGATGGTCTGGAGTGAAGAACAAAAATAATCTCATCAGAAGGGTCTAGATGACGTGATAAACTGACAGTGAAACTCCAGCAATTTATTCTCTCATCTGGACGCTGGGAAAATCTATGACTCTAGCCTTGTTAGCAGTATGTTCTCTTTTGGGTCACTTACGATAAAAAATGCCCCCTGCAAATCCACCTGTCCTCAGATCAAAATCAAAAGGTTTCTTGATCACTGTGCACCCAGAAAATTCACCTCCTTCATTTAAAGCCCAAATAAATGGCAGGTGGGTAAGGGACTGTGTGGAGTTGGAAAAGTACAACTATCCTACTCCCACCCATATCCACTCCATCTCTACTCCAGAGATGAGAGGATGGCCTTTTTGACTACGAGGCTGGTCTTTTTGGGACTCCAACGATTGGAGTCTTCTTGCTTTTCTGCAGGTTGCCTGTGTGAACTGGGGCAAATCACTTAACTTCACTTAATGGGAAGAATTGCACATCCTTACTGCAAAGGTGTGTATGTGGAGATAGGTAACTTCATGTTTGTGAGGCACTCAGAGGCTACAGCGATGGGGGCATAGCAAAAGCTTAAAAGGCAGACAGGTTCATGGCAGTTCTTCCACAACTGTCCCTGGGCTGGAGTAGAGGCTGTTGCTCCCATACATTCTCAGAGGTCACCATTGGTGGGAGGTGACGGAGACCTGCCTCCTCCTGGCAACCTAGCATTTTGCTGATATCCTTCTGGTACTCCCTACAACTGTGCCTATTGAGTTTTGCCTCTATGGCTGTATGCAGAGGGTTGTGGAATCTGGATCTGTGTAATCCTGGATGTAGTAGCAGTATTAACCCCACCCCCAAAGTACCCCTGAATGGAGGCCGACAGAGAGCTGATGCAGTATACTCATCTGCCCTCATCTGTAGGAGTTGCAGAGTCCACTTGCAGTGCCCATTTTGCAGCCCCCTGTTCACGCCCAATCCCCATAAAGGAGAGCTGCCTCGGGGACTTTCTGCAGTCCCTACTCCCTAGATGAATTTTATCCTTGGAGCAAGTTAACTCAGTTTATTCGCATTGGCTTTACTCCTTACCCAGTACTGAATGCAGAAGTCTATTCAGTTTGTGTAAGAATTTTAAGTGGGTATTTCTGTTGGTAGTTGTGGCTGATGTAGCCACATACAATCCTTACACAAACTGAATGAAATGGTTTTGCACATCAGATCCGGTTACTAACTCAAGGTTGTTTCCAGCTCTTGAAGGCCAGCAATTTCTCTTTGTCTCCCAATCCTGACAGCTAGCATGAGGGGGAGGAGCCTTGTATCCATGGCTGTCTTGAAGGACTGTGCCCTACAATGGCAATGGCATTAGGCTATGCATTGCCAAAGTTCACTTGGCATAAAATCAACAGCCATGTTCCGTAGCTTAAACTAAAGAACTCCAATGCTGTGTTGCCATGTTACTCTGCTTTCAAATCAGGATTGTGTATTGTAATGTAGGGCAGTGCATTTAAGTAGGTCTAAAATGGTTACTGTCTGTTGGAAGAATTTATGGGGTGCCATCCCTGTGGTGCCAGGGAATCTTACTGGCTTAGCTGGAGTGAGTAAAGATCTTAATGTGGCTGAATGTAAGATCCTTTGGCTTCTGCTGAAATTTTACTTATGAAATCTCATTTAAAAACAGTCCCTTTCCTGGAATTCCCAGTGCTTAAGTAACAGAACATTACGTGTGTCATGTTTATTAATTGTCAAGATTTAATCAATCATAACAGAACTAACAGACGTGTCTGGTTGAGTTGAAAGATGAAGATGGAAGAGCTAACAGATATCACTCAGGAGCGAAGAGATGCCAGAAGAGATGACAAATGTGGCTGGACGTGTGCAGGGAAAGATTGCGGGGGGGAGGGTGGTCTGGAAAACACAGCCCCAGATGCTCAGTGGTGGCCTCAGGGAAGCAATATTAAGCCTTATACATATTTAGAAAGATGAAAGAATATGTAAAAAGAACAGGCTGAAGATTGTCGTATAACAGTGGAGGAATCTATTTTGTACTTGGGGAAAAGGCCAACTTGAAAACGAGAAGTAAATGAGATGACATAGTAAGGATTGTAGTAGCGGGGGGGAGTGCTATTCACAGTCAGGGCTTTGTTTTTGTTCATGTGCTGTTTTAAAATCGACAGACACAATACAACTGAAAATAGTGAATTTGTGTATGTCTCTAATTGTGATCTTACTTCTGGTCGTGCTTCACCATTTACAGAATGGTGAAGGTCCTGGCTAAGGTGCTGATCCTACAGGTAGCGGCTTGTGAGCAGACTTCTATATCCATGCAGAGGTTTGAGACGAGTGAGGCTCCAGTGTTAAGGCACTAGCCTAGGACCTGGGAGACTTTTTTGTTTTCAGTTTCCTGCTCCACTCAAGACTTTGGGCAAGTCACTTAGCCTCTCCATGCCCTAGTTCCCCATTTGCAAAATGGGCTGATATCGTGTCCCTATCGTACAGGGTGTTCTGAGCACAAATACATTAAAGACTGTGAAGCGCTCAGATACTATGCTAATGCTGGCCATATGAGTACCTTGGGTAGATGCAAAACTCATTGCAGGATTAAAGCCTAATTTATTGACAACTTAAAATAATCATATTAAAATATCCCTTTCAATGTGTTTTAAATTATTATACTGGCATACTTTAAAATGCCTTATTTAATGTTTTCCACGTAGGGATGCCTGGGAAGTTAAAGTAGATGGGTTCATTTCATTTCTGTTTGTAAATGGTGATTTCTATGCACTAGCACAATACCATTGAGTTTGCATTTCCAGTACCTAAAATAGTTTTTCATTCAGTTGTTAAAAATAATAATGAAAATATTTATACTCTTAGTGAGTATGATAAAACAGCTCCCCACCCCCACACAATAGTTTTCTTACCAAAACCTGAAATTTGAGCCCAGACTATTAAAAGGCCCTTTTCAAAATAATCAAAGATTTTAACCTAATCATGCAAATGTATATACTTCAGATGGTGGTACTTTAGGTATGGTGTTTTTGTAAATGTTGGTTCAGAAAGTCTGCAGTACTCCCCCTCCTTTATGCTATAAATACATCTTTGTGAGGAAGCTGAAAATGTGGCTGTAATATTTTGAAACTGGTTATAACTTTTTGATACATCTCTTGGCTTTCAAGATGAAAGGATTTACTCATAGAATTTACACTTCTCTGATGTGATTAAAAACAGATAGGTGTACCGTAAATAGAATATGCTGTGTATGAAGGTAGGTACAGTTTGGTGTTCTGAGCAGAAGGTTTCTCTCTGTGAAAAACAGCTTTTATTGACAAGCAGGTTGTCACAATTTTCAGTAGTGCCTCCTTTCATTTATTATTCATTATGGGAGATTAAATAGTGTAATTCAGGCATAAACTGGCAGCAGATGCTAATAAGCCATAACCCCTGAGAAAATAAGAAACCAGCGAAAATACTGAGGGTGTGATGGGAAATGCTGGAAATATATTCTTTAGAAAATATCAAAATTATCTCTGTTTTATTCCTTCTTTGTTTGCCTGCCTGTCTGTTATATTTACCCCTGTAGTTGGATCAGACATATGTGAGGGACAGTGTGTGTGTGTGTGTGTGTGTGTGTGTGTGTGCAGCGTACTGCCTAATGTATTTTGTACCACTGTCCTCTGGAGATATAGGGTTGCCAACCCTCCTGGATTGGCCTGCAGTCTCCTGGAATCAGCCTCAATCTCCTGGAGGCTACTGCAACCAATCTGGGAGATTTTAATAGCCTGCTAAAAGTCTGGTGGCGCAGCGGGGCTAAGGCAAACTCCCTATCTGCCCTGGCTTCGCGCAGCTTTGGGAAGCGACTGGCACATCCCTCTGGCTCCTAGGCGCAGGGGCAGCCAGCGGGTCTCTGCGCACTGCCCCCCGTCCCGAGCGCTGACTCCACAGCTCCCATTGGCTGGGAACCATGGCCAATGGGAGCTATGAGGACAGTCCCTGCAGGCAGGGGCAGTGCGCAGAGCCGCCTGGCCGCTCCTGAGCGTCAGAGTCAGACATGCCAGTTACTTCTGGGAGCCGCCTCAGGTAAGTGCCGCCTGGCTGAAGCGCACACCTCTCAGCCCCCTACCACACCCAACCCCCCTGCCCCAGCCCATAGCCCCTACCCAGCCCGGTGAAAGGGAGTGAGGGTGGGGGAGAGCGAGCGATGGAGGGAGGGGGGATGGAGGGAGCGGGGATGGGATCTCGGAGGAGGGGCGAGGCAGGGGAGTGGCCTCGGGGAAGGGGGCATGGCAAGGGTGTTTAGGTTTGTGAGATTATGCAGTTGGAATCCCTACATGGAAAATAGAATGTCAGACTTGCCCTAGTGCCTTTAACCATATTGTCTAATAATGTCTGGCCCATATAATAATACCTCGTGTAACTGCATCTAACATTCTCCATTAGCTCATTTGAGTGGGCCTATGTTTTTTGGAGAGGACGGTATAGAGTTTTTCCCTGTTGTTGATTGTAAGGGTCTATAGGCCATGGTATTTGGTATAAATAATGACTGTGAAGTCCTGTGCGGCCATAGATTTGTTGCAGTCTCTGTGTGCATGTAGATAGATATATTTATAGAAGAATCACTATAATGTGAGAAATAAGCCTTTGAAGTGTCAAGCCAAATATTCTGGGGGGAATAAAAGATTTCTTGTCTACATCAGAAGCTTGCATTTCATATAGAGCTATCTCATTTTGCCCAAAACATTTCCCCATGGGTTAGGAGAGCTGAAAATAATAACAACGGGGGAAAGCAGCAAACATCTTCCCTGAAATGTTTTTGTGTTGTTTTATCTTTACAGTTTCTTTGTTTCCACCAGTCCTTTCCCTCATTTATTTCCCATCCTGCCCTACAAAAGAATTCAGTAATCAGGAAAGCGGAGCTGTGTTGCTGCCCTCCCTGAGCCAATACCCCTGCAGGTCCTTGGCTGGTAAGAAATGGGTGACGAGGAAGGGTGAGGCTCTTGGCTTTTTCTGATGGGTGAACATATCAGATCCTCAATGTGCTTGGGGTTCAAGTACTGGGTCGTTGTGAGATGATGTCC
The DNA here is from genome assembly GCF_013100865.1 of Trachemys scripta elegans. Classification (NCBI taxonomy): domain Eukaryota; kingdom Metazoa; phylum Chordata; order Testudines; family Emydidae; genus Trachemys; species Trachemys scripta. The sequence goes on from NC_048307.1 coordinate 53,564,759, forward strand.
AGGATGGTTACATGTTTCCCAGTAAGTTGTCAGCACTGCTGCTGCTGCCATGAAACCAGCCGAGCCCTAGCTTAGTTTTATTGGTTTCCCATTAGAAAAGAAAAGGGAAAGGACATGTAGGAACTTGGGGGGGGGAGGGGGAAAGTGTGGAGTGATCTTTTTAGACTGCCTCTATTAAGGCAGCCTGAATGATTTTTGGGTTATCACAGATATAAACCAAGATACAGTGGTGGCAGTGATTTGCAGTCAGAGCAAAATGTAATAGATTAAGATGGCTCCTGAAATTAACTCTTTAGTTCATTGTAATGCTTTTATAGACTGTAGCAATACATGAAGGTCATTCTCACCAAGAATTGTTTCAGAACATCTCTTTCAGGGTCCCTCTTTGCAGGTTTTGCTAAAGGTGCTTTTAAAAAATCTGTAGTATATGTTATAAAGGAAGACCAATGCTTTGTGTATACAGGTGTGCGAAATGTAACTCTACTTTCTCTAGCAATACAAATTAATAGTAGTAATGCCCTGGATCTGCAGAGTACACCACCACAACAAAGACCTTAAAAACAGAAATTTGCAAATAGTTTGTGGTGATGTTATGAAGCTCTCTGATGTTTTTTTGGCCATAGACAATTTGCCATTTATTAGGCAACCTATATCAGTCCTCTGATTCTTCCATCACCTTTTGTGATTAATGAAGAGTGCATCATGAACCTAGATGACTTTTTAAAATGAAATAAAAAACACAAGTTATTCCATATAAAAACTTAATTTATATACTTCTGTGTCGCTGATTTCATAGGAATGTTGCCTTCTGAGGCTTTCGCATGCTGAAATGCGGGCAGGGGACTGGACTCGATGACCTCTCGAGGTCCCTTCCAGTCCTAGAATCTATGAATCTATGAAATGATGCAAGGTTACGTGGTAAGATGTATGATCCATTGAAAGAGCATTTGTGACCTGAGGTATTTAGAATCGCTTAATATAAACAAAATATGTGAAATTTAGCCAGGCTAAGAATTCACCAGTTTATTGTGAAATGTATTCAAAATCCATTATTTCATATCAACTGATGTCCATTAAGTGTGTGATCGTTTTTATCCTGTTCTTAGATGGTATTGGCACAATAACTGCAGTTATTAAGATTCTTATTTACTGTTCAGAGGATTTAATGATCTTACATTTACATTAGAAGTCATGTATCACTACCTATTGCTTAATCGTCATCAATACACATCATGGATACTTTTATGTAAAACTATTGCTATGCTGACTTAATAGAATGTAAATTGTTTGTGTGAGCAAGAGTATGGATTTAAGAAAATGTTTAAATGCTCAAATGGAGTTTCATTTTGCCTTAAGGCTCAATGAGAATAAGTGTTTAATCTCTTCATATAACTTGCATGTTTGGAATAGGCTTGCACTTTGGCATTTGAATAGACGTGCACTGCTGTAGGTAAATGTTAGCATGCAGCAGGCACTGCAGGCAGAGAGACTGGCTGCCAAAAACAAGCATTTTTCAAATGTATTGCTATAGTTTTGAATAGGAACTGAGACGATCTTTAACAATCTTAAAGAAGCGAGTAGCAATAGATGAAAGAGTGCCTATTGGTTAACAGCATTTGGCCAAATATCAAGACCAAATTGGGAAGTAGAACTTATAATTTAAATTACAGCCTATTTTATATTGAAATATGTGTTAAGAATTCTTTTTAATTACAGGATGTTAAAGCTTCAAAAATTAATATTCTTCAAAGTAAGTCAGAGTAAAATAACTGCAGACTTAGCTGAGCCTCAGCGTCATTAAAACTGCTCAAACGGCTGATGGAGCCCTAATAAATTTTGTTCAAAGATAGAGATCTTTTGAAAATTCTCTGCAAATCTAACTATTAGCTTTGATACTCCCTAATTGGATGTTGCTATCTCTGCTCATGTTGACCAGCGAATTGCATCCATAATAGGAGGTTGCAAATGTATAGCCTGATCCCATTGTCCTGAAATTAGCAAAATCCCAAGGATTTAAAGGTCCATTTTGAAAGCTCTTTGAAGCAATATCTTATAGGAGAAAAGCGCAAACAAGTATTTTGTCTAATATGGGCAAGTGTATGAAATCTATTTTGGGGGTTAAACTGGAATCACAGATGTTCTAACAGAATCAAATCATCAATGAGGGCAAAGATGCCTAAATTATTGACAGTAAATTCTATGTGCTCATTGGGTAAGAATCGTTAGCATTAAATGCAACTTGTAAATCACAGATCATTTTTTTTAAATTTTCTTTCTCTTCTCTTTTTTGTGATATATTTACTGATGCTGTTTTTTTCTCAAAAGGTGAGAGGATTTTTTCCTACAAAGTAAAATCAATAACCAATTTTAAATACAGAGTATTACCATCTTGAGAGCTATCAATAGCGCATACACCATGGAGAAGCATGGACAGTTAGTATTTATTTTAATAAACTGCAGTGTATAGGGCAGAGCCATGATAGGGGTTGCATTATGTCATCCACTGGAGGAAAAATCAGGTCAATTATTCCTTTCTTGAAGATTGTCTAGTCAGGCTCCATCATTTGCAGTACAAGAGCATTTTGCAGTATTTTCAAGGTCTATCCTTTGATTTTGGGAGCTGTTACTTTCAGGACCTACATCTGCCCATTATCCTTTTGATGACCATGAGCCAGCATAGACAGCAGATACAAGAGCAGTGTATTGCTTTGTCTCCCAAGTGACTTGAAGGCTTTTGAAAATTTTGCCCTAAAATCCATGTGTATGTGCCTACCTAACTTTCAGAAGTGCTCAGAACAGATCCCAGTAGGCTGGTGTAGCGAAGTTTTCCCCTCCACCTCATATGTGTGCGCATGTTATAAACCAGGTGTACTTACAATGCCAGAAAGGGTCCTGCAACCCTGATCACTTCATCTGAGCTATCCCGTGCAGTTGTGGACCTAGCTTAGATCCAAAAATGGAATGGGTCTTTTTTTAAATTTGGTTTGGAAGAAGTCAGAATCCTTTGAGAACTTTTCCTCCATGACTTAAGATCAAGATGGTGGAAATATTGTAAAAAAAATGGATTTTTTTCATTTGGGTCTGAAATTTTGCAAGAACAGTATATAGATCTTAATCACTGTTGAACTCTATTTCTGACTTTGCACTCCATCAACCCCCAAGCCCTGTGCTTAATCAGAATTTGGATATGACTATCATCTCCTTGGCATTCCTTCAGTTACTAGTGATACTTACTCTTTCAATAGTGGATATGTTCAGCCTCTGTTCTTAAATGACACTACACAACATTTTCTCATGTCTGATGTCCCACCCAGTCTTTAACTGGCCAATTTATTCTATATACCCCAGAATAAATACTCAGAATTATGTGAAATAATTTTAGGATTTTTTTTTTTACAATGTCATGAGAGATGATAAATGTCATGCAATCACTGAAAAATAACAGGCAAAGATGTGCAGAATTTCACCATCATTTGAATGAGAAGCTACACTTGGGACTTTGCTTATATCTGAGCTCCTTAGCGCTATCATTAGTATTAATGTTTGACCTTAGGCACTTTGATGTTGAGAGAGGTTGTTTAATACAAAACATTAACAGCTAACCCCTGTGCTTTGTAGGTGTAAATACAAAATACTATAATATTTTGTGTTGAAATTCATTCCTGCATCCAGCACAGAAGTTTTATATAAGGCCTTCCTTGTCAATTCAGTCTTTAACATGGGGACTGAGGCCCTTGTACAGTTCTTCTGTACTGGAATGAATTTTATCCTTGGAGAAATTATCTGGAGTGAAAATGGATGTATGTTCAGAGAACTACTGTTTTCATTTGGAAATATGGATTTTATAGGGTCAGACACCTTGCATAGAATCAATAGAATAAAAATGGGTGTAGAAATACTTAGCTCCCTAATGGAAATTTTAGGAGTAATTAATATTTGTTCAGTGCTTTGTAGGTTCTTTGTTGTTGTTGTTTGTTTTTATTTTCAAATTAGCTACTCCCATGAAAAAGAGTTTTGTTCATTTTAACATGTTTCATATGAGTTGTTCTTTTATCCCTTTCTCTCCCATTTCTTCCCCAAGGAGATAAATTGTCACTTCATCCTTCTGAAGGAGTTTCTTCACGTTTAAGGTGGGGGGATTGTCTGAGAGCCGGAGGAAAAAATAGACTTGCATTATTTCCATGAAGATTTGTAAAAGTGCCAAATGTATGTTCTGATTTTATGCCCAGCTGGAAAGCCATTTAGTTTTAGAGACATATGAATTCTCAGATTATTCATTGTATCATTTTAACCCATTTTAATTCATAATGCTAAGTGATTTAAAAAAACCCCGTGAATGTGAATTCTGCCTGATATCCTCGTTGGCTTTTCTCCCCCATTCGTTAGCATCACAAATGAGTTGCTCTGTGCTCCAAATATTCTTCATGCTTATATCCTTTACTGTCTATTGGTATATGTACTAATCATGAAGACAAAACTAGTTTTAAAGCTACTTGCCTTATGGCAAGGTGCTCTGAAGGTCAGTGCATTTCTTGTAGCATCATCACTTGAATTTTCCCCGTTGTTGTTGATCATTTAATCAACACCCTGGTTATGTAGGAATGATTCTTTCTTTGGAGAGTGGGATGGTATCTTATGCTTGAATGTTTAAAAATCAAATTAGAATTCAATAAATGGATCTGTGAAGATTTTCCCAATTTCAAAAAATAATTAAAAAAAAAAAACCCTTATGTCTAGGTAGATCTTGGGGATTGGACCTGGCAACCTAATTACATTGATACACAAGAGGAAGCAAGGAGTTTATGGTTAATATATAGGTGTGAGAGGTAGGAAATTAGGGTTCTGTACCCACCTCAGTCACAGATGTACTGTGTTTCCATGGACAAGTCATTTAATCCCTCTATCCCTGTTATGTCAGTTTATTAATATTTGTAAAGTGCTTTGAGATCCTATGATAGAAAGTACTATGTAAGCACAAAGTGGCGGTAGTCGTATTAAAGAAGACAATAGGGCTTAATGAACAAATAATGAAATAATTTGTAAAATGTCAAAGGCCTGCAATGTTAAATCAGATTAAAATAAAATAAAATTTACTGTTCCTATTATTTCCAGAAACTTAATCAAAGGGGAAAATAGGTATAGCTATATAAGATTTGACATATTTCACATGTGTTTTCTCATATATACTTGTTTTTCTCCTAACTTCTGTAAAGATTTTTGAATTATTAAAATGAAGCTGGTTGTTTGAATTTGGAAGATTTTGTATACAGTACTGTCCTGATAATCCCCTTAGCAATTATCACTCCCGAACATACTGTCTTGTACAATGTGCAACATGGAGTGTCTCTTTTCATTTATAGAGATATTCTTCACATCAGACAAAACCCTATGCCTGTAATCCTTAGTAGATCCCTGTTTCATCAGTGACACACTCAGCGTTTCATTTGTTTAATCATTTGAATGACGAAGATTTAATATTCTTCACTTGTCATTTTCTGAAGTAAAATTGGCTGGTAATAGCCATATTAAATCTACTTAGTCATGAGAACCAGATCTGGTACCTGGAGCCACACTGGGAGGCCTTGTTGAGTGCAGATTTGAGGTTGGAGGGCACAGTCAGGATACCTGTGAAACCAGGTCTGAGACTCTGATTTTATTGCTGTGTGGAGAATGCCCCTGCCATACTTTTCCTGGGTAGGTGTCTAAAGCTGTAATATTTTTATAATTGGATTTTAATGGTCATCTGATCTTTTTTTTTTTTAATTTGCTAGTGCCAAAGGGGCAGTGATGTAAATGAAATTTTGCATCTTGCTGGGTAATTTATGCAGAACAAAGGAAAGTACACTGAGACAGTGAACCAAGGGATACAACCTGTCTCTGCTTGTGCAGGGGCCCTCTTGCAGTGGAACTGATGTATCCTGCTGCATGAGGCACTGTGCGCTCTCTCTGCGCCCCTCCCCCCCCGCCCAATGGATTCTAACCCTGCGGGGGTCCCTGTGTGTCAGTATGCCGTTGGGGTTTGAGGCTGAGCTACGGCGGGATGGAGAGGGACCAGAGGATCCATGATGCTGGGACTCCTCCATTCTCTCTTTGCCCTTTATGGAGGCAGCTCCTGCCATTAGGCTGGATGGAGTTACTTGCTGCAGAGCATGCCTTGGTGAGGAGAGAACTTTTCCCCTGCTTCCCTCATGAGGAGTTTCCCAGCATCCAGCTGGGTTACCTTGGGTGGATGCGGGATTTTGGTCTGTTGTGTGTTAATATATTGCTTTATCCAAAACTCTGTAGTCTGGTTAATTAATTTATTGTTTTCATTTAGATCCTTCTGAATAAACCTATCAGACTTATTGAAAGTTTTCCCCATCATTGTTAAGGATCAAAACTCTGGATCCACACACCCCAAATTTGGGTAGAGTTCAGGTATGGATCTAAATTTAGGTCCTTTGGCCCATCTCTAATTAATACTCTTCTTTATTAAACACTCTGGGTGCTCATCACTTATGAAAATCAGGCCACACATTCTGGAGCCTAAATATGGATTAGGAACCTAACATTAGGCACCAGTTTTTGAAAACCGTCACTCTTATGGCTAATCCAGCTTCAACAGAGCAAGAGAAGCATTTTGCTTCTGTCAGAAGTGAGGCTTGCATGCTCTTTGGTAACTGAGACTGGGGAACTTGGTGAACACTCAAGAGGGAAAAGGTAGTCAATCTCCCCCATCACCCTCTCCTGAGATACTCAGCCCCCACTGTCATGATAAAAGCATTGTTCATGCTAGGGTTGAAACAGTGCTAGCAGTAACTGTGTTTAAACATGCCCCTGGTGCCAATGATGGGTAGCGCTGCAGGAAAAGTGTAACTTTCTCAGTAGTCTCAAACTGTCCCTTGTTTAACCAAGCTGGGAGAAGAAGTAGTGAAGAAATTGTTAAAGAATTGGACTGGGCTAGATGTTAAGTAAGGGATGTGGGTTAAGGTGCAAATTAGGGGGGAGAAGGGATTTTTTTTTAAATATAAGAGTGGTGAAGGGAATAGCAAAAAAAAAAAAAGAAGGCAGGATGAGATGAAAAAGTAGGAAGAGAGAGAGCAAGGCAAGGTGAGAAAAATGTGAAATGGAACCAAAATAGACTCTGGTTTTCAGAGTTCAAGATGACAGAAATTAAAGTAGCTATTCATCTCTTCAGCTTGGCTGAATACAGAGGAGTGGAAAAGCTAAGGTCACTTTAAAGGGTAGGTCAGCAGTGTGACTTCATTGTTCTGTGCTCTTGCTGCAATGTAAGAGCCTGGAAAAAAGGAGCAAGATGAATTGAAGACATACTGGAATATATAGTACCTTTAAAAGAACAAAAACATTCTGCTGATTCAGCATGAAACATGAGCAGAGATGCCTTAAAATGAATCAGTTTTATTCATGCTTTTGTAGTGCTCACCATGCAAGGGATGGATACCCCTTCAACTATATTATCATGAACTGCCCCATAGGAACATGGGAATTACAATATTGGAGCAGACCAGTGGTCCATTCAGTCCCATTTTTATCCTGACCATGACCAGTAGCAGCTTTTTCAAAAGGAAGTGCAAGAAAACCCAACATGGGTCAGTAATGGAATAGCTTGCCCACAGGTGAAATTTTTTCCCATCACTTAAAGGTTGGCTTATGCCCTGAAGCATGAGGTTTTATCTCCCTTCCATATTTGCGTAATCTTGTGTAATAGAACTGCGAAAGTCTAATCCTTTTTGAATTTTGCTGCGCTATGGCCTCACTGGTGTGTGTGTTATTGCTTTCCCATGCCTTGTGGCTGTCTTTTCTGTTTAGATAGTGAGCTCTTTGGGGCAGGGACTGTTTGCTACCCTGTGTTTTGTACATTCCTCAGACAACATTAAATCACATTTCTTTTTCTTACATGTGTGTGTATAGATGGACAATCTGATATTTGGAAACAAATACAGTAGTTCGTTTTAGGGCATGACCATTTTCCCATTTGAAGTTACTGGGGAAATGATTGGGCCCTTCATGTAATTCCTCAATATATGTCACTGTAGATCTCAGGTTTTTCAACACAAGAAAGTTCATAGTAAAAATTAGACAACTTGGTATTTCACGAAAGGATTTGATTCTGGGTAAGGGTGTTCCATACACTTGTAGCTACATTGAGTTCTGGTTTCCAAAATACCTTGGAGTCTACACAGGAGCCACTGGCTTTATGTGACATACACATGTCTTCTGTATTTCCAGCCCAACTGGGGAATTGAGGGCTTAAAAATAAACATCTTGGAATTTGGCTATGAAAAGCAAATAATGATGAATCAAGGTAGATATTAGCCAATGCTCACACTTCCAATAATGTTGAGACTGTTATCCAGGGAAGTGCGAAATGAAACACTTTAGTTCTTGTGGGCAGTTTCTGTTGTACAAGTGTTTTAAAAGTAGATTTGATTGAATCGTGCTGTTTGAAAATGCTGCCTTAATCTTTTGTCAAGGACTTTTTAAACATTAAAAATGTTACTTCGGCATTACTTTGATGTTTCATCATGTGTATATTGTGACGTTGTGGAGTCTATATGGTTTTATAAAAATATAAGTGAATATAATGTAACTGGGATATGCTTCATGCAAAAGGTCTCTTGTGAGGTATCATTACAAAGCTTATAATCTACTGAGAGTGATCATACTATTTGTATAAATGTACCACTCTTGTATCTAAAACTAGAAATACAAAATATAATTCTGAGGGCCTATTGTAATTATGCAAAGTGTGGGCTATTAATGGTGGTTTTGGAATCTTGATGACTCCCATTAACCAGGACCATTGTCTGCAGATGGCTGTGTTTTACCTGTGAGTCTTCCTGTATACGTATGTGCTGGCAAGTGAGTAATGAAGTCTTGCAGTGACATAAAATTGATACACTTTTGGCCACTTACTGAAGGGGGCAGTCTCCCATTGGGCATTGACATTCCATGGTAGTTAGAGGATTTGCATAATGCTGTCCTCAAATGCACACATTGTGACTTTTTTTTTTTTTAAATTGAGTTCATATTTCTCCCAATCCTGAAGGTTTCAATACCTGCATATTAAAATGAAAAGGTTAAATAAAGGAAAATGCCAAACTTCCTCAGAGGTTGTAACCATGTAACTTTCATACATTTTCTTTGGAGCCTTGGCTTCAGGACTTATTACTTACTATGGCAGGGCACATCAGAATGAACATCTGAAGGTCTAAGTTACAGCAGTAGTAGATGCCCCACTCTGAGGCATGGTCTTTCTGCTCACCCTTCACAGTATATTGATGCACATTATTTGTCAGACACTGTCTGACCAGCTAAAAGTGGTGACTCTGTCCTCTGGTTTTCTCCCAAATAAGCAAAGTCAAGTAAAATTGCTTTTAAAAATTTGAAAGTTGCAAAGCCAGATCTATTTTTTTCTATTAATTGGTAACTCTGGAGAACATACAGTTCTGTATACAGTATGTTGATGATCTGCATTTATCTGTGTCAGGTATTTTAATATTCATCTTGTTTGAACTCTCTTGCTTTTGTTAGTCTGGACTGTTTTCCTTACTTTCCCCGCTCATGTTAAAGGCTATATAGAAGCATCCAAATTGTCATTTTTGGGTTTTACAGCGTGTAGAGAATTTTGAGCACTTAGGTCTATCTGATGCCTTGTTTTTTTATGATTTTTTTTTAAATAGATAAAAACATAATTTAAAAAAACGTAATAAGACAAACAAAAAAATGTGGAATATATTATAAAGCTGCATCAAAGCTTGTTGAGGAAATCCTGAATATGGGTAGTTTCTGGGAGTGTAAATAGAATTCACTGTGATTAAACTATCACTATATGGTAAGCCTAGGAAAAAGTAAATGCTTACAGCAATGGAGGAACATCATGTTAGCCTAAAAAGCCAATGAAAACACCATTGAAAGCTGGCTAGCAGTTGCTACTATTTTTTGTAATAATACACTTTCTTCAGTAAGAAGAGTTCTATATTTCTCACACAGTGTGAATAACATCCTGTACATCCTGTTTTCTGTCTCTCTTGCAATGACCACAAACTTTAATTCAAACCTTCCTCATCCATTGTCTAATAACTTTTTTTCAATATCTGATTTCAGTGATACTATATTTCAAAAGAAAATGTGTGTGTGTGGGGGGGGGGAATGTTGGTGAGAGTGGTTTTCTGGCTTTCATCTCTCCTTTTTCCAAGCAGTGTTGGACTCCTATGAAGTGACAAACGAAAAGGAAACAGATCAGTTAAGCTTTCATCAGTTGTCAGATTTCCTGGATGAAATGAAACTGGTGAAGTACAGAGTGACTGGCCAGACTTGTGAAACCCTCAGCATTCTTCAGGAGTCCACAAGCCAATGGTCAGGGGAAATGGAGGCCAAGGCCCTGGTGAAAATCATAAACTGGAACTGAAATAGAAGGGTTGTAGACAGTTGTTTCATGAACAGTAGATTACCAAAGAGGAAGAAGCTGAACAAGTGGTGGTTGGTAAGGATGTGTGTCCCAAATCAAATGCACTCTTTCCCTGCCTTTTCTTGGCACCAGACGTTCTTGCAACCCTCCTGGTTTTAACTTGAAAGAGAACTTTGAGGAAAAGGGAAGAGATATTTCACAATGTGTCCTGTCTGCAGAAGAAACCACAAGAACTGATCCCGTCAAAAGTTGATATCAGGAAAATGAGAGAAACTTACTCTTTAGTTGGTTATAGTTCAGGTGGATGTGGTCTGTTCAACATATGGACTGGGTGGTAGTGTCTATGTAGCATGGTTTGCAATGTCTATTCGAACTTCAGTAGGAGAAAACAAAATATAGGCATCCCTTTTTGGGTTTGCAAAATGGTATAATCCCTCTGCTGAGATGTTAAATATATTGAAGGACCCTCTCCTGGATTGTAGTGAGAGACAGTCAAAAGTACAGACACAGTTGACTAATCATAGAGATTTCAGAAATAGATGTTGAGTCATGACCATCCTGACCTTTCCATGTTCCTGAATAGGAGGGAAGTCACAGCTAAATGGGATGGGGGTTCTGGGATAAAATAAAGGATAGTGTTATGAAAAAGGCTGAAAACCCCTGGTTTAGATACTCCAACATTGGACAAGAAACATGGCAATTTCTCATTTCAATGTAGGCAATCTCTGGTCAGAAAGGAATTGACTATAAAGAGGGAATGTGAAAGGAGCAGAAAATAATGGACACAGGTTTTTTTTCCCCCTTCTCGTATCCTTTCCTCTCACTACTACTGGGCAACTTGGAACTAGAAGAGAACTGTGTGTCTGTTAAATGCTGTTCTATTTCATAAGAGGCAAGAATTCCAGTTCTTGGGTCATGCAGTACTCTGTTAGCTAGCTAGTGTAAGGGCCTTAGTGTTCCAACTCACCGGTACTGAAGGAGTAATTGCACAGTGTTGAGATGTCTCAGACTCCAAGTAAAATATTATTTATGCAGGTAGATGCATAGTATATAATTGGATGAGGTTAAGGAGAGAGAAGATCTCTTGAAATGCTTGGTGCTTATGACCACATCATTAATACTGCAGTCTATTAAAATGAGAAGACATTCATCACTTTCCTTGTTCATGCAAAAAAGTAAAAGCCCAACCAGACTTGACATACAGGAAATTAAGAGACCATGAAGGTGTGTCTGAGGAAGGCCTAGACACTCCCAACTCCAGTAATATTATTTAGTTGATTTAAAGGTATATTTCTCCCCCAGCACCACCTTAATGTATGTCCTTTTGGGCCCCAGTCAGCGTAGTATCATCAGGACAGAACATGACACCAGCACAGGATAAAATTCCATTTCTTAAACTCTGCATTCCTTATTCAAGCAACATCCTCATTAACGTATCCCATGGGCCAATTCCTCCAGTACTTGGACCTTGGTCAGTCAAATCTCCCCGCAGCTTCAATTAGGATTGCATTAGCAGGAGTGTTGTAAGCAAGACACGAGAAGTAATTTTTCCTCTCTACTCTGTGCTGATTAGGTCTCAACTGGAGTACTGTGTCCAGTTCTGGGCGCCACATTTCAGGAAAGGTGTGGAAAAATTGGAGAAAGGCCAGAAAAAAGCAACATAAATGTTTAAAGGTCTAGAAAACATGACCTATAAGGGAAGATTGAAAAAAATTGGGTTTGTTTAGTTTGGAAAAGAGAAACGGAGAGGGGACATAACAGTTTTCAAGTACATAAAAGGTTGTTACAAGGAGGAGAGAGAAGAATTGTTCTTCTTAACCTCTGAGGATAGGACAAGAAGCAATGGGCTTAAATTGCAGCAAGGGAGGTTTAGGTTGGACGTTAGGAAAAACTTCCTAGCTGTCAGGGTAGTTAAGCACTGGAATAAATTGCCTAGGGAGGTTGTGGAATCTCCATCATTGGAGATTTTTACGAGCAGGTTGGACAAACACCTGTCAGGAATGGTCTAAATAATACTTAGTGCTGCCATGAGTGCAGGGGACTGGACTAGATGATCTCTTGAGGTCCCTTCCAGTCCAGATCTCTTGAGGTCCCTTCCAGTCTATGATTTTACCCTAAATTTGTACTGTAGCATGAGGTTTCTGTCCTGAAGCTTGGCTGCTTTTCTGAAAATTATTCCTGCTGTACTAGAATGCTGTGTCCATAACGTTTCATTGTGAGATATAGAGTACCCGCTATTTTAACACATTTTACAGTACAATGTCTTTCTTCAAATGGGAGTCCAAGGAATGTTTTAGTCTTTGAAGCTGAAATATTTTGGCATTGCACTGGGAGATGAATTACTGTGATTTCCAAGGGTAATGTTACTGCTTGGGAAAAATCATGCCCTTAAAATGAAGAGTTAGGTGATTAATCAATGGGCATTCCAACCACTCCATACTATGTGTCTCATTATCTTGTGGGTCAGAATTCAGTAACCACCTCCTTCCCAACAGTGCTTCCATCAAAGGGCAGAAAAAAATCAGAGGGGAAAATATGCAAACTATTATTCATTTAATATGCAATTAATTTCAATTGAGCAGCACTTTATACACAAGAAGTCTGAGGCACCTAAAAGTGCATAGCTGCTTTCATTTAAAAGAGACACTTGCTATGTTGACGTGGTGGGCAGACATTTTGAGGCTAGCACTGCTCAGGGAAAAATGGACCATGTTTGGAAATTCCAGAGTTTCAGAGAAGGAAAGTAACCATCACCAAGTTTTGATGCTCAGAATACTTGACTTCTGTCAGAGAAAACAAATGATTTTCTTGAAGTATTCCCACTTCAGAAAGACTTTTTGCACACCAACACTCAAAATGATGTCTTGGCCAAATCAGCATTTTGTGGGTTGCGTGGTTATTTGGGTGAAATCCCCTATGTGCTTTAGGCTGACAGGGTCTTCAGTGTAATATTGGTGGCCCACTGTTGCACCAGCTTTAGGGCTATTCCTTGTAAGCCTTTTCTCATTAGTTGATAATTTTTCTGTTTTCTGATTTGTTTGTAAATGATTACTGGTACTTGTTGATTTTGTTGTGGCTTCCTTTGTAATCATTGCTCAGCACTTAGCTATTAAGTGCCACACACAAATGAGTAAAATGTAGTGTAAGATTTAGTTCACATAGAATATGAAAGAAAAAAGATTATCTTCTGATTACATATTCATAGAGGAATAATACCTGTTACAGGGCGAGCTAAACTTTAGACCCCATTTATAGTCCTCCTTGAGTGCACCCAGGTTTTGCTACCTTCTCCTCTGTCTGGGTAGAACCACATGGTCCTACTGCTGAATCTCTGGGTTGCAGCAGCAGCACCTTCTCCCCCTGTTTCCCACTGGTGTTAACATGTTAACAGGCCCATGTGGTTTTTGGCATCTGTTTCTGTGATTATGAACCAAATATATTGCTGCTTAGTAGAAGCCCTTACTTTCTTTGGTGTAAAATACAGTGGTCAAATTTTTTTTCCCCAGCTGTTGCCAAACCCTGGTATGTGAGATCAAAGATTTTCCCTAGTATACGAAATAGTTATTAACTCTGGTATCTCTTGACAAATCTGACTTTTCATTATGACCGCTGTAGTAATAATGAGAGAGCCTGTGTATAGCCCTCCAGGGCTCTGTGACAGCATGCTGGGCTGTAGGCATACCTTACTAGGACCTCATATGCTGTCTAAGAATGCATGTCAGCAGAAAAATAGCTACTGAGACACTAATGCAAATAACTTGTTTCTAGCAACTCACTGAGGTCAATGTTGATTCTTATTTTTTAATCTCAAAGCAATAAATACTCTACTAATTGTAAATATAGCATGCATACACAATTTGCATGACACCAAATATTGATTGCTGTGCAGTTTTCTGTTAAATGCCATATTAATTCAATACTTTTTCAGTAATGGAAACAACGCTAATGTGAAAATCTAGCCTTTTTTCCCTACTGAATTGTCAGTTACCATCTGCCTTTTTTTCTGTCTTTGTTAAAGGGGGGAGTTTAAATTTGTAACTGAAATGTAATTAATATGTAATTGGGTTAGGGTTGTCATTTAAAATCTTTGCCATTATTTTTCACCTGTAAATTGTGTGTGAGGGTGGGACAAGGGAAAGGGAGTGTCACAAAGTGAGAGAAGATACAGAATGGGAAAGGCAATGAAATCTCTTCCCCATCTTGTTCTAATGATCAGAACTCCCCTGACAATGAACCAACCATATTTGATATTGTTGGGGTTAAACCTATTGCTTTTAGAGGTAAAAATGTGCATTCCTGGGAATGACAAGGTGGGCGAGGTAATATTTTTTATTGGACCAACTTCTGTTGATGAGAAAGCTGTGTATAAGCTCAAAAGCTTGTCTCTCTCACCATCAGAAGTTGGTCCAATAAAAGATATTTCCTCAGCCACTTCTCTAATATTACCTCTCTAATGCCCTGGGACCAACGCAGCTACAACACTGCATATGTTCCTGGGAGTGGCATTTAATGTATGTATTTATAGAAAATATACCATAGCTGCACTGACGGTAATGAAATGGATCTCCCTGAAACAGGGATGATGTCCTCACATGTAACGAATGCCACGGTGGAAGGTAATGAACAAATCCTATTCCACATAGACATGCTACAGTATCCTTTCTGGTTCTAACATACAGTATCTATGACTCTGGCGTTGTTAAACTGTCCCTAGATTTTGGCCAAGGCTGCCATTATATTCATAACTTGCATTTATAATTGTGCCTTTGATCCCCAGCATCCCAGAGTTCTTTAACAGATATAGGAATGGGCTCCAATCCTCCAAACAGCTACAAGTGGGCACAGAGGTTCTCCTGTCTGATGCATTTATCCACACTGGGGCCATGGTTTGTAGTCAGTACCAATGCACAGTAAGCAGAATTTGCCCAATAGAGGTGGATGTTCTTGATAGTGCATGGAAGCAGAAAGGAGAAAAGATAAAGAAAAGGGAAGAGCATGGTAATATTTTTATAGAGATGCTTGAAGGGATCCCATCTTAACTGGGTGTGTCCAATTCCCCTCCGTCCCCCGCCTGCCCCTTTAATGTTTTTTAGATTAACTGGTAAAATTCATTTACCTTTTCAGAGTAAGATATCTGTAAAATTAGTGAGCGACTGCTAGACCCTTGATAAGTTTGCTGGTGAACTATATAGAATTAAGTTGAGCAGTTTCCAAGTTCAATGTTTTCATCAAGGAACTCAACATATTCTGGACAAAACTTATAGGGGGAAAATAACATGAGGATGACAGAAGAATTCCAAAGCTCTTTGAAGTTCTTTATCAACTAGTACCGACTAAGAACAGCTATATGTACACTGTTTTTTTTCTATCCATTTATCATCTACCTAACAAGCTTGTGGCATATATGCATATTTGTCTAGGAATCAGAGACAAATGTTTAGAAAGTCTATTGGGAATCCAATTAATCAATCTGATTCATTACATTACTTAATAGTAGTGATGGCTGAGCCTCAAAAGGTTTGCCATTTTCTCTGCCTAAAGTTCAGTGGATTCCAAGCCATAACACTGAGATTAATATCTTAACTTTTCTTTACCCAAAGAAATTGTCAAATGTCTCTAAAGATTGCAGCTGGACTGAGAACAGCTTTTTTTTCTTTTCTGTGTGTTATCGATTCTGCCTGAAGCTGAAACAGAAAGAGGATAGAAACACAAAAATAAAGGTGAGGGCGGATTTTAGTAAAGGTTTGTGTCCTGTTCAAATTTTATGAGGCCATTTACATAGTCTTTTATTTTGTCTCTTCACCCACCCCTACTTAACTGCTTGTAGAGATCTTTGAAATTCTATTACTTTATTCATTAGAGATTTGCCTGCTATTTTCCTCTCTCTCTCTTTGTCTCTTTGGGATTCTGTGAACTTTTTTCCTGTACGCTGTGCCAACAGCAGATTTTGTCTGAGTGTTCTTTTCCTCATTAACATGAATCGAAGTGAGACGTCAGAAACCCCGGGACCATTTGCAATGACAGGACACTGCCAATGCTTTTTTCTTTTATAGCCCATAGGAATAAAACTATGCAAACCATCATTTCATTATTCACATTATGATAACCTGCATAAGTTACAGATCATAAGCTAGGGAAGTCATTTTCATGCTGTCCATTGTCAAATACCCAAAGTTAAAATTTTGAGAGGAAAAACAAAAAAGAAAAAACTCTAATGATACCACTATTAGTTTTTTGGCGTGTCAGTTTCTCTCCAATAAGTTTGTCAATTTAACATGTTAGTGTGCATAGATGAGCGGAGATAAGCGATGTGTCTTTTTAAATTTTTGCATATATTGAAATTGGTACCAGTATGTTTTCTGATGATGATGAGATGTTCTGGGACTAGATCCAATGCCCATTGAAGCTAATGGATGCCCTATATTGACTTCATTTGGCATTGGATTAGGCCCTAATGACCTGATTCAGCAAAGCACTTTAAGCATGTACATATGTCCACTGACTTGAGAAAATGCTTAGTCAAATGTTCACTTAAGTGCTCTGCTGAATTGGGACCCTAGTACACAAGATGAAATAAATATTCATTTTAGTAAATTAATCAAGTATTCACTTGCAAAACGAATTAAAAAAAACATAATTATTTGTTGATGAATATTTTAACAACCTTGCTGTGCAGTAGCTTTAAAAGGTCACTGTCTGATTGGTTTGTGTGTTTGTTTTATTAAAAAATATATATATTTTCAGTTGGGGCCTCCCTACTCACTGTGCTTAAAGGCTGTGCCTTTATAGTATCTCCCTGGGAGAGTTTACACAGTCCTGAGTGAGTTGCAGTCTCTAGCATTGGGTAAGGCCGTGTCTAAACTACAAACTGTGCCCAATGCAAGTTATGTAGGCATAAAGCCACCACAATTAGTATATTGCTCTTGTACATGCATACTTGGCTCCTTGCGTTGGTGCTGCATGTGCTCACCTGGAGTGCTTGTGTTGGTGCACCATGGGTAAGTATCCCAGTGTGCAACTCACCACCGTCCAGCACACTGTCTTTTGGGAAGTTTTGGCAATGCATTGTGGGGCAGAAACAAGTCATGCAATGGGGACTGGGAACAGAGGGTCAAGTTCACATCATGCAACTTTCTCCATCCCATAATGTTATCTATGTCCCATAATTCTCATGCCTTTTTAAAAAAATCCACTCGCATGGCCCTCCTCGCTGGCTGTCATCTCTGGCAGAAGCATGGAACCTTGCACAATTCTGCACTATTGATATGAGCGTTGCAAGCACAGGATGCATGATCCCATGGTATTTGCAGAGCCGCAAAGAGAAGTGAATCAGTGGGGAATATGATGATTTCTTGGAAGCCAGATTTCTGTGGGAAATAGTGAAAACCAGTTCAAAGTTGTTGTTGGCATTCACAGAGTGCTTCTTCTGGGCCTTAGAAATGAGTACCGACTGGTGGGATCGAATCATAATTCAGGCTTGTGATGACAAGCAGTGTCTGTAGAACTTACAGCTATGCAAGCCACATTCCTGGATCTGTGCACTGAGCTTGCCCCATCCCTCCAATGCAGGGACACCAGAATGAGATCAGCGCTGTCAGTGGAGAAGCTAGTGGTAATCATACTGTCTAAACTTGCAATGCTGGATTGCTGTTGGTCAGTGGGCAATCATTTTAGGGTTGGACAATGTGCGGTGGGAGTCGTTGTCATGCAAGTGCTCAGGACCATTAATTATCTCCTGCTACGCAGTACTGTGACTCTCAGTCATATGTAGGACGTAGTGGATGGATTTGCAGCAAAGGGGTTCCTGGATTGTGGGGGATCAATAGATGGTGCACACATCCCTATTTTGGCACCAGTCCACCTTGATCCAGAGTATGCCAATGGAAAGGGCTACTTTTCAATGGTTATGCAAGTGTGGTGGATCACCAGAGGTGCTTCACAGACATCAATGTTGGATGGTGAGAGAAGGTGCATGATGCTCATATCTTTAAGAAAACAGGACTGTTCAGAAAGGTGAAAGCAGAGACTTTCTTTCTCGACCGGTGACTTAACACTGATGAGGTTGAAATGCCAATAGTGATCCTGGGGGACCCACCTACCCCTTGCTCCTTTGTCTGTGAAGCTGAACACCAGCCACCTCGACAGCACCCAGGAAAGATTCAGTTACTGGCTCAGCAGGTGCAGAGTGACAGCTGAATGCGCATTTGATAGGTTGAAGGGACACTGGCACGGGTTTACTCACAAGATTGGAGCTCAGTGAAAAAAATCCCAGTGGTTATAGTTATTGCTTTGTCCTGCAAAGCAATAACTATATATCTGTGAAGCAAAGGGGGAAGAGTCACAGCTGGGTTGGAGGAGGAGCAGCTGCCTGCAGAGTTTGAGTGAACAGCCAGAAACAATGGCTATTAGAGCTCAACACAGAGTTTTGAGGCTGAAGGAGGCCTTGAAAGAGCATTTTAACTATGATTCACGATAATGTGTTGTGGGTGGACTGTACTCTGCCTTGCCCTGGAATTTGGGAGCCTGTTAGGAACTATGTGTTGGATGTTGTATATTTATGATAGTTACACTGTGTGACTGTGTGTGTGAGTTCTGTCACATTGTATAATAACAAGTAAGTAGGTGCTTCCAATATTGCTAGTCATTCTGCAGCATATGTTCTGAACTAATAAAGATGAATTATTTCCCAAAAAATACAATTTTATTGAGTAACACAACCAGTGCAAAACAAATCTGTGCAATTTTAAAAGCAGATACATTTAAAAACTTAATAAATTAATAGAAAAGAGCTTAACAAGGGGAGTGAACGTTCATGTCCATTTTGGTTATGCATACAGCAACCGTGGCTCTCCCAGATGAGTGTATGTGAAGCTGTGGTTGTCCTTACTGTCCTCCATTGTAGAGTGGTAGGTGTAGGGATCCGGCCCCTAATGTCACATTGCATGTTGAAGGGAGGTGCAGGGAAGTGCTGAAATGGAGTTCTCCATGGGCTGCAAAGGGATGTGAGCCTGGGTGTGGCATTACACCCCATATTCTTCGTAGTAATATTATGATATACATATGGCATAATTATGATGTATTTTGTGCAAGATAAGGCATGTGAGATATCATTGAAAAGGTTATGATTCACTGAATATGATTATCGTATTTGTATGTATGTATCATTTTTGTATCTGAAGTTAGGAATATTGTCTGTGCACCTATTACAAAGGTTTTACACCAGGGGAACACACACTAGACAGAATGCAATCAGTCTAGATTGCTGGCTGGAAAGGGCCAGTAGGAAGAACAATAGGTCTTAGAAGATGCTAATCTTTTACTGGGAAGGCCTTCCTAGGCAAGCCTTCTTGGGGATGCTGCAAACAGACTTTGCATTATGGTTGCATGGTCATGTGATTAAGTCACCTGGTACTGGACTCCGTGATAATATTAGTACTTTTCTACTGACTGGGGGTGAGAATCATACTGGAAGACAAAAGTTTCCTGTCATATATAGAACCTATTTAAGGCAGGGGAGTGACATAATCAGGGTTGGTTCTTCACTGAATCCCTGCCCAAGATGACTGCTGTAAACATCTAAGAAAAAGACTGAAGGAGTGGAAAAGGACTGAGCCCAGACTGGAAGGTTTCTAGCCTGTGAATGAAATATCTGAAGTTTTAAGCTGCAGCCAAGTGCAGCTGGCCTTCAAGAATCTCTGCAATCTGCCTAAAACAACATTTAGGGTGAGATATTACTACTTGTAACCTGTTTCTTTAGTATCTTAAAGCTTAGATTGCGTCTTTGTTTTATTTGCTGGGTAATCTGCTTTGATCTGTTTGCTGTCCCTTATAATCACTTAAAATCTATCTTTGTAGTTAATAAACTTATTTTGTTTTGTCTAAAACCAGTGTGTGTGGAAATTATAACTTTGGGGCAGAAAGCTGTGCATATCCCTCTCCACATTGAGGGAGGGGTGAATTTAATGAGCTAACCCTGTATAGTTCTCTGTGCAGTGCAAGACGCTACAATTTTGGATTTACCCTTTAGAGGGGTGTGCACTTGAGTACTGGGGAATACCTAAGTCCTCCCATCCAGAGCTGATCTCAGCATCTGCGTGTATAGTTGCAGCTGGGTGTGTCTCTACCTGTGTGTATGCTGGTGAAAAAGCAAGCCTGGAGAGCTTGGCAACTTGTCACAGCAGCACAGTGTAAAGGGGAATCCAGGCTGGTGGGTCAGGTGGGCTCAATGGTACCCCAGTTCCAAGTGGCACTCCGGCAGGGAACCCGTCACACTGGGATTGTTGAACCTAGGTGCACAGGAGTCTGCAGCATCTGTTTTTGCTGCTGTAGAAGCCCCATTATGTCCTGGTGCATTTTCCTGTCCTTTTTCTGCTGCTTTCTCCTCTCCACTCTTTCCTTCGCAATGTTCACCCTCCGGGCCCATTGCTTATGGTCTGATGCAGCACTGGCTTGCCTGACTGGCACCATTTTCCACAGGCGGTGGTGATTTTAACTGATATCTTGCTCCTGAAGGTAGCAAAGGCACAGAGAGCACAGCTGCTGCTGGTGTCCTGAAGCTGCCCGGGCCTGTATGCCACTAGTCTGTGTACTGCAATGATGTTGCTAAAGTTCTCGCAGACTGGCATGGGAAAATGTCCTCACATGGAGGAAGAAATAGGGCTGCCAAAGCTAGAAATGTTTAGGAGAGTATTGCAGAGTACCTTCATGAAAGTTTCATTGAGATCTCTCAGGTGTATTCAAGGAACATCCTTGTGTACATAAACAAACTGCTCCCCAACCTATAGGGAAATGAAAAGCAGATAACAACTCCACCTCTCTTTGTACCGCTACCTCTTCTAATACAAGTAAATGAAAAGTTAATAGTGCTGTCCTGCAAAAGTGGAGATGCCATCATTGTAATGGGAAATACATTGACACATTTACCTGAGGTTCCTTCGCCTGCATTGGGCTTGGCAGTACTTGACTGCTGGGACTGTCTGGTCTGCAATGGAGTCTCAAACAGGTCCTAGCTGGCGGCATAGTTGGACCTGCCAGTCACGTGCTTCTCATTCTTGTCCTCGCTGTATCCACAGTGGGCAACCAAGTATGGCATGAATCTCTTTATAAATGCAGCAGGTCTGTGGCTCAGCACTGGATTGAATGTTGGTCACCTTGGCCTTCTAGTATGCCTGCCGCAGTTCCTTCACTTTCACACAGCCCTGCTGCTGATCCCTGTCGTACCCCATCTCCTATATTCCCCAAGCAATCAGCTCATAGGTGTGCACATTTCTATGGCTGGTGCATAGCTGTGCCTGCATTGCCTCTTATCAACAGGCCCAGGAGATATCTCCTGTCTACTCCAGGCCAGAGTGCATCTGAAGCACGGAGCTGGCATGGTAGGCTGAGCAGTTGCACACGACAGTGGAGAGCTGCTAAGTGCTTGCCAAGCTGGATGATCAGAGAAAACATTTGAAATATGTGTGGGGTTTTAAAGTGCGTATGGGGGGGCAGATTTTTTGGGTCTCTGTCCCCTGGGCAGTGGTATTTGTGACTGTGTACCCCATAAGGCTTTATGATGGGTGTGTGTGTGCTCATAAATGTATGTATGATATAACTGGAATATGCCATGTAAAGGTTATGATCTACTGGTTATGTTCATCCTAGTTGTATGCAGGCACCATTTGTGTGTTCAAAGTTATGAACATTGGCTGTATAATTGCTTGATTTCTGAGTAGCCTTAGTTAGAACATTTGGTCACTTCTTGAGAAAGGAACGTGCAAATTAAGTGCTCAATCAGGAAGCACGTAGCAGACAAAAGAGCTTGGAAGACTCCAATCCACATAAGAAGTCTACCTGAGGATGTTCAAGGTAGCATGTGGTTAATGACTGCTACCTGCAAGTCCTGAGTCATGCATGGGCATGTGACTTGCCCATGTGATTCCGAATCTCCATTTTGTGACTGAATTCTACACAGGGTGAGCATTGGGTCTCCACCCACAAGAGAAAGTCTATTTAAACCCCTGGGAGACCCCTCCATTTTGTCTTCAGCTGGCTAAAGAAGGAGCCTCTCCACCCCTCCAGGATACTTGAAGGAAACTGGAACAAAGGACAGTAACTACAGTGGGTGTGAGTGATTGCTGGACCCAGGCTAGAATGCGCCTGTAAAGGGGAGCATTCTGGAACTGGTGAGGATCTTATTTGTATTTAGTTTGATTAGACATAGATTTGTACATTTTATTTTATTTTGCTTTGTGATTTACTTTGTTCTGTCTGTTACAACTTGGAACCACTTAAATCCTACTTTCTGTATTTAATAAAATCTCTTTTTACTTATTAATTAACTCAGAGTATGTATTAATACCTGGGGGAGCAAACAACTGTGCATATCTCTTTCAGTGTTATAGAGGGCGAACAATTTATGAGTTTACCCTGCATAAGCTTTATACAGGGTAAAACGGACTTATTTGGGTTTAGACCCCATTGGGAGTTGGGCATCTGAGTGCTAAAGACAAGCACACTTCTGTGAGCTGTTTTCTGATAAACCTGTAGCTTTGGGGCAAGTAATTCAGACCCTGGGTCTGTGTTGGAGCAGACGGGAGTGTCTGGCTCAGCAAGACAGGGTGCTGGAGTCCTGAGTTGGCAGGGAAAATAGGAACAGGGGTGTGGCACAGCAGTTGGCACATCAGTTGGCAGCTCCCATGGGGGGTTTCTGTGATCCAACCCATCACAATATTCACAATTTTGACCAGAGTGGTCATTGTGGGGTGGCTGCTGGAGGACTGTGAGGGTCGATATAAATAATGCAGTCTCTACATTTGCACTGCGTCGACTGCAGCACATTGACCATGGCTCAGTGCCATTTGGGAACTTGGTGTTACTGTGTAACTGTAACAGGGCACTTACATCGGTGGGGGGGAGAAATTATGTAGAAGCATGTGTAACTAGGTCGACACAGGGCGCTTTCATTGATCTAACTTGGTAGTGTAGATCAGGCCTCTGGGAATGCCACTGGTGAAACTAGGAAGAAGTTTGAAGGGTCATGGCTTGGTAGGGTTGACAACTGTCTAATTGCACAGATCCAAACACCGTTGTCCTGCCCCTTCTCTGAGGCCCTGCCCCAACTCACTCCATCCCTCCTTCCTCTGTCTCTTGCTCTCCCCCACCCTCACTCACTTTCACCAGGCTGGGGCAGAGGGTTGGAGTGCAGGGCGGGGGGCAGGGTCTGGGAGGGAGTTTGGGTGCAGGAGGGGGTGAGGGTTGTGTGCTTTGGGAGGGAGTTTGGGTGTGGGGTGAGGGCTCTGGGCTGGGGCAGGGCGTTGGGGTGTGGGAGGGTTGAGGGATGTGGTCTCCAGCTGGCTGGCGCTTACCTCGGGTGGCTCCCAAAAGCAACTTTGGCAGCAGCTCCTTGGTGGGGGGTGGGTGGGCAGGGGGTCTCCGTGCCCTGCCTTTGGGCACAGTTCCCAGCCAATGGAAGCTGTGGAGTCGGCAATCGGGGCAGGGGCAGTGCGCGGAGACCCCCTGCCCATCCCCACCCCTCCCCCGGGGATGCAGAGACGTGCTGGCCACTTCCGGGATTGGCGCGGAGCCAGGGCAGGCAGGGAGCTTGCCTTAGCTCCGTTGTGCAGCTGGACTTTTAGCGCCAATAATCTCCCAGTTTGGCTTCAGTGGCCTCCAGGAGATAGAGCCTGATTCCGGGAGACTCCCGGCAAAACTGGGAAGGTTGGTAACCTTATGGCTTGGTGGTAATGAGTCTATTGCCAGTAAACATGGTTTCCTGAATATACTAAGTTTCAACATTAGTTCAGAATAACTTTCGCTTACAGCAAACCACATGGTTTGACATGCAAAATTAGGGCAAATTAGGGTGTGAATTTGAAGGGCAATAGCTGTTCTGAAATCACTCTTCTGTGGACACTCATTCCAGAATAGGTATTCCAGTCAGTTTCCAAGTGTAGACAAGCCCTTACGGAGCCTTATTATATTTAAATGTATGTTTTAAGTAGTCTATTTACATAAGAAAGGAAGCATGGGATGATCACATCTCTTGGCATTTCCAGTGACTGACCTACATTGATAATGAAGGCAGGCAAAGCACAAACCAGATGCCAGGTGATGCACACAAACCTCTAACCATTGTTTAAAATTCGATGGAGTTTCATGAAGTGTTTTGAATCATTTTATGATTGCCCACAGTCTTAAAACAACCCAGAAATGTGTCCATGTATGATGGATGTAGATTAGCCTGGTCATAAGATACTCTATTACCTTGTTTTAAAGTGCCATTTTTTCTCTGCAATGGAAAGCTTTAACAGGTGAGGATAAACTTCCCTTGAATGCCCTCAAGGCCTTTTAGATCCCTCAGTATGTAAACATATATTGCATTTTTCTTTTGGGAAAACAGGCTAGACTCTTTGCAAACACCTTGAAACCTAAGTGAAATCTTGAAACTTTAAGATAGAATGCATCCACTTGCTAGCAATCTTTTGACTGATGCCAGATCCATAGCATCAGTCATGTGTCTTCCATTAAAGATGGCTGTGTGGTGGTGTGCTGCATTGGGTGGAAGTTCTCATAAAGGTTTCATGCATTTATTATTATATTGATGGAGTCAGAGCTTTTCTTAGTTAAAGCCCAATTTTTATGTTACATCAAAAGTGCTCAAACTTATAAATAGAAGCTGTAGTCAAAGTGAGCAAGTAGAGAACAGAAATTCTGGATTTCAAAGGTGCTGTGCACCCTCAGCTCCCACTGACTTCTACTAGAGCTGCAGATGCGCAGCCCATCTTAGGTTTTTGCTCTTTGAGCTTGATCACCAAAAATAACTGGAAAAAAACAGGTGCAAAGGTTTTCAAGTGAAGTATCTCTTCCCTCCTCCTATAATTTTGGCATTTCCTAACATCTGAATCCTTGATTTTGAACGTTAACATTGTTTCAATGCGTTTTGATTTGTTTGTGTGTATAATAGTAAATAAAATGAATCGGTTATTAGATACTTTGTCTTTTTCGGGACTAAGACAGGATGAAGGATAAGTAGTTTAATCTGAATTTCATAATTGCATTCTGGAAGCATGTCTGTGAGTCAGCACACCTCGGTTCTATTCCTGGGTTCTGCTGGTGACCTGCTGTATGAGCTTAGGCCAGTCACTTCACCTCTCTGTCCCTTTGTTTCCCTTCCCACCTTTTGCATTGTCTGTTTAGAGCAGTGTTTCCCACGCCGCTTGTGTAGGGAAAGCCCCTGGTGGGCCAGGCCAGTTTGTTTACCTGCCGCGTCCGCAGGTTCGGCCGAGGTACGTACTGGCCGCCTCTTCCAGCAGCTCCCATTGGCCTGGAGCAGCGAACTGCGGCCAGTGGGAGCCGCAATCGTCCGAACCTGTGGACGTGGCAAATAAACAAACCAGCCCTGCCTGTCAGGGGCTTTCCCTACATAAACGGCGTCCCAAGTTTGGGAAACACTGGTTTAGATTATAAACTTGTCAGGGCAGGGACTGCTTCTCACTAGTGTTTGTATAGAAGCTAGCACAATGGGAGCCTGATTTCAGATGGGGACTCTAGTTCCATTCTATGCATCCGAAGAAGTGGGCTGTAGCCCACGAAAGCTTATGCTCTAATAAATTTGTTAGTCTCTAAGGTGCCACAAGTATTCCTGTTCTTTTTGCGGATACAGACTACCATTGCTGCTACTCCGAAACCTGTAATATAAATGAAGGCTTCGTTTTCACAAAAAACCTGGGGTAGAAATCTTGGCCCATTTGGTCTTGACGTCACTAGGAAAAAAGGCCTGTTCTTACCTTACATTAGCTAATGTGGTAGACAAGGCAGTTGGTAGCTTTCACGCATATTAGCAGGTCAGCCTAATAATGGGTGAAAGTTATGAACTGCCTTCATTAGAAATTTATCAGGTGTTAGTTACCTCGGGGTAAGAACACACCTTTTTTCCCTATTTAAGGCACCCCATTGAAGTTGATGGTGGAACTCCCATTGATTTCAGTAGGGAGTGGATTCCACCTCAGGTTTGGCTCTCATGTTGGGTTTGTCTTGCCAGAAGTAATGGGTTATAAATATGGGATATTTCCATTTAATCTGACCTTGCATCAAGAGAAGTACTGGAATTCTTCCTTGGACCTGGCCATGGTTTAATAACAGGCTGGCTAGACCTAGCTACATAGAAAATAGACTTTGAGTCAATGGGAGCCTTGCTCCTTTTTGAGAGTCAGAGCAAGAAACAACCTTTTCTTTAAATAAATAAAAATAAATGAAGAATAAAAGAAAGATCATTCTGTCTCTAGCTAATCCTGCAGATCAATTGTTACTCCCTTCACCTCACAACTGCAGGTAGACTGTTTTGGCTTAGGCAAAACTATTTTTGCTCATTATAAGGGTAATTTAAGTAAATTGGAGATGTTAGAAGTTTTCTCTATGCTTGTCAGAGTTTATATTGGATGCAAACTGACGGCGCCTACAGGCTGTGGGGCTAATCATAGAAGAAATCACCTAAGTGGGTTTGTTAATTTTCTTGGTTCCCTTGGTGATCTGTCTGCATAGCATGAAGTTCTTCAGTCTGACTTAGGGAACAGAAGGATATTTTTTGCATTGCTGACCGTGACAAGGGAGTGCAGGTTTTGAAATTAGGAGGCATAGAAAGTTGACAGGTAAACAGAAAAGAAGGTAGAATGTCTGGGATTCATTGCCTGCTGCTAAATCTTCAAAGCAGTGATTTGAAATGTACATATTTCTTTGTTACTCCTAGGCAGAAATAAGCTTTTTAAAAAAAATGGAGAGCATGGTTGAATATAATTGTGCTTAGTTTAAAAAAGAAATTGAAATGAATTAGCATAGTGTTCAATAGAAAAAATAGAGAAAAAAAATCACCTTTTCCATCAAATTTGTTAAGATCTAAGAGAGTTTGATGTCCCTTTTTTAGATTCATAAAACACACTGTACTTGCAAAGTGGTATTTCAGGGAGGTTGCAAGGCAAATTCAGCAAGTTTAAATGAAAGGAATTTAATCTCCTCTTGCATGCAAATGATTTGGAGTTGCAATGTTCGCAGAGTCCTTTGTTTGTGTCCCAGTGATTTCTGGGCACAGGTTTTTGAGGTGTCTGGAGAGCCAGTATTTTATAAATGTGAAGGGAATTGAAATATGCTATATGATGCCCTGCACCTAGTATTGTACTTCTAGAGAGTCATTCAGGATAGTTTTCAGCAAACACATGCAGAATGTTTAAAGTGTCAACAAGTCTCTAAATTGGAGGAAATTAGCAGAGTATTTAGCAGTCTCCTCACATAGTTCTTCCTAGATGGAAGTATTGTTCAATATTAAAGATTAAAGATTAAAACTAAAACAAAACATAACCAAGAGCTCTGTTACTATAACTCTAAATGT
Organism: Trachemys scripta elegans; assembly: GCF_013100865.1. Lineage (NCBI taxonomy): Eukaryota > Metazoa > Chordata > Testudines > Emydidae > Trachemys > Trachemys scripta. Next base: position 53,592,532 of record NC_048307.1, read on the forward strand.
CATGTACCCCATACATAAAGTATTTCTCAGCTTAATTATGGAACTTCTGGATTTCAAGAAATCCATTATAGATGCAGGAGGGGTGGCCCTCCAGGGATAGATGTAAAGGTGTTTCATGCCAACAACAAGGAATTGTTGGGGATACTAATTGCTATGAAGGATTTAAAAAAAAATAAAATAAAGAAAGGACAGGGAAAAAGTCAGCAAGATGTAAGGAAAGAAAACAAAAGATGATTTGAGTGCTGCCAAGAAAATTAGTAGTGGAGTGGGATCGTTTTGTGTGTGTGTGTATACATATGCATACACACACACAAAATGATCCCACTCAACTATGAGTGGGATCATTTATATATATATATATATATATATAGTGACAGACCCAGACCAGTGGGGTACAGGAGTCTGGTAGAGGGCAAATATACTGGTCACTGGATTAGTAGTTTTCTGTTCCCTGAGTGACCAGAGCAGGAGCTGCACTAGAGTAATCAGGAACCTGCTAGGATCAGTTAAGGCAGGCAGGCTAATTAGGACACCTGGAGCCAATTAAGAAGAAGCTTCTAGAATCAATTAAGGCAGGTTAATCAGGGCACCTGGGTTTTAAAAGGAGCTCAATTCAGTTTGTGGTGTGAGGAGCTGGGAGTAAGAGGTGCAAGAAGCTGAGAGGGTGTGCTGCTGGAGGACTGAGGCGCACAAGCGTTATCAGACACCAGGAGGAAGGTCCTGTGATGAGAATAAGGAAGGTGTTTGGAGGAGGCCATGGGGAAGTAGCCCAGGGAGTTGTAGCTGTCATGCAGCTGTTACAGGAGGCACTATAGACAGCTGCAGTCCACAGGGCCCTGGGCTGGAACCTGGAGTAGTGGTTCCCCCCAAACCTCCCAATTGACCTGGACTGTGGGTTCTTCCAGAGGGGAAGGTCCCTGGGCTGTTCCCCAACCCACACTGTGAATCTCTGAGGCAAGAAAATCCGCCAGTAAGCACAGGACCCACCAAGATAGAGGAGGAACTTTGTCTCTCTCTCTCTCTATATATGTATATATATGTATATATGATGCTGGGGTTTAACAGTTTTATCTGTACTCGTTTGCCAGACTCTAACAAACCTCCATTCCACATGTATGAACTGCAGTTTTTGTTTCTGAAACAGCAGAATTATTTTAGCTGAAACTCTTCCCCTCTCGCTTCTCTGCACCCCCCTCAAAAAAAAAAAAAATTCTAACCTAATCAAAACAAAAATCAGCCTGAGGCAGACACCTAGTATGGAAAATTTCAGTCTGAATGGTTAATGTTTGACAAAGTTTTAAGATCTCTTTTCTTTTGCTTTTAGGGAGCTTTAACTATAGATGATGTCCGCATCACCTATAATTCCTACCCTAATCTACCACTGCTTCTCTTGGCAGTTCTCCTACCATCTACTGTTCTCAATCTTTGTATCAAACCAACCTTCTTCTGGGTGCTAAGAGCACAGGAGAGACCGGCCGCTCTTTTTATCTTTCACACTAGTCTCCACAACAATCCTGTGTGTGTGTATTGCCACACAGAGACATGGAATCCATGTGATACACTGAAAATCCCTGTAATAAGAAAGAAACTAATGAAACACAATGATTTTTGGCATATACTGAAGCTGTCAGACTTCACCATGCAGGGAAGGTAGCCTTGAAGTTAAAGGATAAATGGCATTAAGGGAGATAGGCTGAGTAAGGAGCTGAAAGCAAGTGAGCCAGGTTCCCCTGTAATGGTCCCGATGTTACTGAACAGCAGATGATGCAGTGCACGGCTTGAGGTAGGACTTTGATATTTTTTTTTTTTTTTTTTGAGGAGAATAGTTACATGCTCAGTGGGGAGAGGAATGAAAGATCACATCTCACCGTTTTTGTGCCATTTGGAAGGATTTACATTGGCTAGCTCCAGCATTACTGTTTGCCAGGGTTCATCTTGTCGAGTTGTCCCAGGAGGAAAGAGTGATGGGGCCCATTTACCAAGGGTCTCCTTTTTTACCTGTGGGAAAGAAACTTCACTGTAAAGCCCACTCCTATGTCTTACCCAGCAACTCCCTGGCAAAAAACTAGTTAAAACTTACTTTGCCAGGTTTCAGGCGTGGCTGGATTTTTACAGAGATGGGCACAAATTTTAGATTCACATCTCAACTTCCCTCAAGTTCAGGATGATGTTATGGATCCAGAGTTTTTGTTCAGCCCACTATAAATATTTTATTTATTTATATTACCATAGTACCCTAGGAGCTAGGATACAAAGATCCCCAGTTGGAGTCTATTTGGAACTGGGCCTTTTAATTTAAGCCAATCTTTATTTATTTTTTTTCATTTTGTAAACTAAATGTAATTCATGGATGGTGTGTGAGAAAAGGTATAAGCATAATGTCCAGAGAGCTGTTTGGAACTGAAAGATCAGTTTGCAGCTCCCACAATTGATAAACATATCAGTCAGCTTCATCGAAGAGTTTGTAGACAGGTATCCTTGACTTGCAATCTCTGTGTCCTGTGGGAAGACCCTACTTTATTCCAGACTGAACTGAAGTAGGAATACATGCTTCTCTTCCCTAGACACCTTCTACTGTTTGGGGTATTTGACAAAAAATAACAGTGAAAAACAATGTTTGAATATTGTAATCCATGCACCTTTAGCAAGTACTCTGTGAGGTAAAAATCCAAAGCTGGGAATAGTATTAGGGGATTAAATGAACCACTACTGAGGATTTGGCTAAACCCCAAAGGTTTACCCGAACAAGGAAGGTGAAGGGGAGATTATTCCGCTCCGTCACTGCCCCAACACATTCACACAGAGACAGCACTGCACTTGGCAAAGCGGATCATGGAGTGTAGGTGATTTTCCTCTGACTCAGGCATGGTACACTGCTGAAGGCAGAATACAGAGTTTATGGATCAATGGTCTGATACAGACTAGTAAATTCTAGGTTCCTACACTCCACTCCAATTGGCTGCGCATTTGTCAGGCTATAATCCTAACTATTCCACAACAGGATATGTTATGCCACAGAAGGCAGAGAGAAACAAAATAAGATATTTTGAACTTCTTTTTAAGCTTGAAAAACACGCTGGTTCGGAGTCATAGTCCAATGTCTTCATCTGCATTTTGACCATAGTTTTGGGTCACAGTTCAGGGAGGACAATTCCAAAAATCTTGCAGCTCCCAAATCAGAACTAGCTTCTGCCAGATCAAGGGGTTGAAGGCCCTTCTGTACCCTTTCTTCCCACCTATTTGTGGTCAAATGTCTAGATATTGCTTTTGGAGCTGATTAAAAACACTGAAACCACAGTGTAAGGTTTTAAGAGTGTAGCTGGGGTGGAGTAAAGCCCCTATACTCCTCTCTGCTGCAATTGTCAGAAGAAATGAGCTGTGAGCAGATGCCGTCAGACTATGTCCCCTAAAAAAGCCTAAATGACATTTTCTTCTTTTCCAGAGGAAGAACTTTCTTTTTGTACAGTGTGTCAAGTTCCAAAGCCTCAAGCTTCAGCTGAGCCTAATGCCAGTGTCATTAAATGAATCTGTTTTCAGTTACTTATCTATTTCTGCTTGAATGTGGGGATCGTTCTCCTCATGTCTGTTCATTATCCTCTGCGTGTCTGCTCCCATCTGCTGACTTTCCCAAATTAGTTGTGGCTTGTTCCTAGAGATGGGGGATTTGTTAGGGTGAGCTTTATAAAAATGCCTTTGGTGTTCTTCTAACGGGGGGAAAAGAATAAGAAAAGAAGAAATCCCAAAGGCAGCTAGAGATAAAGATCACCCAGTGAAAGGATAAAAATGAACAATGCCTCCTTCAGTGAGCCTAAAAATACAGTACTTCCCTCTCACATGTGCTTTAGTTATTGAAATAACAACTTGATTGTACAGTGCCAGAATTATTATGGCCTCAAGAAAATACAAAGTCTAGGAACTTTATACAAGATGCCAGGTCAGAGGAAACATAACTTCAAGTTTAAATTAGATCCAATATTCTCAGTAAAGAAATGTGTGTGTGTGTGTGTGTATATATATATATATCATAGAAGGAAGGATGGTCTGGTGGTTAAAGCATTGGGCTGGGACTCAGAAGGTCCTAGCTCTGCAACAGACTTCTGTTGTGACCTTGGGCAAGTTGCTTAATCTGTCTGTCTCAGTTCCCTGGCATTTTTTTAAAGTAACATGAGAATGAAAATCCTTTGTTAACTCATGGGCAAGTGGTGAAGATAAATTGATTGGTCTTGAGTTGCTCATGTAAATGAGATATTGGATGTATTGCTGACAGTAGCCACGATTTACATGGAAAGAGACAGAGGAAAGGATGTGGAACTGAAGGAGATGGGGGCAGGGGGGAGTGGAGAGGGAAGGAACAAAGAGTTTGAATTTTCTTCCAATGAGATATTGAAGGAGCAAATCCGGTTTGCTCCCTTCATTACAGATCCTATGGAACTCTTTGACACCCCATTTAGCAAGCTGCTTATGCACATGCCCCACTGCAGCCATGTGAATAGTTTCATTGGTTGCAAAAGGATCTTTACTCACAAAGAGTTGGGCATGTGTTTAAGTAGTTGCTGAGTTGGAGTGCCAAAGAGCAGGAGTTGACCCACATGTCCTTGGTCCACATTTCCCATCCCCACTGCTTTGTGACAAGTTATATCCAGTAGTACCCTGTGTCCTGCACTTTCAGGTGAAGTCGGGTGATATAAGGCACTGTGGCTAGCTCCTCAGCTAGAATAAATCAGCCTACCTCTGCAGAACTTAATGGAATGACACTGATTTACATCAGCTGGGGCTCTGGCCCTATATAAATAGAAACTAACTGCTCATTGGTTAAAGAACAAATTGCTCCCCCAATCGTATTTGCTTGTGATTTTTTTTTCTTGACTGCGTTGTACGTCTTGCACTGTGCTAGTGGTGGTGATTTTATCAAGTTATTTCAAAAGATCATCCTGCTCAGCTAGAAGGGGAGATCGGAGGAGCAGGTGTGCAAGAAGCTTTGGTGTGTGTTTTTGGGGAGGAGAGGCCTGTTTTACACTTTAATGCCAGTATTTCCTAACTGATTTCAGGATGGGGAGTGGCGTTCTCTGAGGCAATGCCTTTGTTAGTTCACTGACACAATAGTGTACGTATTGTACTAGCTTATTTAGCAAAGGACTGGAGGGGAACCTTGGAGTGGTTTCTTTTTAGAAGGTCAATTATGTCAATTTCTAGATTTTTTATTTTTTTAAATCACTATATCCAAGTAGATAATGTTTAGGCATAGCCAGTCCACGTTTCTCAATCCAGGCTGAGGGCAGGTTTACACTAGAAGCACCAATGCAGCTGCGTTGATATAGCGTGTCTGGTGAAGATGCTCTATGCCAATGGGAGAGCGCTCTCCCAACAGCATAATTCCTCCACCTCCACGAGAGGTGGAAACAGTCTATCACCCACGTAATCTCCAGCTGACATAGTGCCAGTGTGGATAGCACTGAGGTCACTGTAACTTGCGTCACTCTGGGGGTGGGGTGTGTGTCTTTTTCACACCTCTGAGTGACATAAGTTAGATCGACTTAAGTGGTAACGAAGACCTGCCCTGAGATCATAAAGCAACATATCCAGCCGAAAAAACAGGCTTTCCTAATGGCAGACACTGCAACTAATTGTTCATCCTAGGTAAGGATAAGCCCCTTTTTACTGTTTCTCTGATGATGGCTTTTTGTTTCCTGCTACAAGCAAATCTAATTTGCAAGTGAAAAATTTCATTATAACTGAAGTTGCCTGCAAGGGAATTAAAGCCCAGCACATTCAGAAGAGTTCAGCAGAACATACAATTGCCTTTTAAACAAAAGATTTACGATCCCAATTCGCAATTAAAATAACAATTGCTCTTAAGTGGTGCTTATTATTTTTAAAAGGGTAGACGTTCCAACAATAGCATTCAAAGGGAATAAGTCAGCTTGTGAGCAAAACATACGGTAAGTAATTGGCAAAGCTCACTTAATATTTCTTGTTTGCTATCCAAGAGCTATTCACAATGCCACTGTAGCAGTATGTTGTTGGTACAACAATGCTGACAGTTTTCTGAGATGAAAAGGAAGAGAATGGAATAAATCACACACATTTCACCACACTGTCTGATAACACTGCAAGACTGAGCGCTGCTAGTACCTGTGTTACTTCAAATTGCTCTGTTATATTAATTAATCCTTTCTCTGCTGACCTCTGCTGCAGTTTCTGTACAATAGCAGGATGTGGCTTGTTGCCTTTTGAAAAGATTAGGCTACGGTAGGTGATATCTCTGGTGTATGTGGCAGCATAGGAGGTGCACTGTATCCAGTACACGATGTAAATTAAGCAACATAAAATTGGTTAATCTATTCTGTGGGGGCTGGCACTCCTTGTGGTAGGAGTAGACACTAATGGATGGAAATATCTTAAAGTCGTACTGTGACTGAGAGGACAGTCACAGTACGTCAGGGGAATGTCATAAATACACCTTTCCAGTTTTGTTTTTTATATATTTTTCTAAATGTAGGTTGTTGAAAAGGGTGTTGGTTTTTGTTTTTATTTTTCGCCAATATAACATTACTGGTGGGTTAGGAAGACATTTCACCAGGAAGAAACTACTCACCCGAGTTAGGATTTCTTACTTATGAGCTATCATGTGAGATTTGAATGCTTCCTGGTTGGGGAGGACATAGTAATTTCACATGGTATAGGGCCCTGTCTTGCACATGGTGTGGGATTCCCTTCCAAACACTCACGCTTCAAAATTAAAAAAATCCTTTTAATTTACTCTGTCTTGTAATAAACCATGCAGTCGGCAAGTCAAGGTTATGACTGTGTATCTGCCCTTTGAGTAGTAATGTTCTGCATCTGTGCAACACAACACAGTGGAGAACATACAAAAGAGTCATGGGAATCTGGGTGTGGATTGGTGAAGAAAGGGACTAGGAATAATAGGAAAGTGTAACTGCTTCCTGAAGATACAGTACTCCATATCAGAGCCACTTTATTGACAAGGAAATGCTCCTGTACCTAACCAAAAAAAAAAAAAAGTCCACATTGAGGAATATAATCTGTTCCAGAGACTGTTAAGATTTGGATATATCTAGTTTGAGATATATAGAACTATAATTTAAAACATTTATTGTATGTTACTTTAAAGACCTTGGAAAGACTCTTGTTCAGGAATACAGAAAAATTCACCTCAGAATATAATCCATTAACTCTGTTACTTTTAGTGGCCTCTGTTTCTTTTTGCCATTATCTAGAAAGCTCCAGTGACTAACATACATGAGTCCTGCTTTCCTGAACAATCTCTACTCTAGAGACATACTCGGTTAAATTTTCAGTTGGTTTTAACCCAGCAGTTCAGTGTGCTTATTTTGTGTGCATACGTGTTTGCTTTGCAGAGAGTTGGGAATCTACTTTTAGAAGGCCAGGTTTTGCAACATTTCACTCATTGGCAAAGAGAAGTCTTAACATTTTATTTTATTCTTTATTCAAGAGGCTCTTTTTTGACCTGTAAATTTAGGGTTTTGCTGAGAAACTGACTCTAAAGGAAAACAATGTGTGCACAGGAAGGAGATCTAAATGGCTTTTGGTATGTTGGTTTCTATAGAGAGAAAGAAAAGGGCTCATGAAGTGATAGCATTACAAGGTTTCAAAGGCAACTGTCCTGACTCTAACCTTTTTGCATATTTAATATTATGCGGTGGACTGCTTTGTGTAGACAAGACAAAATATTGGTCTTGCTTTTGTCCTCAAAGGATCACTTTGATTCCTTACACCGTATTTCCAGTGAGGTTGCAAATTACTTCCACTGTGATGCAACCTTGGTGTGACGGCACTTTGGATGTCTGCCCTAAACCTATTATGAATTTATATTTCCATCTGGAGCTCAGACTTGCAATGTTAGTCTGCCAAGGCTGTATTCAGTGTCGTTTCCATCAAGCATCAACAGTCCTTTAGGTATCTGATCAAATAAATTGATGGACCACTGAATCATAAGACTTACCTGATGCTGTTTAATGTCCACCTGTCCCCAGCAAGTAATTGTTCAAAGCTTTAAATGTTTACTGTTGAGCTTTGAACTCTGGTGCATACCTCAGGCATATGAATTATATGCCATAAAGGAGGGAAACCAGAGTTGAATGAAAATCTAACATTTTGTTTAGTCTCTGATTACCTTGTGCACATTGATCTTTGAGGTTCGCACCCAAATCTCCTCTAGCTGCACAATTGCCATCTGGCTTCCTCCTGTGGTTTTACCACTCAAGCAGGAGGAAAGCCTGTTAGGAAACGCAGTCCAGTTTCTGACCAATGGGAGCTTGAGGCATAGATGCTGGAACTAGAGATGCTGCCGCATCCCCTGGCTTGAAGTGGTTTCCAGCATCTACAGGGTTTACAGTTTGGTTCAATGGCTCTCAGCACCCCCACTGTACAAATTGTTCCACCCTATGGCTTGAACCTTTTACCTGTGGCTTTGTGAAATGCCATATTTCATTCCTCTCCCTCTGCTTTTACTCTGTATCCAGGATTGCTCTCTTCTGACAGAGGGCAGCTCTAGCTGTACAAAGAGGAAAAGTTCATGGGATGTCACAATCTGGTTGACAGCAGGAATTAGGCTTTCTCTAGAATTCTGCATCCTGTCACTTTGGTGAGATGGGGGGATTGGCACAGTAGCAATGGGAAACGACCTGCTAGAGTTGCAGTCTCCACGGAGGCGCCTCCCAAGGTATAGGTGCTGTTTATAAACTTCAGGTAAATGACCCTTCCAACATGAGAGTGGGAAACATTGCTCAGTATTGTAAGACGGGCTCCCCACATGCCAGTGTGTCTTAATACCACTGAACCACCCGTCTACCAATGCTTTCCCTGTACACTTAAAAGTTAATTTGTGTAGGCCACTATTAAAATCATCCCAATTGCTTTTACGAGCCAGTAATATTACTGTGGGTTGCAGGGCCGGCTCTAGGATTTTTGCCGCTCCAAGCAGAAACAATTTTGGCCACCCCCCCCCCACCCCCGTTTTTTTCTTACCCCACCCCTGGCCCTGCCTCAGCTTCGCCCCTTCCCCAAATCCCCAGCCCTGACCCCCCCACTCCCCCCCAGACTCTCAAGCCTAGGAGGGAGGGGGAGAAGCGGCGTGTGTGCCGCGGCCACTCGGAGTCTCCCCCTCCCTCCCAGGCTCTCAAACCTGGGAGGGAGGGTGAGCAGCAGCGCGCGAATCAGCTGTTTCGCATGCCACGGACGCTCGGGATCTCCTCCTCCCTCCCAGGTTTGAGAGCCTGGGAGGGAGGGCGAGCAGCGGCACGCGAGCGGCAGCAGCAGAGGTGAGCTAGGGCGGCCAGGGCACATTTTTAGGGGCGGCATTCTGGCGCCGGCCATGCTGCCCCTAAAAATGTGCCGCCCCAAGCACCAGCTTGTTTTGCTGGTGCCTAGAGCCGGCCCTGGTGGGTTGGTCCAGCATAGCATGGTAATGCTGTCCATGTGCAAAGACAAAAATGAAGATTTTAATGGCAACCCCTTTTGTAAGCAGTAAGAACAAAATACTGCGAGCCTATCATCTACCACTGAAAACTCTTCATATTTCCTGAACTCTAAGTGCATTACTACATATTTCATCTAAGAGCTACAAAGGAAAAAATGTGTTAAGACCAATTTTATATCTTATTGTTTTAATATAAATTTACAGCATATGGAGTAGCAGACCCTCGAGGGACTACAGTAAAGACCAGAAGGGCTAACTGAATTGTATGCATAATGCTTAATGCTCATTTTGGAGCTGTTGCACTGCATTCTGAGAACTCTTTTAACAAAAAACATGTACAGTATGTTTTCATATTATGTTCCACAGGGATTTTACTTTACCTTTGGAATTATGGTTTCATAATCAGTGTATGCAAATCAGTCACCCATCTGGGATGGTTTTGACTAGGCATTTAAAAATACTGAAAGCAAGTATTTCCATTATGGGCTAGTTACCTGCAAATTTTCATTATAAAAAGATAAGCGGTAGGGGAACTGAATGGTTCAGATGCTTGGTAGTGTGATACATTGTGTGGTCTCTCTAAGGTGCAATATTGAATCTTTCCCCATTAGGTTATGCTTGAAAATTCATAGTTAATGAATAGCTGTTCAGACCCTGTGTGAAATGAGCTTCTTATCTTTTGTCCAGTTCTTAGTGGACAGGTGTTGGCATTACAAGCGCCATAACTGGGTAATAGTCAGAACCCTAGTTGGCTGTCGCAGCAGAAGATCCAAAGGTATGTAGAATGGACTGCCCCTTCCATTCCTGATTGTGGTTCCTCTAAATCAGAGTTGAAGCATGTTATTGGGAAGATAAAAGGGAATCTTGCACTGCCATTACTTATGCTATATGTCCTGGGTGAACAAGAAGTGGGCTTCACTGTCTAGCATTCTCATTGTGGCACCTTTCCTGAGCACTCTGCATTTTTAAAAATGAAATAGGAAATCAAAATAGAAAATATTTAGAAATAATTGTGCATAATATTCCATTGTGTGGGTATTTGGCAAATGCAGAAATATCATTGATCATGATTGATTAAAAATTCTCTTTGGAAGAACTAGCCCATTTAGAAACGTTATCCCACTAGGAAATCAGACAGGTATAAGGTACCTAGCATCATGCCTGTGAAAAGCCATATTTTCCCACTGCTTGTATAAGTGACAGGTATCATTTTGGAGATGGAACAATTAACATTTCTAATCACTGTCTGGAAAACACGATTCATTTTCGGAATATTGAAATCTCCCTTCAGCTTCGCTGCTCTTCCCCTTCACTGGAAAGCCAATGTCCTTTCCTATTCTCCTGGCATTTCAGCTGTTCATCTCTAGTAAGTAACTGCAGCTTGTGCTGCTGTCAGTTTTGTTTATCTCTTGACTGCCTATTTACACATCTGTCTTATTATGGCACTTGAAGTATGACTAGGCAATTTCTTTCCTTGTGAAAAGTGGAAATGCTTTGTTTTTGTTTTATAAACACTGATTGTGTTCTTTACCATTGGGGATTGCCATCAACTCTACGCTCTCAAACTCCTCTTGGGACTAGAGGGTTTTTAAAGCTAATACATTCTTTTCTTTTGTAGTGCCCTCAGCCTTAGGAGCTCAAATCTCCCCCCACGCACTAAGGAATTATTTTTTCTGGTGAGCAAGGGAAGCGTTCTCCCAATTTTGCAGGTGGGGAAACTGAGATACAACAGTATTAAGCAACTTGCTCAAGGAAGATTGTGGGAGATCTACTAAACCAGTTGGATAATGGAACCAAGCACCATCCTTTCTTTGCTTCATATTCTCTCTCTTCTCTGACTTAAAAAGAAATCTATATCAATACATGTAGTTATATCTTTGTAGTGTATGTGTATGCATATTTACCTATAGCTATAATAATTTACTGTATGGCATTGCAGGTGGGATTGGAATCTTCACTTGACCACTATCCAGTTTACACTTTTATAAAGCAAGCACAGGTCTCTGGCCGTTTGCTTTAAAGAGGTGTCTGAAGCAGAAAGCAAATTCTGCAAAAAGCACACAGAGTGGATGGCGTATAGCTGACTTGCATGAAGAAAATGTTCCTTCACCTCAAATAGCCCTGCAGGTTCAGAGTCTGATTACGATGAGCTGCACACTCTGTCCTAACACTTGGGTAGAGCTGTTAGCCCTCACGTTAAATAGGAATTTCAAGTTTGGTTTAATAGTGTTGAGAGTCAGCATTATCCTAGTCCTGCAGGAATGGATGTATGGAGTTAAACAATATAGGTGACTATACATTTACCATTGCCATGGCAACTTCAGATGATGATTTATTAAGCTGCATTTTTTTCACATTCCAGACAATGCATTTCTGTTGGTCTGAGCTCTCCAGAGAATTTATTTCTTTCAGCTCCCCAGAGAATATTTTTTTTAAAAGTATAGAACAATGGGGACACATTTATAGCTACCTTTTGACAGGAAGGGGGAGTCATTAGTTGTTGCTGTTATTAGGTCATTAATAAATAAACTTGTAGCAGTCAGTTGGTTATCACTTACAACTGCAACACAAATCCAGTGACTCTAACATAGCAATTAGGAATAAAGGACCAAAGGAAGAGAAACAGTGTCAAAGAGATAGTATTAATAGAACATAAGACACTTCAGGAACAGAGAGAGACCTTTTGGCCCAGCTCGGCTGTTTCATTTTATTGATCTCCAGCCCTCTGTCCTGCTTTCTTTCCTATGTAGCTATGTCTTCCAGCTTAAAGCTTGTGCTATCTGTTTCCATAGCCACCACTCGGCTACTAATGCCATATAATTATTACTACAATAGTGTCATGGCCGTTTGCCAGCCTGCATGGGAATAGCTCCATTGAGCTCAATGGAACTTCTTGCATGCGTAATGTTACTCATGTGCACAGGGCTGGAGTCTTGGTGTTCACAATGACCATAGTGGTCCTTGCAAGCCCTCCTGTAGCAGTGTTTGGAGAAGAAGGCAGCAGTCTTCTTCTTGTCTGTGCCGTAGTATGCACTCCATTCACTGCCTTCCTTTAGAGGCAAGGCTACTTTGCTCACTCTGGAGTGCCAGCCAGCTACAGCCCCAAATAAGGCTCCAAACACAAATGCATTTGTCTGAGACAAAATGATATTTTATATTCAGTTGTACAGACACAGAGAGAAACTCCCTGAAGAATAAAGGATGGTGGCTACACGACCCAGAGAAATTACATGAGCTTACCAATAGAATGGCCTTCCCCTTGGTGACAGAATATTGAAATATTAAATGGAGCCTCCCATAGCAGAAAAGCATTCTTTTCCTCTCTCATATTGAAGAAGTGTCCCGCAGAAAATCTCAGTAGTGTACCGTAGTGTGTCAGTATTCATTTGAGCAGAACTTGCTTTGTGGTTGGGTTGGCTCTTGAAGTCCAAGTCTCTAAGAGCACTAGGACATTACATCATTTAAACATTAGACACTTCTCTAAAAAAACATTTCAAAGGGATTTTTTCCCCCGGTACAGTAGTGGTTCTCAGGCAACTTGTTTGATACATGTCTTGACTGGTGAAGTGGGCATCTCCCAACTGGCACTGCTGGATATCAGTAAATTTTGTTTAGATGCACATTATTTAAATAGATCAAGATAAACAAAAACTGTATTACTTGGACCTACTTGTGACAATTATTTTTGTTTATGCCTAATTTTATTATTATTTAAGTTACGCCCCCTGCCAGGTGACAGTTGTGCATTTATATGTCTGTTTATGCCTGTGTGTGTGTGTGTGTGTGCGCAGACAGATAACATAGTTTCTTTCTGTATCTAATGTTTTGTTGTTTGGGTTAGTCCCTCCTGTAAGGAAGTGGCAGAAGCACAGTCTGAGGCTGCCCCGATATATTCTCTAATCACATCGAAGTTCTTTCATTTTGTCTTGTCCCCATGGTAGCAATCGGACATACAGCACTTCTCTTGGAGAAACATTTTTTTCCCCTTGCCAAGTAGCATACTGCACATGTGACAAGCAACCGTGATCATTCTAAGGTAAGCGTATTTGGCATGATTTGTTTACCAAAGGCATTATTAAAGAGCTAATAAGTGAAATAGCTACCGGGTTACCAGAAAAGCATTGATGAGCAAAACAGGAGTTTTGTCATAAATGTCTGGGCCCTACTCTCACTTACACTCAGGTCCCTTTATACTGCTGTGGCAGTGTAAATAAGCCTTAAAATGGGAGTACATTAAAGTTAATTTAAAGTCCCTTCACATGGTTAGAGCAATATAAAGTTGCCTTATGTGTGAGGGTCTTCCTTGACTTCAGAGAGAGCGTGGGCTCTTACCTGGGTATTCCTTCTAACCCCTCTCCTGTCCACACACACAAACATCCTACCTGAAATGGGTGGTGTTTTCAACCCAGGCTACCTAGGGTTTTGGGTTAGAGCTCCAGTTCTGCTTTCATTTAGGATGGTGACCCTCCCTCTTTCCAGTGAAAATGCAGGCTAAATCGCTCGAGTGCTGATAGTCCTCCAATGCCCACCCACAATTCCCGCAGTAAAAAAATTCTCCCACAATTCACTTGGAAAGAATTCATAATGTTGTATCTTGTGACAGCACAAAGAATCATGGGATAAGCCCTTTGAAGTCCTAGTGACACACACAGAGGAGTGCAGTACCAATGAGAACACACTAACTTGACTATGGCTTTGCAGTGTGACTGCTCACATCTAAGCTAGGCTGGTGCTCAGAGCTAGGCCGGTGCTGATTACCCACGCTAATTCTGCAGTAAATAAGATTCAGGCCCCTAGTTTTCAAGCAGGCAGCTGATTTATAAACCTGATTACTCCTGGGGGAATTCTGCATCACTCTGCATGTGCAGAATTCATGTCCCCTGCAGATTTCTTTGCTTCCCTGCAGATAAATTACTTTTGATGGGGAAGCAAAGGGAAGCCACAAAAGCAGTCATGCGCTCCTCCCCAGCAGCTCAGGCAGATCAGTTCAGGTGCTTGCAGCAGCCAGTAGAGACATAAATCACCTCAGGGAGGGGCTGGGCAGTTGTGTGTGTGTGTGTGTGTGTGAGAGAGAGAGAGAGATACTCTGTCCCTCTTGCTTGCTATTATGGCACATTTGGCGTGGAGGGGCAGGGCTTTGGGGTGTTTCTGAGGCGGTAGGTTTGGGGCAGGCTCTGTCTCCTCAAGCAGATCAGAAAGTAGCAGCCTGCCTGCTTAGTAAATTGTTCCCATTGTCTTTCTGACTTCCCCCAGGAGTATAAAACAGCTGTAAATAGGCTCCTTTACATGGCCAGAGTGGTGTAAAGGACAGTATGGCCTTATAAATGCTTATGGTGCTTTAGTGATTAAAACTGGTCTAAATTTTTGGACTGAAAAAAATTTCTATCAAAATGTGCTCCATGAACTGTTTGTTACCTTTCTGGAAATGGCCAGTAGCCAAAATAAATTGTGAATTTGATTCCCCAGCCCTCACTTGCTCTTCGGTTGCCTATGATGTAACACTGAGCATATGGCTGCATATATTTGTTGAATAATAATTAGAAATAAAGGGTCAAACCTAGCTACATTACTATCAGACAAATGGGGTTTGGGGATTTCCTCCAATGCTCCCCACTCCCATTCTCCATCCATTGTATTGTAGTTTAAATAAATTACCAAAATAACTGAAACCAGTGTAATTATATTGCTTTATTTTGACAAATAAAATACGCAGAATTTTTAAATATTGTGCACGGACTTTTTAATTTTTTGGTGCAGAATTTTTAATACTTTGGTGCAGAATTCCCCCAGGAGTAAAACCTGGTGAACAAGCTCTTTTGTCTATGTTGAATAATGTTTTGCTCCTCTATTATATGTTGTATTTAGGAGTGATCACAAAGTGAATGGTTTGAACTGTTGTATTATAGTAACACCAGCCTACTGTTGCTGTTAGTTTTGTTCCTGGTTAAAAAGTTTATGTGAATTTGGACATTTTATAGGATGGAAAAAAATGTTCTGATGTTTCTGGTTGGCTGGTTTTTGTTTTTGTTTTTGGATTTCTTCAGTGACAAAAAATGACTTCACTTTTTCAGACTTGAATACGGGGATATGACTGAACAGTGATATAAATAAGTTAATTCTCAGCTATTGGCAAGGGCTCTGCAACCCCATTCACACTGAATCTGAAAAATACATTCAATAAATTAGTTAGCTACGGTATGTAACATCTCTTTGTGACATATATGCTCTTCTATTTGTTAATGTCACAAGATTCAGGATTTTTTCCTATATTTTGCTAGACTCTCAGTTAAAACCCCCACTTATTTACAAGTAGCATTTTCAAAGATAATGATGTTGGGAACTCAAGTCCCATTGAACGCCAGTGAGATTTGTGATTGTGAATCATTTTGCCACCTTTGAAAAATTTCACCCTGCATCATCGAAGTAGGTATAACATTACTATCAGAACTGGGCTTAGTTTTTACAATTTGGATAACTTTTTCTGAATATATTTACATTTTAAATTTTGTTTACCAACTCTATAAAGGGATTGCAAAACAGCAGACATATTTCATGAAAAAAGCACATGAAAAATTTTCGATTTTTTTCAACTGTTCTATGAAGGGGTGCAGGAAATATTTTTTTGTACTTCAATTAAGATTAGTACTGATGTATCAATCCTTTCTGCAATATTCATATGCTGCAATATTTGCTTCCCTTTTACATTATGTGGACCTGAATTACCTTAAGAACTTTACCATCTGCGGAATGATTGCTGCCAAAAGAAGGGATCTCTTGTGCATCTCTAAACAGTTGCTTATTTGTTGATTTATATCATTTGGCTTTTCACAGCTATGTCAAGTTTGTATGCAAGTATCTTGACTAGATGTCCCAGTTTATCTATGTATGTCCCGTGTAGAAGAGTTGAGAATCAAGGTCGTAGATTAAAAATAATAAGGTAATATTCTTTAATTTTAAAAAAAGGAATTCTAGCATAATGTATTACAATGAAAAAGTGACTCTAAAAGTTACTTTGCCTGTCCCAGCCAATGCTGTACTGGCACTTCCCAGAACCAGTACCTGTTGAGGAATGAACAAGAAATTCTTGCTTCTGGCACTGATTGTTCAGTGATGTGATTGGTGGCATCAGTGCACAGGGCTGCTGAAACAAATTTCTATTATGTGGGATACAGGGCTTAATTTGTGCCAAAGCTTGCCAGGGCTTAGCCCTGGCATCTCTAGGCTTGGCAGTTCATAGCCCTGGCACCTCTGGGCTTGCTGCATCCATTATGAACGTAAAACAATTGCATGAGCTCCAGCACCTAATTTCTTGAGCCCCAGCACCTCTTTCATTACAAATTAAGCGCTGGTGGGATGGCAGAGCAGAATGGGAGAAAGGAACAGTTTGTCTACTACCTCTGTCTTTTAAAATCCTTCTTTGCCTGCTGTAAAATCCGACTGGCCTCCCCGTGTAGCGGAATGGCTTAAATAATAAATAAATAAATACGTTTTTTAAAAGGTAGTGCCCCAGAGGATCTCTGTCTGAATTTAGCAGCTGGGGAGCCGCCGTTCCACCATTATCATTATGTCAGTGCAATCACTGGGAATTGCTGCTGAGGATTTAGAGAGGCTTGGGGATAATTCAGCCAGCCAGGAAGAAGAAAAAATCCCATAAACAGATTGTTAAAACTACTGGCAGAAGACAAACAATGCAAAAAAGGAACGTTGTCTGTGGAAGAGAAAGTGCTTTAATCTCTGAATAGATTAATATATTTTAGGTTTTAAGGCCAGAAGGGAACATTATGATTATCTAGTCTGACTTCATGCATAACGCCAGCCATAAAATTTCACTCCGTAATTCCTGTATCAACCCTGTAGATTTTTATTTCCACTTGGAGGGCTTCCCTGGAATTTGAACCCAGAACTTGTAGTTACCAGCACAAGCAAGAACCACACCCCAAGGCTGCCAGCAGCTGAATAGGTAGTGTACGTTTCAGAAAGGTCAGTTGCTAAAATATATTTCACGAAGTTGTAAACTCATTGAAATATAACTGTTGTGCTACGGACATCTGACCCCGAGAGCAGTCCACACTTGTTCCGTTCCTCACACTTGTGAACAATATGTTTACAGCAGGTAGTATATACAGTCAACCTTCTGCCATACCTCTATCATTCCTTTAGTTGTATGATAAGTTGGCAGTATAATGCTATCCATTTAAGCAAGAATGAAAAGCATAGTTCAAATTTGCTCTGCCTTGGTGACATAATGTGGGATTAGTGAACAAATATTGGCGAATGTCTCAATCCCTTTCCCCAGAAAGGCATACAGTATGCTTTTTTTGTACAATGACTCATCACTCTTATCAAACCATTCCATGCAATAACATGCTTGGAAGTAGTCAGTTATAGTGGTGTAGTGGGAGAGATTTGTGCTCTGAAACAGCTGGCAGTGGCTGCATAGCAAGGTGTAGTGTTATAGTGCAAAATCTGGTGATGGCATGGTCTGTTATAGTGTATGGGTATATATATGGCATAAGAATATATCAATAATGTGCAAGTTGTACAATGATCTCATGTGTCTACCCCAGGGACAGAGTAAGGCACAAAGTTGATTTCTTTGTTAGATATCAAGAATGAAATTCTGGCTCAATTGAAGTCAATGGGAGCTGTAGCCTTGACATGGATGGAGCCAGGATTTCACTTCAAATATGTATATCGGGGTCGGCAACGTTCGGCATGCGGCTTGCCAGGGTAAGCACCCTGGCGGGCCTGGCCAGTTTTATTTACCTGCTGACGCAGCAGGTTCGGCCGATCGCAGCCCCCACTGGCCGCAGTTCACTGTCCCGGGGCAATGGGGGCGGCGAGAAGCNGAAGTAGTCAGTTATAGTGGTGTAGTGGGAGAGATTTGTGCTCTGAAACAGCTGGCAGTGGCTGCATAGCAAGGTGTAGTGTTATAGTGCAAAATCTGGTGATGGCATGGTCTGTTATAGTGTATGGGTATATATATGGCATAAGAATATATCAATAATGTGCAAGTTGTACAATGATCTCATGTGTCTACCCCAGGGACAGAGTAAGGCACAAAGTTGATTTCTTTGTTAGATATCAAGAATGAAATTCTGGCTCAATTGAAGTCAATGGGAGCTGTAGCCTTGACATGGATGGAGCCAGGATTTCACTTCAAATATGTATATCGGGGTCGGCAACGTTCGGCATGCGGCTTGCCAGGGTAAGCACCCTGGCGGGCCTGGCCAGTTTTATTTACCTGCTGACGCAGCAGGTTCGGCCGATCGCAGCCCCCACTGGCCGCAGTTCACTGTCCCGGGGCAATGGGGGCGGCGAGAAGCCGCGGCCAGCACATCGCTCGCCCGCGCCGCTTCTCGCCGCCCCTATTGGCCCGGAACGGCGAACCGCGGCCAATGGGGGCTGTGATCGGCCGAACCTGCCTTGTCAGCAGGTAAATAAAACTGGCCCGGCCCGCCAGGGTGCTTACCCTGGCGAGCCGCGTGCCGAACGTTGCCGACCCCTGATGTATATTATATAACTGAAACTTGGTTTAAAAAAAAAAAGACCCATATCAGTCAGATGAGGATGAGAGAGATTCATGAAAGATGTGAAAGGATGAGCATAAAAAAAAAAAGGAAAAATAGTAAGAGAAGAATATTTTACAGCAGGGTGATAGTGGGTGGAAAAGTGAATTCTGCTGTTTTGAAGGCATTTCACATGGGCATGTAGACAATAATAGATTCCTTCCTCTTCCAGGACTTACTCAAGAGTTTATTAGATTAAAATAAAAGGTCTGTGTACTGTGGGCAGTATCTTTGTATTACAAGTGTAGTGGTTAGAAGTGTTAGTAGAAGTACATTTTTCCATCAGTGCTGAAAATAACAGCATTTATCTGTTGACTTTATAGCAAACAATATGGCTAGGTTTTTTTAACCTTCAGAGCTTTTAGAAACTTCTTCAAGGATCATTTTTTTCTCATTTCCCTGAAAATTTCCCCCCTCGAAAGCAGCTTGGCATAAGGGGCAAAAATTGTAGTTAAATGTGACTGTATATTTCAGTCTTACACGAGTCCAAATGAGCCCTTAAGTTTGGCATTTCTCTGTGTTAAGTATGTTTGGAAATGAACTTTTGACATTGAGAAATCCCAAGTCCTGGTACTAATGGGTTAACAAATGACAGCTATCTGTATGAGCCCAAGGTGAAGAGAAATTGGGTGGGTGAATGGCATTGCTGTTTTCTGGTGCTGTTAAATCTAAAATGAAATGAACAGATTTTTCCAACCATTGCAAAAGCTGGAGTCCTCATGAGTTCTGTATTTAATAACACTTGCTCTAGAAAACCTATATATGTACCAAAGCTGGCTTGTATTGAAATGTAAACTAGGAAGCCAGCCTGGTTTGAAAGCTCAACAAACAAATAGATCCTGCTCTACTTAGGAGTGTGGTTTCATGTTGGCACTTCGGGGTTGCTTGAGGATTCCTGCAGTTCCTTACTTCTTCATGTGAAATGGCTTGTTCTATCCAGCTAAGACCAAGAGAGAGGCCAGAATGGCGAAATATATGCATAGTATAGCTTGGTGCTGAATGAATAAAGGAATTGCATGAAATAGCTTATGTCTTTTACTATCTTCCTTGCTGCCTGTCTCCCAGAGTTCTGGGAAGTGTTCAGATTATTTTCCTTCATATTGACAAAAAGATGCTGCAGAAAATTTTACTGATTACACAGGATGCCAGAGCTGTGGGGCTAATGATGATGTGTAGCCTCCAGTGTAGCAAAGCTTACAGAATTCCAGAACCCCTAGAGTGTATATCTATCATGGTTTTAGTTTGAATTCTGCACACACAGTGATCAATCTGTTTCCCCCCTTTGCTTCTCCATCCACAACATTTCATCAATCAATCAGTATGATCTTTCACATACTGGGTAAATAAAAAGCTGTGATAGAAGCACATAAACCATGGTAAAGGACATTCAGTAGCAGAAAGGCTGCAAGGCAATGGTTGCAGTGGTCGAAGGTGGCTGCAATATCCCATTTAAAAATGGGTCAGCAGTGCCTAAAAAGTTTCCAGCACTGGTCCTTGGAAGAAATGTGACATGGACATGTGCAATTTGCATCACAGTGCATGTTGGATCTGAGTTTTCTTTCCCCAAAGCTCCAACCCCAAATCAGTCATATGGTTACTGAGCCTTGCACAGAAATGTGTGTGTCATTGATTTCAATGGATGTTGCAAGGCTAAATTCACAGGCACTGCTCTGAAAGGGTGACTGTAGAACTTGTATATGCTGAGGCTGGAGATAGCACATTCCCTGCGTCAGTACGGAGGAAGCTTTGCTGTAAAAAAAAAAAAATTTCACATCAGCAAAATTTTCACTCTGCTAAATCCTTGATGAGTAATTTCTGCATCTGAGTCCTTGCAGTAAGGCATGGAATTATTCCTAAACAGCAAATAGAATAAAAAACAAATTGATGGTGTTAATGCCTCCTCCTCAGCTCTCACCTCTGTTTGACCACTGCCAGCCTGTTAAAAAACATTGGTCTAGTCTGTGTGCTGGCTGTGAGCCATTTCAAATTTTGTTAGGCAACTCTAGTGCCAATTTTGGTACCAATTAAAATGGATTTGGGGAATGGGGCAGAAGCTTGGCCAACAGTTGCTTCCTGCATTCAAACTTACTCCTTCTCTGTTGCTCTGTAGGGGAAGGGGAGGGCATAAAATAAAATAAATGCAATCACTTGATGAGGCCTGTTTGAAGCTGGCTGTTCCTTTGCAATTTGGTGTGTATGAAAATTTCTGGAGCTTGATGAAAGCTAGTGGCTGAAGTGTGATAGAAGGGGACAGACATCAGCGGTCTAGAGACAACTGGATCGAATTACTCATGTCGTTTCCCTGGTGTAAGGCTTGTGAAAGTTGCTTCCTGCTGCCTTTGTTTTGTCTTCAACGGATGATTTAGAATAAAAGATCTATATGCCATGGCTACTTGTAATGTAATGAGAAGAGTAATACTTGTACAGCTCTGCATGTAATAAAAAGAAATCAAGAGAGATTTTCTATATTGAAAAAGATAAGCCCCATAAAGTGGGTGACTTGGGTATTTCAGTATGCTGTAGGATGTTTGGCTGCATGTATGTGTTCTTTCAGCATGCTGTCCCAGCTCTGCGCAGACAGCTGGTATGGCAGACCTTGAGCGAACTGCCCAATGACCACAAGATCTGTTAAGGTACGAAGGCGCCTGGCCAGGTTTATTGTCGACAAGGCACGGTCCTATTATCCCGCAGACTCTAAAGGACCACTAATACATGTATGTCCGTTACAATGGACCAGCACAGTCAATGGTGGGACTGTCCGTTCCCCCCCACCTCCAAGGCCAGACAAAGACACTCCTTCTGAGATGCCTCTTTATACACCAATACAAACAAGTTATGTACTGCCCCTTTGACGTAGTTAGGTGCCACCCCCTGATGTGGTTAGTTACTGCCCCTCAGACATAGCTAACCACCACCCATTACCTTATACCTGTTGGTTCAATTAAAACAACTCTATCCATCAGCATGTTCTTGTTATCTTTTGGAGAATGTGCTGTTATCAAGGTGTTCTGGTACCATCCTTCTGGAATATATACACCTCTACCCCGATATAACGCAACCCGATATAACAAGAATTCGGATATAACGTGGTAAAGCAGTGCGCCGGGGGGGTGGGGCTGCGCACTCCGGCGGATCAAAGCAAGTTCGATATAACGCGGTTTCACCAGTAAGATTTTTTGGCTCCCGAGGACAGCGTTATATCAGGGTAGAGGTGTATGCATGCATGGCCTGTGCCTAGCACTTCTTAGGAATGTGTGTTTCTGCAATATCAGACCTATTCTTGCCAGGTTCTGTGAGCAGGCCCTGCCTAGCTCACAGCCTGACTTTGCTTTATATTAGCAAACCTTTGACCACTACTTGAGCCCAGGCCTTTAATACAAGGGCTTATGTTTCAGGCCCTCTTCCTACTCCATATGCCACAGTCTTTCATTGTACCCAAACATGTTTTCCCCTTTCTATAGTGGATCTAAGCATTATTTTTTTCTGAATAAAATCACCCTTATCCGACAGCTCATTGTCACTGAGGCCATCTACAGAACTGTTGCTTCATACAGTAGCTTTGGTATTCCATATTATTGTGGCTGTCAACCATGTAGGTATAATGCAGATGCCTGTCAGTGCATTAGTGATTGATAGTGCCTAGAGTCATGTTTTCAAAGGCAGGAAAAGTGTACATATAGACAACCACCCATATTTGTTGTACCTAAATACATACATGTGCAAACTGGGTAACTGCACCCAAATATCTGCTAGCAGATGCATGAGATTGCCCTCAGCTGAGAAGCATGACATTTCCTCTGGATGGATACGTGTGACAATAGGAGTATAGGTTGTTTAAACATTTAACTGGAGATAACATGACAGTGATATAGGTAACCATATAATTACCATGGTTTCTCATGGTTGCCATGCAGTTTATGTAAAATATCATGCAGCATTTTTCAGTAAATACGGGATGTAGCTAATTTATTGCATTTTCACATCTCAGTCACTTCAGGGACAAATCAGGTGGTGTTGCAATAGTAGTTCAAATAAATAACTGCTGGGATTGGTACAGCACCAAGTCTTTTTGTGAGAAATATTTTCTGATGACAGAGTTGATGAAAGTGCTACAGCCATCAAACACTTACCAGCTATGAAAAGTATACTATATATGGTTATTGCTGTATATAGGGAACATTTCTATCCCTTCTGTTATTCTTCATTGCTTATTTTTGTCCCCCATTTCATACCTCCTCTTTAGCACTTGAACCTTAAAGTTCAATCTGTTGTGCTGTTACATGTTTTTCAAAGGTGTTGGCACAAAAAAAAACAAAAAACAAAAAAAACCCTGATACTGACGCACGGCAGTAGGAATTGCTATAAGAACAGCCATAAGGGGACAGAGCAATGGTACATCTAGCTCAGTATCCTGTCTTCCAACCGAAGCATCTGGCACTGGCCATTGTTGGATGACAGGATACTGGGCTAGATTGACCATTGGTCTGACTCAGTATGGCCGTTCTTATGGATTCCTGGATCCTCTTAACAATTACTTCTATATCAGTGGCTTTCAACCTGTGGTTGATGAAGGTAACTGATACTTAGACTTTTGTAAGGTGTTTGACTTGTACCCCGTGACATTCTGGTTAAAAATCAGATTATATAATATCAGTACACTTTAAATGGATTAAGAACTAGCTAACTGATAGATCTCAAAAAATAGTTAATAGGGAATCATCATGAAATGGGGATATTTCTAGTGGGGTTCCACAGGGATCAGTACTAGACCTTGACGGTATTCAACATCTTGAGCAACGGTCTGGAAGTAAACAGGAAACCGTTGCTGATAATGAGACAACGTTTGGGAGAGAGGTAACGGTGGGGACAAGTCACTGATATAGAACAATTTGGACCATTCGGTAATCTGGGTCCATTCAAACAAAATACATTGACACAAATGCAAAGTTACATCTAGGACTAGAGAATGCAGGCCACACCTACAGAATGGGAGACTGTACCTGGACAGCTGCAACTCTGATCTAGGGGTCATAGAAGACAAGCAGCTCAACACGAGCTCCCAATGCGATGCTGTGGTAAAAAGGGCTAATGTGATTTTTGGATATATAAACGGGAGCAGTGATGAGTAGGGAGGTGATTTTATTTCTGCATACAGCCTGGGTGAGACTGATGATGGATACTATTTACTGTTCTAGAGTCCACATTTTAAAAGGAATGTTGAAAAATTGGAGAGGGTGAAGAAAAGAGCTACCAAAATTATTAGAGGGGTGGAGAATATGCCTTACGATGAGAGACTTAAAGAGCTTAAACTGTTCTTAATCTTGCCTTAGACTTTAGTTCCTCCTGTGCCGCGGACACATCAGGGAGTCTGGTCCCGCCACTGACTATGATCATTTTTGAGTTGTGGTAATTCTTCCCAGGTGATGCCAGTGCATTCAGCATCCTCTGTCACTGTCTTCTGCCAGTTCTTCCTTATCCTTTCTTGCGTTCTCTTTCTTCCCTTGGGTGCCACTTAACAAAATGAGGATTGAGAGGTGACTTGATTTGTGTGTAAATACCTTCAGGGGAAGAAAATGCTGGATATTAAAGGGCTTTTTAATCTAGCAGAAAAAGGCAAAACACGAACCAATGGCTGGAAGCTGAAGCCAGACAAATTCAAATTCGGAGGTCACGGTGTCTGCAAATGGGTCAGAACTGAAAGTGTCAATCTCAGGTCAGGCTCTCAGAAAACAGGGCAGACACTCCAGACTGGTGGTATACTCTAGAATTAGATTTAACCAAACTAGCAACAAATGTGTGCACCTGGATCAATATACTAACTATACTAACCATGGAGTCACAGCCAGGACCCATAGACACTCCCGTCTATATTACCACCCAGACAAACTGGACTTAATGATGAACAGTTATTAAAACCAAAAATCATCACACTGGTTACTCCCAGCCCCAAAGGGCCACTCACTTACCCCAGGTCAAGGTATTCTTCAGATCTCACCAAAGACAACGCTGAAGCCAATTTCTTTAGTAAATTAAACTAAAGATTTATTAGCTAAGAAAGAGAAATGAGAGTTATTGAGAGGTTAAAGCAGGTAAATACTGGTGAATTAAAGTTTGTATGTCCGATATGATAGCAGAGGTGTACTAATTTGCCGGTTTCCAATAGTTTCTCAGGGTTACCTAGAATGGCTCTAGGGATCTCGGGATGCTCAGAACTCCAGCCTGTCAGAAGTCATCAGTCCAGAGATGAAAGATATTCATAAGAACATAAGAATGGCCATACTGGGTCAGACCAAAGGTCTATCAAGGCCAGTATCCTGTCCTCTGACAGTGGCCAATGGCAGGTGCCCCAAGGGGAATGAACAGACAGGTTATCATCAAGTGAGCCGTGCCCTGTCACCCAATCCCAGCTTCTGGCAAACAGAGGCTAGTGACACATTCCTTCCCATCCTATCTAATAGTCATTGATGGACCTTGAATCTATCTAGCTTCCTTTTGAACCCTGTTATAATATTGGCCTTCACAACACCTTCTGGCAAGGAGTTCCAGAGGTTGACAGTGCATTGCGTGAAAAAATACTTTGTGTTAGTTTTAAACCTGCTACCTATTAATTTCATTTGGTGGCCCCTTGTTTTTGTATTATGAGAAGGAGTAAATAATACTTCCTGATTTACTTTCTCCACACCAGTCATGATTTTATAGACCTCTATCATAACTCCCCTTAGTCATCTCTTTTCCAAGCTGAAAAGTCCCAGTCTTCTTATTAATGAGGAGAGTCTTATTAAGCTCTCTTCATACGGAAGCCGTTCTATACCCCCAATCATTTTTGTTGCCCTTGTGGGTTTTGATGAGTAGCAGCTGCCGATTGGGCTGTGAATGTCTATTTTTGAACACAAAAGGACCCTTGCTTCAAAGTAAACATTCTACTTCCTGTGCATACACAAGTAATCCAGTTACAGTGATATAAAAAATGGAATTGCCAGCCATTCATTACAATAGGAATAGGTAACTGAAAAAACGACAGATAACATTCATTAGTTTTCAGGAAGTCTACACATCAAGGAAATTCTCATAGTAATGCTAACAGAAACCTCGGATGTAGGGTTATTTAAGCAAAGAGTATACATATATAATGCAAATTAACAGATTACAGATATGTGAAGACAGTAGCACTAACATTTCTTTGTACTATTCTAACAGACATGTGAATTGGCTTCATCCCATTAGAGTGTCTCTTGGCATTCTTTTGTTCCTATCAGCACAAGTGAATGGGCCTATGTCTACTAGCCCACTTAACATCTCTTTGATATCCACACACCAGTGAATTGGTATGCTTAACACTTCTTTGAGGTTTTGACCTGAGCTATCTAGTTGTCAGTGCCACATAGGAATTGGGTACAATTTTTTAATTAACCACTGGAACAAACTACGGAGGAAAACATCTCTGGATGTTTTCAAATTGTGATTGGATGGCTTCTTGAAAGATATGCTTAGCCAAATATAAGCTACTGGGCTCCGTACAGGAGGTAATTGGGTGAAAGTTAGTGAACTGTGTTACATAGGATGTCAGACAACATGATCTACTCTC
Organism: Trachemys scripta elegans; assembly: GCF_013100865.1. Classification (NCBI taxonomy): domain Eukaryota; kingdom Metazoa; phylum Chordata; order Testudines; family Emydidae; genus Trachemys; species Trachemys scripta. The sequence goes on from NC_048307.1 coordinate 53,619,146, forward strand.
TTCTGGCCTTAAAGTCAGAATCCTAGAATAGAATCATCAGGGCTGGAAGGGACCTCAGGAGGTCATCTAGTCAAACCCCCTGCTCAAAGCATAGTCAAGTCTATGACCTGATGAATGCGTAACAGTGGTAAATGCTATACAACTGTGTTTGCAGTCTTTGCATTTTTGGAATGATGGTGTGTTTAAGATTACATATGCTGTGCTCTCAGTTTTAGGCACTATTAAGCACTTAACAGGATGAAGGGCTGCATTCATGTAAGATGTATGGGGAAATGACTTCAAATTCTGTGGTTGGATTTTAATAAGAGCTGAATATTTTTTACTTTTACTTTGATATGCATAAAAGCAGATGTTAACAATAGCCTTGTGTGAGGGCATTATAAAAATAAGATCATAGCTGCTGAGGTCAGAAAGGAAGTTTCAATGGCACCATGTTCAACATTTCACAATAACTCATGTGCATTATGCCTTTTCATCCACTTTTCTGTGAAGGTACTGGCCACTCCCACAAGCAGAACATTTTGCTTGACGGACCATTGATCTGATCCAGTACAACAATTCCTATATTGTTATGATTTTTGAGTTGTATTCAATGGCTTTCTTGATTTTTATTTTCTTTCCCAAATATTAATTATTTGGGCCAGTGGCAATTTTTCATTTCTGACATTTATAAGAAACTAGAACACCATGTAAATATCACAAAATTCTTATGTATGAAGTACTTTCGTGTGAGCGTGCGGGGGGGAAGGAGTGTAGCGGGGCAGTCACCCCACTCCGGCTCAGAAAGGGTTAAAAGCCGGTCCTTGGAGAGGGCTGGGGCTGAGGCTGGGGCTGAAAGCAGCCGAGGGAGGCTGATTGGGTAGGCAGCCGCAGGTGTGGCCACACCCAATTAGGGTCCAGCTGGCCCTGATAAAAGGGTTGGGAGCTAGGCAGGCGGAGATTCACTCCACTGGTGGAGTGGGAAGGACTTGGCTGCAGGCTAGAGAGGGGTATCCCAAACAGAGCAGTGCTGGGGAAGGACAGGCAGAGCTGGGGAACTCTGAGAAAAGGGGTTAGATGAAGATTGGTAGTCGGTCATTGAGGCAAGGTGGGCTTCGGGAAATTGGGGTTCCCTGGGGAGGGGAGGTTCCCTGAGTGTGGGGTACTGCCAGGGGGCAGTCCCGAGAGAAGGGGCACCACGGGCTGGGAGGGACGTGAGACCTGAACTAAAGGGTGGTACTAGAAAAGGGAGAAGAAGGCAGCAACAAGGGAGACACAGGCCAGCAGGAGGTGCTCCAAAGCTGGAAGAGCTAATTCCCAGACCAACCAGCAGGAGGCGCCGCAGCGATGAGTGCACGCCATGCTACAGGGAGATAAATGCACTGGAAACCCTATTACTGGCATTCATGGATGTCCAAAGTTAATACTAAGCACACTTGCAAGGGCTGTTTAATATTGTAGCCTTGGACAACATTTGATTGTCGTGATTTATTCTTGGTAGTCTGCATTTATCAAGCAAAATAGGGAGTCTGATATTCAGATTTTAATTAGTATTTGTACAGCCCCTAGCACAGTGGGGTGCTGAACCTGGTACCTGTCTCTGGGGTCTACTTCAATACAAATAATAAATGTTGGTGTTGTTCTTGATGTATCCAATTTCTATAATGCAGGAATTATTGTTGCAATATTTTGTGAAGAGACCAAAGGAAATACTGATTGTCACCCAGTTAAATTGGAAACGTGCATTTGTCCCTTCCCTTTGGAAAATGAGTTCAGTCTGGTGACTATAATGTGGTGGTTTAGTGCTTCTGATTTATTTTAGGAGAGTGGGATAAATTGTTAGTTGACTACAGTTGTGTCTGAGTGTTGAATTGGTGTTGTTGATCAGATGCATCATGTTCTTCTTCGAGAGATGTCCCTGTGGGTGCTCCACTCCAGGTGTTGGTGCGTCCCTGTGCCTTCACTCGGAGATTTTTACAGCAGTACTCGTACCGGTCGCGTACACACAGAGTCTGCCCCCGCCCCGCCCTCGCGCTCTGAGTGTACCTTAATACACTCCTCAATTCCTTCTCTACTGTCCCCGGCCTGAGATGGAGCTCAGAAGACTCATTAGAGAATTTCTTCTCTCCCTTGTTCAACTTTTTCCCCTCTTAGTTTAGCTTACCAATATTAGGTAGGTACCCTTTTCCCTTCCCTTCCCTTCCCTTCCCTTCCCTTCTGTTGTAAAAACAAAACAAAACAAAAAAAACCCTTTTTGTTCCTGTCACCGCAGCCACTTCCGACATGCCTGGCTCTCCAGGTTTTAAGCACTGCTCTAACTGTAATGCTGCCATCCCTCTTTCAGATGGCCACTCTAAATGTATTAAATGTTTGGGGGAGTCCCACCCCCACCCCCCAAATGTGTCCACTGCAGCAAGTTGAAATCCAGGGCATGCAAAGACAGGGAGCTGTGGTTAAAACTACTCCTGCTGCAAAAATCTCTCGGACCAGGCTCAGACCCGGACTGTAAACCGCAGCCCCCTCGCTTCAAAGAGACAAAAGAAAACTTCAGAAAAAATCAGTCTCTCTCACCCACTAAGGGTATTCTCAGGGACATGCCTTCTCCAGCTACTGCTTCCCTCCCCATGCTCCCCCGGCTGAGTACCTTTGATGCGCTGGGGCTCCTCCAGCACTGCGCGAAACCTGCCTATGGCTGCGGCGGTCACAGTCGCACTAACCTCCAGTGGCAAGGCTTCAGGTTTTCAGTTGCCTGCTTCTCACAGGGCACTGTTCAGCACCACAATGGAAGCAATGCTGACGCATACTAGCTGCCTGACCCCCCGCAGGCTTCTCTCTCTCTCTCCCGGTACCGTCAGCCTTTGAGCTAGCCAGCAGTGACAGAACGCTCAGGACATGGGTGCAGAGGAATCCCTCCTCATAACAAATTCCTCTTGCGCAGCCCTCCCCTCACAGAGGCACTGTGGCATCGCAAATCACACACTCAAGGGATTCCTGGTGTCACCTATCTTGTAGTCATCCTACTTAACACCTACTTCTCTCCGGACACTCAGGCAAGGTCCGCATAGCTTTCCTCCAGTGATGAGGAATCTGGGCTGCAGGGAGAATTTTCACCTTATCAGATCTCCCGTCCACAGACCCCAATCAAGAGAGGTCATAGAAAAGCTGCCTCGTCCTACTCCGAGGGTCCTGCCTCATGGTGCGTGAACCCCTGGATGGCATCACCCATGTCCTTCCCACCGCTGTGGCAATATTGGGCTCCATGGGCTCCTTATATTCGGGACCACACTCATTATACCACTGCAGCTAGGTGTGAGACTGGCTCGGTACCATCAGCTGACAACCCTACCACTACTCCAGACGCCAGGCAGCCCTGTCATGACCGCAAGAGGAAGCACGGCCTGCCTCTAACCTGGTAAAACCAGTTGTTCCGCCTGATGAAGCATTGCTTCCTCCTCCCCAGACTTTTTCGGATAACTTCTCAAAATGTCAAGACCTGTTTAAAAGAGTTGCCAATGAACTACAAATTAACCTGGAGGAAGTCCCTGAACAGCAGCATGCCCTAACTGGCATCCTGCAGCCCTCTTCTTCTTCTAGAAGTGCATTACCCCCAATACAGCCCTTTTAGAACCTGCCAAGGCCATTTCGCAAACCCTGGCTGCAAGCCTGCCTACCTGTAAGAGAGCGGACCGAAAGTACTTTATTCCTTCCAAGGGCTCGGAATTCCTGTTTACTCACCCAGTGCCGAACTCGCAGTTAACCAAAAAAACAAACACCAGTTTCCCCACTCCACCCCTTCCAACAAGGACAGTAAGCGATTAGATCTGCTTGGACGTAAGGTATATGCTTCTTCCACGTTGCAGTTTCGCATTGGTAATTATACAGCTATTCTAGCAAAGAACGACCACAAAAATTACAATAAATTCATGGACTTTCTTTTCTTCTGGAATGTTATCAATAAACAGCAATTTACAGCCATAGTTTCTGATGGACAAATCATCTCCCGCGCTGCTCTTCAAGCTGCCCTTGATGTGGCCAATACTGCAGCACAGTCCACTGCCACAGCAGTCGTGATGCATCGAGGGTCATGGCTCTTGTCCTCTTCCTTTCCCCAGGAGGTCCAGAGTACCATTGAGGATCTCCCCTTCGACGGTGACAAACGGTTTGCCTCCACCACAAATGACTTACTCCATTCCATGAAGAACTCCAGGGCAACTCTCCTGTCTCTAGGAATTCAAACCCATATAACCAGAAGGCGACAATATAGATATCAGCCTTACCAGCGACCACGCTACCCCACATACACCCAGCAATTCCATAAATCTCACAAGCAATAGCAACAACAGCAACGCCAGAGACCCAGATACCAATGCTGGCATCCTAACTCCCCGGCAGCGTCTCAACCCCCTCCGACCAATACGCAAATTTGAAGCCTTGGTCGAGGATATAGAAAACAATATTCCCACTTCAGCGCTTACACTGCCTGCCCCTATTTTTGGTCACCACCTATGCCCATTCTCCCATCAATGGCGAAATATTACCACCGACAAGTGGGCTTTAGAGGTTGCCACAGTTGGCTATTCCATCCCTTTCCTCTCCCCACCTCCCACCCACCCTCCCCATCCCACTCTGGTTCTCCACAGAGTTCTGACAAAGATATGAACAGATCGTGCCATGGTAATTCTGATTGCCCTGTCGTGGCCTAGACAACCATGGTTTCCGTTCCTCACCAGAATGTGAATTTGCCCGCCGATTTCATTGCCCCTCACTCTGAACCTCCTATCGCAGCAACACGGACGATTTCTTCACCCCAACCTGTCCATGCTTCACCTCAAAGCATGATTCCTATATGGTTCTCCCAAAACAAACTAGCATGCTCTTAACAGGATCAGAGAGTGCTCCTACATAGCAGAACACAATCTACTCACACCACATATCTCCAAAAGTGGAAGCGATTCACACAATGGTGTTCAACTAAACAACTTCCTCCTACTTCTGCACCTCTTCCACCCATACTTGACTATTTATTAGATCTTAAGCAATCTGGCCTTTCTTTCAGCTCCATCAAAGTCCACTTAGCTGCTATTACAACTTTTTATGACAAGATCGACGATACCTCTGTTTTTGCTCCAATCACCAAATGTTTTCTCAAAGGGCTCCAATCCCTATACCCAGACATTAAACCTCCTACCCCTCCATGGGACCTTCATGTAGTATTATCCTGCTTAACTCAACAACCATTTGAGCCCCTAGCCACTTGCTCCCTCTTACACCTCTTTATGAAAACAGCTTTTTTAGTGGCAATCACCTCCGCCAGATGTGCAGGAGAAATAGCAGCTCTCATGGCAGACCCACCTTATACACTATTTTTAAAGGACAAGGTTACCCTCTGACTACACCCCAAATTTCTTCCAAAAGTGCATTCGTCATTCCACATTAATGAGCCGATACACCTACCAACCTTCTTTCCTAAACCATATGCAAACACTTTTGAATCCACATATGTTAGATGTACGCAGGGCTTTGTCCTTCTATTTGGATAGAACCAAGCCCTTTAGGAACTCTTCTAGACTATTTGTCTCCATTGCGGAACGCTCCAAAGGGACACCTATTTCTACCCGGAGACTTTCAAACTGGATTTCTGAGTGTATCCGACTGTGCTATCAGGTAAAGAAAGTTACGCCTAGATCTGTGGCTACCTCCATGGCTTTTCTACGCAAAGTTCCTCTGGCTGACATCTGTAAAGCGGCCATTTGGACTTCTGAACTCACGTTTGTTAAGCATTATGCCCTGACTCAAGGCCCTCTCTCTGATACAGGATTAGGCAGAGCTTCTCGGCTCTCAGTGAGCTGAGGGGTGAAAACATTATCTACTGCATTCCTACTAAATCTGAAGTCCCTACCTCCTTGAGATACGCTGCTTTTCAGTCACCTAGAGTGGAGCACCCACAGGAACATCTCTCTCTCTCGAAGAGGAAGTTACTCACCTGTGCAGTAACTGACGTTCTTCGAGATGAGTGTCCCTGTGGGTGCTCCACTACCCACCCTCCTCCCCTCTACGTTAGAGTTGGGGCGGCCTCCGTTGTAGAGAAGGAACTGAGGAGACCGGTCGCACACGCGTACTATTAAGGCACACTCAGAGCGGGGAGGCAGGCTCTGCATATGGGCGACTGATACGAGTACTGCTGTAAAAATCTCTGAGCGAAGGCACAGGTACGCACCAACACCTGGAGTGGAGCACCCACAAGGACACTCATCTCGAAGAACGTCAGTTACTGCACAGAGTGAGTAACCTCCTCTTTTGCGGGGAGGGATTTTTTGGTCTATTTGTGAAAATTCAATAAAATATTAATGTTCAAAATGGGCAGGGGAGCCAATGTTTAAAATAATAAATTATGATAATTAACTTCTCCAGTAGCAAAAAGGAAAGAAACGGGGAGTGAGGGAGGGGACCAAATGAAAAGTTAAATAGATTTTAATTCTGGTATGTTTGATTTCCACCCCTCAGACCTTTTCACATTCTATAGGTAACTGTCTCTTTACGGTAAGGAATCTGATAAGTTATGTTGAGTATATTCCTTTAAGTTCCAGTAGAGAGCTGTGAGGCAAAGCAAAGATCTTCTTGTGCATCTCTAGTTAAATCTATGACCTGTCTTGTTGTACAAAAGATGCCTAGTAAGTGAGTTACATAAATACAAGACGTTTCATTGGGAATAGGGAATTGTCACTTCAACGGTATCTTGGAACAGTACAGAGTATGGCAATGTGATTGAACTATGTTGCTCATGTTGACTTATGTTCTGATGCTCATATGTCACCCTTACTATTTCTAGTTCCAAAATTTAGTAACAAAAATAAATGCATGGCACAAAATTTCTCCTAGTGTTACATACTGACAGCAATTTCTGCTGATCGAACTGCAGGAGGACTATTGCAGCTGAAGTCCAAGGTCTCTGAGAGTAGCTCAGGGATCGGCAACTTTTGGCCCGCGACCCGCTAGGGTAAGCACCCCAGCTGGCCAGGCCGGTTTGTTTACCTGCCGCGTCCTCGGCCCGCGCCACTTCCCGCAGCCCCCATTAGCCTGGAGCGGCGAACCACGGCAGGTGGGAGCCGCGATCGGCTGAACCTGCGGACGCAGCAGGTAAACAAACTGGCCCAGCCCGCCGGGGTGCTTACCCTGGCAGGCCGTGGGACAAAAGTTGCCAATCCCTGGAGTAGCTGAAAGAGCCTTCATATTCATTAAAACTATTTTAGAACAGATTTTATTTGTGAGTGAACAATAGAATATTTCTCCACATAAAAATTAAATTATAATTTGTGCTTTGATTAATATAGTAATGAAATAAATTTTCCTTTTTCTTTACCTGTCTTGTACTTTGCAGAGTTATAAAAGACAAAACAATTGTCCCTCCCACTTTCTCGTTGGTTATCCTCACCTTAATTACACCCAGGCACCACATTGCATTCCTGTTTGTTCTAGTTCGTTTCTGTAGTCAAGAAAGATTTAATCAGAATGTGCCCATTTTGATCTCTCTCTCTCTCTCTCTCTCTCTCTCTCAAAATATAAAGTGCAAATTCTTATGCTGCATTTGGGGCTTAGGAGGCCCCTAAGCAGCAGAGGTGGTGTGCTTCTGCTATGCAAGGGGACAAGGAGGCTTTCGTTGGATGTTCTGCAAAGTGCTTTGGGAATGGTGCAGAGCTCAGCATTCAAGGTGTGGAGGTGAGGGTGATGGTTCTGCTGATATGTGCCTCATCCTATCTTGTCCCCCACACAAAAGGTGGCGCCCTGGACATTTGAGGACCCTTATAGTGATAGCAGAGAAGTGGCTTTTAATCTACTTTTAGAGGTCAGCAATATTTGCCCCATGTCTACAGAGATTGGAGGTCAGCATCATGACTCAGGCTGTTAAGATAGTCAACCTGATAGCCTACAGTGAAAAACAAACAATTCACTATCTGGCTCAGTTATTTGAGACTGGAGTTTATCTTATTGTACAAAACATAGTGTCTTCTGAAGATAAATTAATTTGTTAGACTGCTAATGTGTTTGTTTCCTATAGAACAGACATTGCCTCAATGTTAATTCACCTAATTCAAAGTCAAGGAGAACCACCAAAAATGCACAAAAAGAATTTAGGTTTAGTAGTGGGCTGACCCGACACTTTGCTTATAAATGAATAGGTTTCTACAATTAGGTAAATTATTTTGCCTTGCAAGAACAATTGATCATTTCTGAATAACACCTCTGATGTGCCTGAAGGGGGTATTCAGTGCACCTGAAATGGGGACAAAAAGTTTCTTTTCTTCACAAACTAAATTGCAGTCCCTAGGGGAAGGAAGGTAATCTTTAAGGTATTATTGATTCTGAAGCAGGTGTTCAGTCCTTGGGGATATGTGTTATCCTGGGTCTAATGTTGAACAGATTTTTCCTACCAATGGAGTTTTTGTTGTTGCGTTTTTTTTTAACACTTAAGAAGGTCGTCTTCTGTAAATTACAAAAATTGATATAAAAGTTGCTTTTTAAGTCAAATGCGGTTTCTGAGCTCCAAGGGCTGACAGCTGTTCTAGTTTTGCTTGGGGACATTTTCACAATGTGGATTAATCAATGTTATGAACTGGGTCCATGGGGTTTTGGGAATGTAATTGGTTTCAGATGACACTTTGCTAGTCAATCTGTGAAACAGCCGAATGTTGACACAGCTGAACAATTCCAGCTGTTTCCACTCGCCCCTTCTTCCCTCCCTGGACGCTACATCCTTTTTCCTCTCTCTCATCTCCCCTTTCTCATTGTGACTTTGCTAAACAAATTTATCTTCTTTTCTGGCATTTTTCTCTGCTTTGGTTTCCCTTCTCTTCCCAGCATGCCTTCAAAAATGTATGATTCTGGGAATGTTTTCTGACATCCACCTTTATCATTTTAATCTTTGTTTTGTTTTACAGCAATTGACTGGTTGCTTTGTTGGAAGGAATACAGTTAGATCTCTGAGTGTTTGGAGGCAGGTATATTTGTACTTCAAAAGTAGCTGAATAACCTTTTTCTAATTTTTTTTAAAATTAAAGGTGGATGATGAAAGAAATGGAAGGAAATGTACTGTACAGGGTATTTTATTGCTTCATTCAAGGCTTTGCTATTACCTCTTTACCAACCAGTCTAATGCAGCAACAGACATGATTCTGTCAGGTGTCAGTCTTGTTGCTTGAGAGTTGTGTGACTAGTAGAAAGAACAGACCATGTGTCCTGGGGTATTAGGGGTTGATACACTTTTGAGGGTGAGAGTCTTAAATCACTTTAGTGGTTTTTATTTTTAACCCCACTTTCTTGCTCCACGCCAAACACAGGTGATATTAACCCCAGATATGCAATCCCACCCCTTCTTCCAGTCCTGGGTTTTCCAAGGGAGAAAGCCAGTCTTTAGTTAAGATGTGAAGTGAGTTAGAGAGTTGATGAAGCAGAGCAGTAAACGAAAGCTATGTCATATTGCAAGAACTGCAGGGGTGAAGGCACTTGCACCAACAGAGGCCATATCATGTGTGGGGCCAGAAAGCTGTGTGAGAAAATAGAGGGGAGGAAATCGAGGGGAGCAAGGTGTGTGAGGTAGGTTAGTACAAGCCTCTAGAAATTTTTAAAACAAGGAATTCCAGCAGTTTAACTAGTTCCTGAAATGAATGGGGATTTAGTGGTCTTTGAGGATGGGTAGATATGGCTTTGCAGCTTCGTATATGCAATAAGGCTGGCAGCAGCTTTCTTTGTATGCTGGAGTCTGGAGAACTGAGATTTGGGTGGCAGGGTGAGGCGGGAGCTATGACTATTCTAATATGCTCATAGTTTCATTAATGGCTGCAGTGATGGTGATTTCTTTCGTTATTTCACCGAGGCAAAGTCAGAAACCTCTCGAGAGAGAGGACATGTGATCTCTCTATGTGTTTATATTCCGCCTCCAATAGCAGATTGTTCTAATATAAAACTTAAATTAAAAATTTCCAAAATCTATTTTCTTCTGACAGGATTTAGCTCAGCTACATTATTAAAGTAGCAAAGAGCACCTCCATATATAATACTGAAACTTGGTAAGCTGAGTATAGTACAGCATTTCTCAGTAAATAATGTAACGACTGATAAATTAGTATCCCTACGTGGATTCTGCACCATTATTCCAACCTTATGAAACTCTATCTGAGAATAGGATCCTTTAGCCAGCTACTAAGAACAGCCTTCTGTGGAAAATGAACAATATTTAAAACTTATAATAGGAAAACTGAGTTTGTATAAATGTCTTTGTATGCGTATATGTGTATAAATATTAATTTATGGGAACATACAATCTATTGTGCATCCCAGGAGGAAAACTTAAGTACCATTGGTCTACATAAATGGTATTTTTAGGGACTCAGAATGATGTGTGTGATAAGAATAATACCACATTAGTATTTTTTTACAGAGTATACAGAAATATACAGATCTGTGGACCACAGACCAAGAAATGTACATAATTGTACATTGACTTATGCCATTTTCATCTGCATTCTTTAAGAGCATTCTGTAAGAATGTCTCTCTATACAAAACACCAGTGCTGAGGAGGAAGGACAGTCTTTGGATTAGACACTGGGACTCAGGAGCTTTGGGTTCAATTCCTGGTCCAGCCATGGGCTTCTTGGGTGATTTTGAGCAAGTCACTTTGCCTCTTTGTGCCTCAGTTCCCCATCTGTGAAATGGGATGATAATGCCTTCCTTCTGCTTCCTTCTCCTCCTCTTTTGTCTGCCTGGACTGTATCAATAGTTCCTGCCCCAAGGATCTGTCTCTTACTAACAGTTTTTAAAAGTCTTCACTGACTAAGCAGGAAGTGAAATGACTATTAATATTGTAGTATATTGAAAATGCATGACAGGGTGGTTTGAGAACATCACAATCAAACATCTGCAACAAGCTACAGTGAAAATCCTGTAAATTTATCCTTTCTTTTTTTTTTTTTTTTTTTTTTTATATTTAGAATGAGTTTTTTCATACCTAGGTATAGACAACTGTTGAAGACATAAATGCACATCAGGTATTTGTGCATGTAACTTAATACATAACTATACTAGCAACTTAGCCTGTGGACTTAATTATAGATTTTACACAAACTATATTCCAAAATATTTTGACAAATCCTGTCCATACACTTTCTCTTCCTACACCTCAGCCATACCAGGATTCAATTCAGTATCATCATTGTGCTTCCCCAAAAGCAGAAAGTTGGGAGGGAAGACGAGTTGAAGATTAATCCTATGCTAAACCGGAAGGAAAGTTGGTAGCGCTTCTTATGATTAAACAAAAGTAAATGTAACAAGAACATACATCATGCTCTTCACTCTATATACTTTTTTCATCCTCATTTAGATGATCCATAAATGGTTCCTGTAGTTTCTTAACATATCCCCCTTCTGTTCTGCCTTATGTATACCGCTCTTTCATACCAAGTCATCCATAGAACTGGAGTTCTGGAGGTGCAGAAATAGAATGCAGGCAAATAGAATGCAGGAAATAGAATGCAGGCAAACATTAAGTGGCAGGAGGTTCCATTCTACTCTATTATAAAATTATTAGAGCATAAGCTTTCGTGGACTACAGCCAGATTTTGTCCTCACCCACAACTATTTCACATTTGGGGACAATATATACCTTCAAGTCAGCGGCACTGCTATGGGTACCCGCATGGCCCCACAATATGCCAACATTTTTATGGCTGACTTAGAACAACGCTTCCTTAGCTCTCGTCCCCTAACACCCCTACTCTACTTGCGCTACATTGATGACATCTTCATCATCTGGACCCATGGAAAAGAAGCCCTTGAGGAATTTCACCATGATTTCAACAATTTCCATCCCACCATCAACCTCAGCCTAGATCAATCCACACAAGCGGTCCATTTCCTGGACACTACTGTGCTAATAAGCGATGGTCACATCAATACCACCCTATACCGGAAACCTACTGACCGCTACACTTACCTACATGCCTCCAGCTTCCATCCAGGACACACCACACGATCCATTGTCTACAGCCAAGCTCTAAGATATAACCGCATTTGCTCCAATCCCTCGGATAGAGACAAGCATCTACAAGATCTCTATCAAGCATTCTTAAAACTACAATACCCACCTGCTGAAGTGAAAAAACAGATTGACAGAGCCAAACGAGTACCCAGAAGTCACCTCCTACAAGACAGGCCCAACAAAGAAAATAACAGAACACCACTAGCTGTCACCTTCAGCCCCCAACTAAAACCTCTCCAGCGCATCATCAGAGATCTACAACCTATCCTCAAAGATGATCCTTTACTCTCACAGATCTTGGGAGACAGACCTGTCCTCGCTTACAGACAACCCCCCAACCTAAAGCAAATACTCACCAGCAACCACACATCACTGAACAAAACCACTAACCCAGGAACCTATCCTTGTAACAAACCCCGATGCCAACTCTGTCCACATATCTATTCAAGTGACATCATCATAGGACCTAATCACATCAGCCATACCATCAGGGGCTCGTTCACCTGCACATCTACCAATGTGATATATGCCATCATGTGCCAGCAATGCCCCTCTGCCATGTACATTGGCCAAACCGGACAGTCTCTACGCAAAAGAATTAATGGACACAAATCTGACATCAGGAATCAAAATACTCAAAAACCAGTGGGAGAACACTTTAACCTGTCTGGTCATTCAGTGACAGACCTGCGGGTGGCTATATTACAACAGAAAAACTTCAAAAACAGACTCCAAAGAGAGACTGCAGAGCTAGAATTGATATGCAAACTAGACACAATCAACTCCGGTTTGAATAAGGACTGGGAATGGCTGAGCCATTACAGACATTGACTCTATCTCCCCTTGTAAGTACTCTCACACCTATTATCAAACTGTCTGTACTGGCCTAGCTTGATTATCACTTCAAAAGTTTTTTTTTTTCTCTTAATTAATTGGCCTCTCAGAGTTGGTAAGACAACTCCCACCTGTTTATGCTCTCTGTATGTGTGTATATATATCTCCTCAATATATGTTCCATTCTATATGCATCCGAAGAAGTGGGCTGTAGTCCACGAAAGCTTATGCTCTAATAAATTTGTTAGTCTCTAAGGTGCCACAAGTACTCCTGTTCTTCTTTTTGCGGATACAGACTAACACGGCTGTTACTCTGAAACCTGTACTCTATTATGTGGCCAAATGAGTATCTTCTCACTTTGCTAAGTGGTTTATAATCTTTGTTTATAGTATTTTAACAAATGTCCTACTGTTTTTCTTTCGTAGCCCAATGAATTTAATTACTAGCTATTTTCGTGGTTAACCGCGCGCACGCACACACACACACACACACACAAACAAAAGCGGGAACAGAAAAGCAGAATCTTAGAGTGATGTATAATACAATGTTGTCAAATGTCTAGCTTGACCATATTGATGTCACTAGTTAAATACAGCTGAAAGCAAAGTTTATCATACACTTGGTCTCATATTGCATTCTCTGGCATGCTGAGTGAAAAGTAATCTCAGCAAAAGTACCTGCTGAAAGTACTCAGTTCTTTGAATAGATGAAGAAATATATGCTCTCATTCTCTTCACACAGCAGATCCTTGTTTTTTCTCAGTGAATCAGAGGCATAGAGTTTAAGGTGGGAAGGGACCAACAGATGGTCTAGGCTGACCTCCTGCATATCACAGGCCACCAACACCACCAAGACCCACACACTAATGCTAACAACTGAAATTACACCAAAATATTACAGCACAAAGGAGTCTAGACTATGTCTGTGTGCCATGGCCAGAAAATAGGAGGGACCGAGGTGCACCGCAATGGCAGAGATATATAATTGGTTGAAATATACCCCAATAATCCTGTCAAGCAATCTGTACCCACATGCTGCAGGGGAAGCTGAAAACCCCAAAGGTCACTGCCAGTCTGACCTGGGGGAAAATTCCTTCCTGATCCCACATATATCCATCAGTTACACCTGGAGCATGTGACCCATTGTGAATTACTATTACTTGGAAAATTAGGAATTAAGTCAATGAACAATCATTCAAAGGCAGGGAAAATGCATCACCACATATTTGGGTTAATTTATTTTAACATATGTAGTTTAAATTATTTATAATAATGCACAGCATTCTGTAGTATTTTCTGCAAATAATCTTAGGCATCTCCACAACTCTCTGCCATTGAAGCTTTGAAAACTCTGATCCATCAAACAAACAAATACAACCAAAACCAGCTCTCAAGACATTTGCCAACCACAAACGTGTTGCCTTTGTTTGTATGTTGTATTCCTGACCTCTTGGTCAGTCTTCCCTGTTTAGACACCAGTCTCAAAATCAGATCTGTGGGGTAGGAGAGAACCCTCATGCTCTGATGGAGCCTCATAGGAGTGAATGGGGCTCCTTGCAGGCACAGTAGGCCAAATTTTCAATAGAAGCTAATGATTTGGGTTGTCCAACATGACGCATCCTCAAAGGGATTTGATTTTCAGAGGGCAGGTCCTCAGAGCTTTCTGACAATTAGGCTCCATTCAGAGTGTCTCAAGTTTGACAGTCAAAAGTGTAGAAACCAAAATCATTAAAGAAAATGAAAGCCAGAGATCTTTCCATTCACATCACCTGCCAGACCATGACCTTGCAGTGTATACTCTTTGGGACTGCAACTGCATCTTACTATGTATTTTATATCATCTAATATAATGGCACCTTGATTCTGAGTAAGGGCCTTTGGGCACTGTCACAGTGCTAATAATAATAGGAGGAGATGGGCAGAGACAGAGTGGAGTTATTTAAATCCAAGCGATTTAAATCATTGGTTTTAATCATGATTTAAATCAGCAAGAAAGAGAGCTTGATTTCAACCAAGAATTTAAATTGTGTTTTGCATTTGTGCTTTGGTTACGTTCCTAAAGAAAGGTTGATTTTCGTTGATTGGTAACCATTAAAACATGTTGATGTGCAGGTTACATTTTTATTACGTTTGCAAATGGTGCATGGTGCATTTCTTGTTTTACTAGTTAAATGTTAATTAGTTAATTTTTTACTTGTGATTTGTGTCAGGCTCTATTAGGATGAAAATTCAATTAAAGTGTACAAACCTGCATTTTAATTTTGTTTATTAAATACAACTAACTTAAATGTTCTGGATACAAAAGAAAAAAAGTTTATCAAAACATGTTTTGCATTTAAAACTAATGACATATTCTCTGTAGTTAGTGAATTGGTTTGTTTCTGATTTGTTTCTGGTCGTGAAGCTTTTAGAACCAGTAGATCTTAACCTCACACATCTAGTTTTTATTCATAGATTGGAAGAGTAGAACAATCTTTCCTGCTTTTTCAACTCCCGATTGGTTTCTCAACTTTGAATGAGTTAGTCATTTAACTGAACTATTTGGATGAACTGAAATGAAGAAAATAGTCTCTTTGCACCTTGAGAAGAGGCTGCTGCTGTGAAGAGCTAGTTTAGCACTTCGACAACTCTGGTTCCATATGCTTTAATCAGTGACTTCCACCAGTTCAGTGGTTTGACTATATTTAGAACTTGGCAGCAAACATGTACGCTTAATAATTTTTTTTAATCAAATTTAAATTATTTTGATAGATTATAGTAATTTTAGGCCATAACCTATGTTGCCAGTTTCAAATTTAATTTTAAATTTAATTTTAAATAGGTTTATTTCTTAAAAAACTGTATTTAGTTTAAATAGAATAAAATTGATCTTTTACTTTAAATCGATTTTTATCCATTTTAGGCTGAGAACAGCTATAATGGCTGTATACAGATTAGTGAAAATTCTTGGTATTTTAAACATAAGAGTGTGTGGAGGCATCTGGAATGGTGTTTGGAGATAGTACATTGTCTGTCTAATCACATATTTGCACATCATTTACCCATGTTCATAAGATGTTACTCTTACGTTCTGTCTCTCCATGAGTTTTGCCTGAGTGAAGACTGTTGGACTGTCATACTTTTATGGTAAATCTATATTATAGATTTACTGTTATTTATTTATTTTGGAGGCATTTTTAATCACAATATATTAGCATTTCAAAATAATCCAGATGGAACCTTTTGCATATTAAGGAAGATGTTTTGTGCTGTCATGTACCTCACTTCAATCATTTATATCACTTCTTGTAAAGCAGTATGTCCCTATAGTTTACAATGAGCTGTTACAGCTAACATATACTACCTGTATCTTTGTAGATGACATGGATTTGCATAAAATTTGCATGTAGATACATAAATTCACGTACAATTTTTGCATCACATCTGCATCTGTTTAGTCGTGAGGGAGAATGTTCCTGTACTGACTTGTGTGTTATCAGTAACCAGGCTCATGATTATTGAGGTTGTGTTACCACACCACCCTATACAAATATCATACATGTGCATTTTAAGGACTCTTGCATTTGAAAATGGTAGAGGTATAATTTCGATGATTAGAAGGTGATGAAATAACAATCTGTTAACTGCAAAGAAAATTATACCAAGTTATGTGTTCAAGCATCTTACCCATTGCATAAATAAAGAGGTTTAGCCATCTCGGGTTACCTAATACAACTTAGCCTGGGGCTGTACGGTTTGTAAAGCGATCTAAAAACAGTAATGGTAAAAAAAAAAAAAAAAAAAGAGAGCATTAGAAGGAAGCAATCCTAATTCTTCTGTGCAGAGGCATTTCATTATTCACCCCACATATTAAAGAACTTAGTGAATGCAGTAGCTTGATATTAGTTGACCTTTTTCAAAATTAGTGCATTTTTTAAAGTGGATTTAAATGTGTTGTGTGAAAGAGTTGTAAGTATCTGTTCATTTACAATGTTTAGACTAAATATTGTGGCACCTTTTAATATGCAAGGAAAGACTTTTTCATGTCTTCCCCTCCACCCCCCGCATCAGTGTTTAAAAAAAAACAAACAGAAAAAAAATACCAGAAACCGTTATTAGGAATCTCAGGAATTTTTGATCCATAATATCAGAAAAGTCATTAGCTCCCCTTGTGTGCATGATGAATTATTAGAGAAACAAGGCGGGTGAGGTAATATCTTTTATTGGACCAACTTAAAAGATATTACCTCACCCACCTTGTCTCTCTAGTATTGGGGACCAACACAGGTACAACTAAACTGCACACCATGAAATATTGGTGTTTTAGAGAGGAAAGGGTTCCTAATTATGCTGTTACTGTTTATTCAGCTCACACTGCATTTATTTTGAGGCTGTTATTCTGTGAGTTGGTAGTGCTCTCACTACCAGGCCACAAGGTCCTCTGCTCCCATTTCCCAGCATTACTTGGGCTCTGTGCTGATCTGGTGCCATGCTGTGCTATCGGGCTCTGCCTTGTTAGTGCAGCTTTTAGGTGAGACATGGAACTGAATTCCCCATGTGTTCTAGCTCAGTGTTTGCCAAAGGAAGGCAGCAGGTGTTGGAGCTTCCCTATGAGTGGGAGCAAGTGGGGACCCAAATCAGCAGTCTCACATCACTTTGGTGTTGATCTTGCTCAACTTGGTCAGCGCTGGAGGGTCATGAATGGGACACTGAACAGCTAGTTGCTCTGGCTACTTTACAGGAGGCATGGGCAGCCATGTGTTTTGAGGCAGATGTTTCCCACAGGTGATGCAGGTGCCCATGGGAGCAGAGACTGACAACACAGTCAGTTCCTCTACTGCATCCTCAATAGTGGACTCCTTCTTTGGCTTTACAAGATTTTCTACTGCTGCAAGCCCCTCTTTCCCTATAGTCCAAGGGGATGTGGCATGCTCACCTAAGTGAAGCCAGGCAAGGGTGAAGTGACTTGAAATCAAAACCAGCAATAAGAACTCGCAAGCCTTAAAATAGTCAGATGAAGAGCCTAATCTTGCAGAGTTCCAAATACCCTCAGCAACATTGGAAGTGGGGTTGCCAGGCATTTGGTTTTCAATCAGAACGCCCAGTCGAAAGGGATCCTCGCAGCTCTGGTCAGCACTGCTGACCGGACTGCTAAAAGTTTGATTGGCGGCGCAGCAGGACTAAGGCAGGTACTCCCTGTCACTGTGCGGCTCCTGGAAGCACCCGGCATGTCCGGCTCTATGTCGCAGCCAGTGAGAGCTGCGAAGGTGGCACCTACAGGCATGGGCAGCACACACAGCCGCCTGGCCCCTCCACTTAAGAGCCAGACATGCCTGCCGCTTCCGGAAGCCACCTGAGGTAAGCACCGCCTGGCCAGAACCCGCACCCCAACCCCCTCCCACATCCTAACTCCCTCCCAGAGCCTGCACCCTCACCCTCTCCTGCATCCCAACCCCCCGCCCCAGCCCTGAGACACCTCTTGCACCCCAAGCCCCTCATCCCCAGCCCCACCCCAGAGCCCACAGCCCGAGCCAGAGCCCTCCCCCCTCTGGCACCCCAACCCAGAGCCCAGTGAAAGTGAGTGAGGGTGGGGGGAGAGTGAGCGACGGACAGGGCCGGCTTTAGCAAGTGCGGGCCCCGATTCGTGGGACTTGTACTCACCAGGCGGCGCTCTGAGTCTTCAGCGGCACTTTGGATTGCCGCGCTCTGGCCAGGATTGCGGGGCCACGGGGTTGCTGGGCTCCAGCTGGTGCTCCGACCGGGGAGCAGGGCCGCCGGACTTGCAGGGCTCAGGCCAGTGCTCCGGCCGGGGAAGCGGGGCTGCGGGGCTCCCACCAGGGGAGCAGGGTCGCGGAGCTTGCCACGCTCCGGCCAGGGAAGCGGGGCCCTCTTAGGTGCGGGGCCTGATTCCGGGGAATTGGCGGAATCGGCCTAAAGCCGGCCCTGGCGACGTAGGGAGGGAGGATGGAGTGAGCAGGGGTGGCTGTTACCTTTGCTGAGCAATAGCAGAATTCAGGGCCTTGCCTGTCAGTATCCAATTTGGAACAGAAACTGGAGATGTCTCATGTTTTTTTTTAAGTGTAGTTTTTTATTTACAAAATGTACACAAGACTTGTTTCCTTGAACCAGGGTGGTAATAAATTGTACATGATTTAAAGGGTCAGGCACCACTGCTCTGTCTCCAGAAGCAGCTGTCTTGTTCCCCCCTTCTTTTTCCCCTCCCCCCCAGGGCTTCACATAAATCTGACTGCTTAACGAACTCTGTGACATTTTTCTCCCTCAGCCCTTTCACATTTCACCTGGAAAACTCCTAGTCCAAGGATGCTTATAGAGGCCACATGCCCTGGAAGGGTGACCCTACCCTCCCTTTGTGCAGCTGCTTTTCCATGCAAAGGAAGTTCAGCAAGGACTACTGGCAAAGACCCTAAGCCACCACACAACACCCCTTAATGACTCTGTGTACGGTTACTGCATGGCATATTTAGCTCTTTCTGTTGAGAATTTGAGTTTCACCCTCAGTGCTTATACATCAATGGCCTGTAATGTGCAAGCCATTAGCACTTGCTTTTTTCCAGAAGGGGATGGTTCTCCTGCTGATGTGGAAACTAAGGGCTTGTCTACACTACTGAGTTAGATACAGACTTACTACATTGCTCAGGGCTGTAACAAGTACGGACAGTGCTGGAAGAATGCTTTCTGTTACTGTAGTAAGTGTCTATACTACAGGACTACAATAGCGCAGCTGCAGTGCCACAGATCTGCCACTGTAGCGTTTCTAGTGTAGACATACCCAATGGCTTGATTTACACTTAAAAGTTAGGTCGACACATCTGTGTTGGTCAGGGATGTGAAAAATCCACACCCCTGACCAACACAGCTATGCTGAGCCAATCCCCAGTGTAGAACATAACTGTATTGAAGGAAGAACGCTTTGGTCAATGTAGCTAGTGTCATTTTGTTGGTATAGGCGGCATGTGCATTATGGGGTTATGCTGGCATAGCTACAGAGACAAGTTATGCTGGTATAGTCTCCATAGTGTAGACATGACAAGATGGAGAATATTTATCTTTTTTTGTGTCTGCGTTTTAACGATCTCACCATCAAGTTTAACATTTTCCTTCCTCCTCTTGTCTTATAACCCTGAAAAACAAAAAATGGGAGGAGATGTTCTGTTTGATGCAGAGGTTTTTAATGTACAAGCAACCATGTTCTTCCTATGCAGAGTGGTTTAAATCTTTTCTTTTGGTAGATGAAACCACACCCCATAACTACTTTGCTGACACAAACCCTGAGATAGCTATGGCTCAGTAGATCTTTCTTGTTCCATTGAAGTTGGTGCTTTTTGATCCAGATAAATGAAGCTCAAGGTAGGGGAATCACTATTGGTGGGAGGAAGTGGGGTAAGAATTAGCTACCTCCTCTAAGCACTTGAATCTCTAGCTAGCTTCTGAGCCCCCCTCTTGCTTCCTCTGTGTCTATTGCTAGTGGCTGCAAAAGAAATTTGAGAAATATATAATTTTTCCCCGTAATGTGAGATCTTATGGCTCTTTTTTGAAGCCAAGTTCAGATAGATTTAAGCGGATTCAGAAAAGAGACCAGTTAAATTTTTTTTCGTTTTTCAAGAGATTCACTTAATTTCTCATGCTCTGGATTTGAGATGAGAAGTTGCCCCCTGTGGAGATTCCTGGCAGGCTATTTAAGATTTTATTTCATGAAGGAAGTTCAGATGTGGTGGAACCTGGATTATTCTGTGTGAAGGAAGCTATGTATAACTTGAAGGTAGCAGCAAATGTAACATGTCCCCTCCCCTAGCATGTTTTTCCCCCCCATGTATTTAGTAGCAGATCATAAATATTACTAGTCTGTATATGTTACAAACACCAGTGTCTCTTGAGGAAAGCTAGATTGGTATATTTGGCCAGGGAAAACAAAGCAGTAGTAAAACCTGAGTGTCACAACTGGGCCCTGTTCCCCTCTGGAAGGACACCAGTCTGTTGTGGGCAGATCAAACCACTGATCCCACCTGCTCCTAAGCCAACCGGGTCTGGGCAGAACCAGGTGACAGTTCTTAACAATCTGGGTCTCAAAGGCATGCACCCTGATCCTGACCCCATGTCTGCCCCTCTTCCTGGGAATGTGGGGCTCTGCAGTCTGGCCACTGGAAAACCCAGAACACATGCCTCAGACCTCCTGAGTCCTCAGTTGCTTACATACATTCACTAAGAGTCCCACATTTCTGTGGGCACACAGAGCTTCTCAATTAACCCCTTCAGGGACAATGTGGCAGGCTGGCAAGCAAAGAATTAGAGGCTTAGCAAAGGAATTTCTTACCCACAGACATTTTACTTTTAAACAGCTATGGAGTGTTTGGAAAACAACGAACAGTCCTGAATGCACCCTTGTGAGTCTAATCTCACCGCACCTGTGAGTCTTGGGTTTGATCAGTGTCCATAGGTAGTCCTTCATTCCCTTCCTCTGTGGGGGCCTAGTCTTCTGGCATGATGGTGGTAGTTTGTCCCCTTTCCACAGAGAACCCCCTTCCTTCATGGGTGGTGGGTATCATAGGCTGGGGGAGGCTATGCCTCCCCAAACAGCCAGGCATAGCCCTGCGCACACTCCACCCCAGCCCCACCCCGCTTTCTGCTTGGCGTGGCTCCACTAGTCTCCATGGCCCCAGCTCGGCCACGCCTGCGCCACCCACCCTCCTGATGGGGCTGGGGCAGTGCCACCTGCCCTCCTGATGCTCTGGGGCTGAGCGGGGAGGGCTGGGGCCAGTAGCCTGGGGCCCTCTGGGCTCCCATGGGGGGCACAGAAGGGGCAGGGCTTGAGAGGAAGGGGTGGGGCTAGGGGCTAGCCTCCCACAGGTGGTGGTTCACGTGCTGTCCATGCCTTCCTTATTTATTGTCTCTTACCACTTTGGTCAGGTAACCAGCAGGAAAAATTGCAGATCTCCAGCCATGTACTCTAGCTGGGGAATTCCAGTTCCTGTGCAGAGAATTAATTGCTCTGGTGGGGGGTTGTTACTTGATTGTTGAGAGACAATCAAAGTTGATGACCCTAGACTGATCTCTCATATTTTCTCAGAAATAGTTATTATACTAAGTTTCAAGCTGCTACTGCAAACTAGGTTTACTAACTTTCAGTGGAGATTTCAGTACAGCAAGAGGGTAGTAATTATTTCAGAAGATGACATTGAGAGTATTGAAGGGAAGGGAATATTGATATATTTATAGTGATCCCTATAATTAAACCTGTCTGAACCATTTTGCTTGACCTTCTGCGGTGATCTTGTGCACATGTAGTTGAAGTAGGTTTGTTAGTCTTTTTGTTTTTTCTTGTGTTTGGCCAGTTTCTGTTGTGTGTTGCATGGCAGTGTTTTGTCACAGTAATATTTAATGGCAACACTGTCCTTATGAAATTACCAAGTGTGATAACATTAAATCATCACATATGAAAAACATAGCTTTTTAAATGCCTTTATGAAATTGCATGCAGACAGTCTCCAGTTTGATTTGATGTTTCTGATTTGGTAAAAGTCAGAATTGGTTAGCTTGAAAACTCTGTCTGGAAATCTGTCTAAGGTCCATTCTGGTCCTACAAAGGAGGGCATCCTTTGAAAAAGGTCAGATAATTAAAAAAATAAAAATCAGAAAGGTAGACTTAATAACAGGAAAGCAAAGGGACAGTGGGGGAAAAAAGGAACAGAAAACTAACATCTATTCTAGACTGGATTTTACATCTCTTTGCCATTAAATGTGGTATCTACGGGAAAATATTAATTAGTAATTGACAATCCAGTGCAAGAAAGAGACCACTGACTTACAAAAATTATACATAGATGAAAATTATCTAACTGTGTTTGGAAATTTTTACTACAAGTGAGATAGTAATGTCCTGTGTCTGATTTGCATGGTGCAGCATCATAACTGCAACTATGCAAAATGTTTGCAACCAAAGTAGAGATGAACCTAAATCAGAACATCAGAATGGATTTGTCCTGAACTTTGTGGAAGCTGGATTTGTATCCAGACTCATATCTTTATTTAAAGCTTTCTTGCATTAATGCACCTTCCATCTTAGCAAGTGACAGTTAAGGAAACAAAATAAAGGTGCAGAAATGGTCAGTGTCTGAGAATGGATTGAGAATATTCCAAATTGTTAGGCTACCAGGGAGAGACTTTTGAATCACATTATTGCCCTGCAGTCTCCTCCTCTTCAGAGGAGGGTATCTTTATTTTTTACTTTTATTTTTTTGTTTATTGCATAACTCTAACTAAAGGTACTTCTGAGGCATTGAAGCTGAAGAGAGAGACTAAATGGTACCAGTTAAATTTTAATGTATTATGGCCTGACAGTGAGAAATAATATTCTTTGCCTTTTATCCTGAATTTCCCTTTCGACTTGTGTATTAACCCTCCCCCGATCCCCAGCAGTAACGAAGTGTAAAAGATTGAATTAAATCCTAGTTAGAATGACTTTGCTTTAAATAGTGGAATATCTCAGCTCTCATTCTTTTTCTTTTCTCTCTCTCTCTCTCTGTCTAGTCTACAGAGACTTGGCAGTTTCAGGTACCCTTGGGTGTTCAAAGGTAGATCAGACTGTGTCAAGGCTGCCTTTGATGGTTTTACCTCCAAAAATGTCATAGAACAACCTGCTCTGTTATTTCACATTAAATGTGAAAGATTCACTAAAAGGTTAATTTCAACTCCTGTTGAGTTTTGTTCCATTAAAGTCAATGCCTTTTCAAGGATGCACCCAGAAAATTATTGGAAGAAAGAGAGGAGGGGTTAGTTGTAAGTTTCCACTGCGTATACACAGACACACACGACAGTCCCCAGGCATGCACACAATACTCTCAAAAGCCCAGGTCACCAACATGTGCATATACTGTCCTACCCAATAGAGGCACTCACAAACACCACCCCACATCACCCCCACCAATATGGCCAGCATGCATGACTGACCAACGGCGCATGCTACCCTAATGCCCCACACTCCCCATCAACACATGAACACTCACGACCACTGCCATTACCTCATGAACATGCTGATAGCCCTATACTACCCCCACCAGTGCCACCGCCCCAGGAATGCACATAGCGACATCACAGCTCCCACAGCCGAACTCAGGAGCACGCCACCCACCATCACACACTTGCTTGTCACTGCTGCACACCTGCATTCTAAGTGCATGGAACCGCGTACCCTTGTCACCACAGCCTCATGCCATCCCTCCCCCCGCCCCCATATCTTGTATTCTATACTGAAGGGAGGCTTAGAGGGCATTTGCAGGAACACTCATTTGTGAGGCTGAACAGAAATTTGTTACAATAGGACTGAAACAATCACTTACAGTAACCTGTCCTGGTACATCTTTTGCGTCTTCAGCTTGGTCTCTTCTTTTGCTACAGAGTTTGGCTTGGCCTCGATTTGCCCACAACCCCCCTTTATATTTCACTCACTGACTGAATATGATATCTGGATTACAAATAAACTTATAAAAATACCTACTGCACTGTTCATCACTTAGTTTGTTTTCTTTTTTAACCAATATATAGGACCAAGACAAAAAATATTTTGTTTTCTGCTGTGAAAGCCAGCAGATATTGCACAAATTAACACCACACTTTTTTTTTTATGGTTTATGGACCATTAATGGCTCTTCATGAAGCATTTTGAGAACCAGCCAGGTTATGAGGGAGTAGGAGAAAAGCTTTCTCCATTAGATGATTATTTTTAAAAGGAGTGACCTTTGGAATGATTAGGTTGGAGAATTGCTGTACTAAGAAACCCATAATGAAGATGCTGGTGCACAGATAAAGCCATGTTAAGTTCCATAGTGGTCATCAGAGAAAAAAAAAAAAAAAAACCAACAAACTCACCAGTGTTAAAGAAAGCAGGATAGATGTAATAGGAGAGGAGAATGTGGGCTAAATCTTTAAAAAGACAGGGACAGTTTTAAAGATCTATCCTGCTTTTAAGTGTTGACTTGTACAAAGTTATTACAAATACGGGGAATAATGTGAACATTTCTGCTATTCCAGTTTCCATTAAACTGAATCTGAGTAGACTTGTTGTGAAGAAATGCTACATCTTCATACACAAACCACTCTATAGTTTTCATGGGCAAGTGGAATACAATAGATTATGCTAAGGAACAATGCCTTTTAAAAAAATATATGTACTAGGAACGCAAAACATAAATTACAAAAGCAAATTTAATTTTAAAGCACTTTTTGTTGCAAAAATACATTTTCTGTCAATCAGTATAATAATATACTTAAAGGAGCACTCTGAATGAATGTTTAAAGCATAATGTGCATATCCCATGCAAGATGCAGGTAATGCTTTGAAGTTGCATCATGTTTTATTTTAACTCTTTCTAAAAGAATAAATGTATTTATATATTTTCCTATATTAAAATAAAAAGTGCAGTTTAAGACACTTACAAATGGACAGGGTCCTTCCTGCCCCCCTCCTCCCCAAAAAGAAAAAAAACCACATCTGGGTATATACTTTGTGAACTTGATCTCTTGTTCTCTTGCTCCTTTCTGTACAAAACCATTCTCTAATAGAGCAGCAAAGAATCAAGTGACTCCGATGAGTGCCATCACATTTATATCACATCAGGGGCAAGGGTTATCTGATTCATCAAGCTGTGTTTTTATGAATCCACCATATTTCCTTTAGCTTTAATATATTGAGTGTCTCAATCACCAGGCTGTTGTGTTTTCCCATGTGAACCCTAATCATTGAAAACAGAAGGTACATAGTTGAGACAACTTGTAATTTAATTGGGGTATGAAGCTGGAGGACAGAATGAACAATTGGATGGTTTTGGTCAGCTTGAAATCAGGCTGCATTTCAGGCAGAACAAGAGAAAAAAATCAGATTTTTACTGGGATGAATTAGAAAAGCTTTGTGCCAAAATTCCCAGACATATAAGTGATTTAGTAGCATAAGTCCCATTTTCAAAAGCAACCTAAGAGCCTAATTCTCATTGCAAGTCATTTGGATTTAGGCTTCAAAGGGTATGTCTATACCACAATGTAAATGTCGGGTTAGTGGAACTCGAGTCAGAGGACCTGGGTTAGAGAACCTAGGGCTTGAGTGTCTGCATTGATTGTCAACCCTAGGTTAAGAATTTTCTAACCTGGTCTCAAACCCAGTGCTCCAAAATCCACAGTGCAATACACAGACCCAAATCTAACCAACCACATTCCAGACTTCTTAGCACCCTCCCGAAATGTGGCCGCTTTGGTCCTTTATTCATTGTTCACTGTGTGAAAACTTGACTGTCCAGAGGACAAAGAAAGTCGGTCTGTAGGATTATGAAATATTTTTGGCAGATTCCAGAGCACAAATCCAGCAATAGGGCTTGAACTCTGGATCCCAGCTTGACTCAGGCTCGGCCTCTTCACTCTCATGGGGTCCTGAGATCCTGGGTCTGAACCCTGGGTTAGTGCAACTTGTGTGTAAATGGAATGAGGGTTAGGCTTGAGCCTGAGTTCCAACCCTGGGTTTACACTACAGTATAGACATACGCTAAATGCCTAAGTCACACAACTTTTTGAAAATTTGGCTCCTGGGTTTTCCTGTGGCTTAATCCGGTACACTGTCTGATCTCCTCCACTGTTGGTCACCTACATTATCAACTTAGCCTACTACATTCCACTGAAATCAGCTGAAGAAAGGGGTCTATTCTGTTTGGTCCATTCAGCTGTCTAAATGGGGTGTTTTGCCTAGATGTATCTGGAAAATGTAATGGCATCCCAGGAGGCAGGTGTACTGTGAATACTCTCTAATGCTATTTTAAAATAACCAGTCTAATAAAGGATTTGAAATAAATCAGCAAAAGAGCATCTTTTATTGTGCAAAAGAGCAAATTTTATTGTTCAAATGATAGCAGTTGTCATGCACAATAGATGATGAAACTCATCAATTTAAAAATCTTTTTTACCACTTCTATCTAATAAAACCTATGTAGGTTTTGTAGGAAGATATAAAAATATGTACAGTAGCATATCTTTGCTATTTTACTCTTCATCTGACAGTTAATAAAATACCTGCAAGTTCTAATTCTGAAAATTAATGGTCCAATCTGTCACATTTATTATGACATATGTAGTAATGGCTGATCTTTTCAGTCTCATAGTACGAACAGTGTTAATTACACTGATATAAACTTCATTGATAGCGGTGCAAACAGTAATATTATTGCATGTACGCTTCTATAATTTAGGACTGACAACATCATGCCTAACTAGCCATCTTGCTTTTGAATTATTTGCAGATTGCTCAGTGAAGCTGTTGGCAGAGCAATAGCCTAATGCTATTGTAGTTTCTGCTGAGGAGAAAATTAAGTCCTATTGGTCCTGTGCCCATCCTGCAAGAGGCTCACTGAGTGTTTAGAGAGTGAGATTCTGAGCATTTGGAAAAGTAACAAACCTTCTATTTAGACCACCCATGAAAAGGTTCTGTATTGCCAACTTTTATTTTTGCCTTTTTCTTGCCATCATACCACCATTTATATTGAGCTGTCATCAGATGGGTCAGTATTTGGATGCAGGACCTCCAGGGAATACTAAGTTGCTGCAGGAAGTGTAATGCTAATGAATCAACAAGTGGCGTTCTCTTCTTGTGAATTAGTGATGAATGCGCCAATATGTTGTTTGGAGGCACAGTAGTGCTGGATGGGTTTCTTTTAAATGATTAAAAACAAAGTCCTAACCAGTTCTGGCTACTAACCCTCACCTCCTCCCACTCAGCCTTCCTCCCCCCCCCCCCCCCCCACACCCCCCCAAAAAAAAAAAAAAAAAACACCAACTATGGCACTTCTCACAAGTGTTTGGATTGTTGATCCTGGTATTCTAACTTGTGTAGTGTCCTTCTGCTTGCCTGAAAACCTTCCATTAAGGTTCAAGTGTGGGAAAAGTCATTCTTCCCTTCCTGTCTTCACACTGTCATGTCATGCCTCTGTGCACTGTTAAACAGCTACTGTGTTCCATCCCAGTGCCATTTGAAGTAATTCCTGTTCAGAAATAATTTAGACATGTGCCTCAGTTACAAAGTTAAAATCCAGATTTTGTATAGTTCAGGGTATTTATATGTGGGATTTTGGTTTAGTTGGTTACTTAGAGCCCAGCACTGAAAATTCAGACCCATATCTAAAGTCAGGGTGTTTTTAGATCTTGCATATTTATTTTGGATACATCTCTAATATAGTTTTTACTCTGTATCTCCTTGTAAAGCTAATTAGGATCCTTTGTTATGGGGCTATTTTTGATATGCACGGAGAAGAAAATGACTACCTATTGTGTGCGAGAGAGAATCTCTGCAGGGTATAAAGAGAATAAACCAAAGTCATAAATAGGTGACTTAGTTATGGGGAAACATCCCCCTTTGTGAAGTAAGCAGAGCAACGGCCCTAGTGGTGTTAGCTTGATCCTGCCTTCTTGTTTGTGTGAGTGTGATTTGCCCTCCATATCTGCCTTAGTTCTGCCTTTGATTTATTTGAAGCTCAAAGGCTATTCCTACTGATGTGAAGATTCCCCGTGTTGGGGAGCTGTAGCAGATTCTTGGTGCTGTTTGTTTAGTAGATTATGCATGTGACTGTACAATATGTAAAGAAAATCTTTTGAGAATTGTCTTTTGCTGACACCTTTCTTGAGCTTCAATCTTTCTTTTTTCCAGAGGCTTATTTCCCAGTGTCTCCTAAAAACTTCTTTCTTCCATAAAATAATTTCCCCATAGGATAAGCCTGGATGATTCCTGCTGTTAATAGTAAAATGCTGCCACTGCTCAACGGCTGAGAACTTCTAAATTCTAAATGTTTGTCAGGTATGCTAAACATAAGGTTCAGCACTGCAGTCTTATGAGTTCTCATTTTGGGATGAGAACAGTACATAACAAATATCACTAGGTGGCATAACCACCCTGGTGTACCACCCGTGTTAAACCGCACTTGTAACAATTGTTTGTGTCTTTGGTTGTAGTCTGAAATAATTTCTGTTCAAAAGATAATATATTCTGGTCCTTTATAAAACTCTCTTAACAGAGAATCACTTGGCTGTCTCTACAATGGAAAAAAGCAACTAGGCTAGTGTATGCAGTCATATGAAAGTTCTAGCTTTTTGAGCTCAACGTATTTCTGTTAATATATCACAAGCTAATGCAGAGAAAGTGCTGAGAAATAAATATTTTTCTTTCCTTTTCTTGCATGCTTGAAAAAGCATTCTCCAACGATTTCTTGAAAAGGTCTTTCTACCAAAAGTTAGGTTTATTCTTTCTTTAAAATTATTAGGGAAAGTCTTGTGTATTTCAACCTGGCTATGACATACAAGTTCACTAGAGTGAATCAGCACATAAACTCATAGAGCAAAGCACTTAAAAGTTTTAAGCACATGCGTAAGTGCTTTGAGCACCAAAAAGATGCTTAAGTTCATCCCTCAAGTTAAAGGATCAGCTGAATTGTTTTCTTAGATCGGGACCTTAGTGAAAATGTATTTATAATGAAAATAGTATTGAAAAATTTCTTCATGGGAAGTGGTTTCTTTATTGATTGTGGCAGGAAATCCACCTTTCTGAAACCTGGAAAGAGGTAAAAATAAAGTATATAATGTATGGTATGTGAAATGTGTATGGATCTAAATTACATTTACTTGATTTTTATTTAAATGTAATTTTTTAATTCTAAAATAGTACTTTATTTAGAAATATAGACTTGAATAAAATGAGGTATTTCTACTGTTTAAAATATTTTCTCTGAAACTTGATCCATATTGCAAGTATTTTTGCACCATAGCAAGAAGTTAGTTGTCTGAAAGAGTGCAACCAAGTTCACTTTTCAGATATGTGCACTCATCTCCCATATTCGTGAAGAAGAACACAGTTTTGGCTTTGAGTTTATGATAAAGATTTTGCAGTATTTGTTCACAAGTGAGTGACAAACTTTCAAGTGAGTGGTGACAAAAATGGAATCTTGTGCAAGTCATGCATCTAACACATCTGTTTGATAAGGGTGCACATTAAAGATAAAACTGAAATATTTGAAACAAATCAACCTTTCAATATCTGATATTATGAAAACTGAAAGAATTTTAAAAGCTTACTTTTCACCTTTTGAAGTTGACTTTTTTTCACCCGGAGAGCAACAATAGGGTGGATCAGCTTCATTTCAATCATTTCACATTTTGGTTCTGTGCTCCTTACAATGCTTGTGAGTTTGGGTTGCAAAACTGTAGAGAATGTTTGTATCCGTTTCTTTGAAACTATAACAAACAAACTTGCAACTCTTTTGTTGATATTAAAAAAAATAAAAACTAAGCTAAGGACCTACATCCAATTGAAAGTATCCCTTTGAGCTGATGAACTGGTGCTGGGTGCACAGTGCCTTCCATCAAGGGAAATACTTAATTTAAAAAAAAAACAAGAACAAAAATGATCCTGGAGATGCAAGACAGCCACGTAGTTCCAGCAAATAAAGTTGCTGTTTTCATTAATTCAGTTTCAGTCATTCTCAATGTATGTTGTCATGTGACATGAAAAGTTTTACCATCCTGATGCTATCAACTGAATAAAGCTATTCCCAGAATCTGATTGGCTAATTATGAGGAAGTGGTGGAGTCTGTATTGTTGGAGGTGAAGGGATGGGATTGCAAGCTCAGTTCAGCCATGTGTGAAGGTACATGATGGAGAGAGAATAACCTCTTCTTCATATTTAAGGTTGCAGCCACAGTCCCATTATAAGGCTGAACTGATTCCCCCTTGTAATTCTGAAAAGAGGGGAAAGAAATCCTTATACTTGCAAATATACCTCTACCTCAATATATCGCTGTTCTTGGGAGCCAAAAAAATCTTACCACATTATTGGTGAAACCACGTTATATCGAACTTCCTTTGATCCACTGGAGTGTGCAGCCCCGCCTCCTTGGAGCGCTGCTTTACCGCGTTATATCTGAATTCGTGTTATATCGGGTCGCGTTATATCGGGGTAGAGGTGTATGTAGTGTTCAAGGCTCACTGACAACTGGAACATTTTCTGAAGGTCTTCATTGAATTTGAGGAAGATCTCCTTTTTGAAATATTTGCAGTGTCTGACGTTTCTTTGTATTCCTCAATCAGCCAAACAAAATCAATTCACACGAGGAAATAGAACTTCAGTCACATACTTAAATTTAAGCACGTGCGTAAGTGCTTTGCTGGACTGGGTTGAATCCATGGGTAGCTTTCAACACTGGATGATGCAAGAGGCAGTTTTCGAGGGTTGTGATAGTAAGATATTTAAGAGATTGCCATTATTTGAAAACTAGACATGATTCTCAGTCAACTGTAATAACAAAGGGGGAAAAACTGATGCGGGAGAATATTTTCATCATGGAATTCAGAGCCCATCTCAAGCTACCTTTCAAAAGTGAAAGAAAATTTCAAGATCAGATAAAATGACTCTTCCTTTCAGCATGCTTCATCAAAGTGCTCCTTTGGCTTGGCATTCTCTAGATGGGTAACAGAAGAACAGAGCTGAAAACTTGCCAGAGGTTACATAGGAATCATCTGACAGCTGGACACACAGTCCTGCTATACAGTGTAGTAGATACATAGCTTATCCAATGAGCACGTGAAAGTTGGTTCAAATCGCAATTGTAATATCCTAATTCTCACTGTTCTTTGTTTAGTGCTTTCAGATCTACAGATGAGAAAGCAGTAGATATGTGCAGGTCATTATTAGTAGTCTTTTTTTTTTTTCTTCCGAGAGATGTAACCAACACTCAGGGAAGTTCAGGGACTTAGTGAGGACGCATTGCACCCTAATGAGCTAGGCATGGGCTATGGAATTAAGAACTGTGCAAGAACAACTAGTCTTGTGCTGAGACTTAGACCCTGATCATAGTAATATTTGTTTGTACTTATCTTTATACAAGTTAATGGGATTACTAGTGTGTGTAAAGTTAAACGTATGTGTGTTTTCACAATTGGGGCATTAATTTGCTGAGACTTTTTACCAGTCTTTGGAAAGAAGATAGCCTGCACTTTTCATGTGTATTCACAGTGTAGCTGTCTTGGCAAGTGCACTCTGCTCTGGGAGCCATCATTAATTTGGGCTTCACCAGTCACTGCTTTATTTATTTATTTTTTATAATCCACTGGCACATTCTGTCCAAAGATCGGGGCACAATGCGGCCCCGATCTTGGTCAAACCCTATGTACTATTGTAATAGTTACGATTAATAACAATAATTAAGGAGGGTGATTGAACCTACGATTGGTGATGGCAGCCTCATGCTGACAAGGAAAATGAATGTTACAACAAACTTTTTGAAATAAAAGCCAGTGAAGTTAATTAACTAACTAATGAAGTTAGTTAACTTCATTGGCTTTTATTACCTAATTCTTCTTCAGAACTGGGTGCTAAGCATCCAACAAAGGTGGGAGGTTCTTTGCCTGTCATTGGGAATGAAGAAATATACCTTAAGATTTTGTCAAAATATAGAGCATATGAGAGGTTTTCTGGATGGCTTTGGTTTCTTTAATCCAGATATCTGCTTTTAAAATAGTTTCAAAGCTCTTATATTAAAGAGACATAAAAGCAAACGGATGGGAATAACGTCAGTAGCGAGAACATTTGTAATGAGATGCTGGACAACAGAATGTGTACTTTTGATGTCAGAATAGATTAGGGATCTGAATACGTTAATGTTCTTAGAACGTATTACTAATCAACTTGGAGGTCAGGCGGAGACATTTAAGATGATCTGAGACCCATATTTGAGTTTACAATTAATATGTCTGTGTTATATTGTGTACAATATTTGTTTCTATTTCTTTGTGAGATTTACCTTCATAGGAATACAGTTTTATACTGCCACATTGGCACAAAAGTATATTTTATGTAGATTTTGTAAATCACTTAAGAAATTAATGGAAATGTGTGAATCTAGTGACCATGAAAGGTCTCATACTGATGGCTTAGACACTGGAGATCTTTCTGTCCACAACTAGTAAAAGCCTGGAAGTTTAATTCATGTAACTGCACACTTTCTACACATACATTTATTACTTATGAATTCTATAAAATAATTAAAATAGCATTAATTATATTGGGGGCAGTGGCATTCAGTGCTGTCTATAACAAACTTTCAGGCCATCTGGTCGTCCTAGCTAATCATTAATGTTCTGTGTCTAGAGAGCAGTTTCTTAACTAAACTAGAGACTGTCCAAGTGGAAACCCCAAATCTGAGCACTTCTGAATTCAGTGAGCATTGGCTCCGAATCAGATTGTGAGGTTCTGACCCATCTCTAACTAAGTCATGAATATGAAGACCAGATCCCATCCTAATCGTAGGTTCTAGGGCTCCTGTGGGCTTCCCATGTAGAAGAGGTTTAGTTGTTGAAGGGGATTTTTATGGCTCACGCTGGGACGGACATCACAGCCTCCCATAGTAAAGAACTGATGAAATGCTGAGCACTGCACATGCCAGCAGTTCCCTCCTGTCAGGCACTCTAATTAGAAGCAGGTTGCGTTCCTTGGCTGTGATGCACAGGAGGTTTGTGCAGGCAGAGGTTTGCTGAAATCAATGTGTGAAAATAAAGACATCCGTAGGGAAAATGATCTTCAGACCAGCTCTTCCCCATGCAGTATGGAGAACCCCTTACTTTGTTGGGTGTCTTCCTGCTCTCTCTGTAGTTGAATATGTCACAATAATAGATTTTTTTGTGTTAGTGCTTCCACTGGTGTTATATTGACCACCTAGTGGTCCGTTTTGCTATCTCATGTATGTCCCTTTTTAACATGTCTTGAAAGTTGCCTCTATCTCACCAGTGTTCTGTCCAGTTTTCCCCATCTGATCATGCAAAGTAGCTTGCCAAGGCCATGTACCAAGTCAGTGGGAGCTCAGAAATATAGACCAGGACTTGTGATTCCAGTCTCCAGTACTAACCGCAGGTCTTGTCGTCTTCTCTAAGGAGGTGCAATTCTGGCAGCATGATTCCCACATTGAAGCTTAGTACCTTCCACAATCAGAATGAAAAATTACAGTGGCCTGACGTTTTGGCTCAAAAGGTTGTCTCTCTCACCAACAGAAGTTGGTCCAATAAAAGACATCACCTGACCCAGCTTGTCTTTCCCTCTTTCATGGAAAATTTAGAAACAGACAGAGGAATTCATTTTGCAGTGCTCACCAAACAATCCAAGTGTTAAACACTCTTTAAAAATGATCCTGCTGGACAAGAGAGGCACTTGGATTGTCAGTTCAGTCTTGCCAGAGTGCAGTTGGAAAAAGAAAGACAACTCCAAGTGCAACTAATCATCCCCTGTGTTTTGTTACAGCATCCCTGAGTGGGTTAGGGGAAAAGGGAGGTTATTCCAGATGAAGCAGCCTTTCTTCTTTCCTCTCTACCCTGAAATGGTCAGGTTTAGGTGAGCCATCTGCTTCCACTTCTTACATTAAAAATTAGTGGGCCGTGCCGTGTAGCACATTGCAAAACCCAGCTGGAGGAATCCTTGGAGTGAAAATATACAAAAGCAGTTGTGTTCCCCATGATGATTCTCATTTGAGAGGCAGAATTACACACAAGCAAGTACAAAAATTCAGCATTAGCACATGTCCTGAGCCCAGTTGTTTTTGCTTTGACTTATCATGAACCTGTGAGGTTTGCTAAAGTTCAGCTAAATGTGACTCAGAGGAAAGGGTGCCAACTAGCTGTCCACAACCACCATCTCTTCATACATCCATTCACATTCTGTCATTCACCAAAGTTTTCATTGTTAACCCTGCAAGTTACTCCTAGATGTCAAGCAACTCAGAGCTGTATGGGAAGACAAGACGTTTTTATTTTTGTAGTTTTTCTCATGCCACAATCCCCACCTATGAGGCATGAGACACCTGCGTTAAGGCACCGATCTCCGTACTCACGGTACCGTTGGGCCTCCCTGCAGACATTGCCACGATGCAGGTCACCTTCGCATAGGCAGTCTCCCTGGCATTGATCCACTCGGTTGCAGGATCGTTCCTGGTCACGGCACTGGTCTCCAACTCCCCAATACTGCTGTTCAGGCAGGCACCGATCCTTGTCCTTTCCTTACTGGTCGGATTCAGCACTGTGTCAGTCGGCAGACTCAGGCCTCTACAGCTCTGCCCTGGTCGCCGGAAGGGCCATGGTCTGAGTCGGAGGGGGAGTTCAGCCCCTCACCAAGGAAAGGTGTGGCTTCTGCGGTGGCGGCATGGCAGCAGAGACAGTTGCCTGCTTAGTGTCAGTACTGGAACCAGTGGGGTGTATCTGTTATGCCGGTCTCGTATTCCCACCATTCCTCCCTGGCCACATCAGACGAACCACTGCCGGCATTGGAATTGGAGCACAGTGCTGAATCCGACACCGGGGCAACACAGCAGGCTCCAACACCCAAGGAGCCATCCCCAGACAAGGAGGGGAAGCTGCCCCTCCCCCTGTGGTGCTGTCATCATTGTCATTTCTGGACGAAGTGGTGGCATGTCAATCCCAAATGAGCAACCCCCCAAACGACTTCAAGGAGCACCAGGCCCTTCTCAAAAGGGTAGCTGCCAATCTGAAGTTGGAGGTCAAGGAGCTAGCAAGGGAGTCTGATGACCTTTTTAACGTTATATCCCCCACCACCCCGGCCCAGGTTGTGCTGCCCTTCCACCTAGGGGTTCTTAAAATTGCTAAATCAGTATGACAGACACCCTCTTCCATTCTGCCTAGCTCCAAGAAGGCGGAAAAGAAGTACTATGTCCCTGCAAAGGGATTTGAATACCTATATACTCACCCTCCAGCAGGGTCCTTGGTCATATCTTCTGTCAGTGAGAGGGGCAGGCAAGGCAAGCCAAGTGGCACACCAAAAAATAAAGATGCCAAGAGGCTGGATTTGTTTGGCATGAAAAAAATTTCGACAGCCAGCCTGCAATTTCGGGTGTCTAGGCAGATACATCTTCAACCTGTGGGACGCCATCAGCAAGTTAAAGGAGGCCCTTCCACAGGACCATGTTGGTGGAGGAAGGCAGAGCAGTAGTGAGAGGCACCCTCTAGATGGCCTGGAAAGGGATTCACTTGTTGGTCCTCGGATAAAGGTATTCGGCCCGAGCGGGCCTTGTTGCAGTTGATCCTGGACTACCTTCTGCATCCCAAGCTCCAAGGCCTGTCTCTTTCATCTATTAAAGTCCATTTAGCTGCTATTTTGGTCTTCCATCTGCTGCCTGAGGGCAGGTCGGTTTTCGCCCAAGACGTGACGGCCAGGTTCATCAAGGGCCTCGAGCGCCTCTACCCGCACGTCACGGACCCTGTCCCTCCGTGGGACCTGAATCTTGTGTTGTCCCGACTCACAGGACACCCCCACCTCCACCCAGTCTTCGAGCCTCTGGCTTCCTGCTCTCTCCTCCTCCTTTCCTGGAAGGTTGCATTTTTGGTCTCAATAATTTCAGCCCATAGGGTCTCTGAGATTAGGGCACTTACCTTGGAACAGTCTTTTACAAGGACACAGCCCAGCTGTGGCCACACCCGGCCTTCCTGCCCAAGGTGGTCTCACAGTTTCATACAGGCCAAGACATTTATTTACCTATCTTTTTTCCAAAGCTGCATAAGTCGGAGGAGGCGCATCGGCTGCATTCCGTAGATGTCAGAAGGGCACTAGCCTTCAGCATTGAAAGGACCAAGCCATTCCGCAAATTGACGCAATTGTTCATCGCAGTGGCTGACAGGATGAATGGTCGTCCAGTGTCCGCTCAAATAATTTCTTCTTGAATCACTGCCTGAATTCTCTGGTATGGTCAGGTAAAGGTGCCACCCTGGGCGATCGTAACCGCCTATTCAACCAGGGCTCAAGCCTCTTTCCTAACTCAAGTGCTGATCCAGGACATCTGTAGGGCAACCAGCTGGTCATCTGTCCACACATTCACGTCCCATTATGCGCTTTTCCAACAGGCCCGGGACGATGCTGGCTTCAGTAGAGCAGTGTTACAAGCTGCAAGACGGTGAACTCCAAGCCCACCTCTGAGGATACTGCTTGCTAGTCACCTAGAATGGAATCAACATGAGCAAGCGCTTGAAGAAGAAAAAATGGTGACCTACCTTTTTCGTAACTGTTGTTTTTCGAGGTGTGTTGCTCATGTTCATTCCATTACTCGCTCTCCTGCCCCTCTGTCAGAGTTGCCGGCAAGAGGGAGCTGAGAGGGCATAGAGTCGGTGGCACCTGATATACTGGGGGCGCCATTGTCGACCCTACGGATACCGCTAAGGCAAAAAGCTCCAACAACTGTGCACCTGGGCACGCAAAAATATGGAATGGAATGGACATGAGTAACACATCTAAAAGAACAACAGTTACGAAAAAAGTAGGTCACCGTTTTTTCTCTTCTAGCTCACAACTGTTGCCTATCACTTTGGTGTGTGAGCTCTGAGAGGCACCTAGAAGGTTTACTCTGTACTAGTGAGCTCACTTTATTTCCCTCATAGTTTAACCAGAATTATAAAAAAAAAAGTCTTCTAGCCATCAAACCTTCAGAATGTGCAACTAAAAACCAAATCATATTTTGAGCATATGTGATCTTCACTAAGTGAAATCTTTCTGTGGGGTATCTTTGAAACCCTTCATTCAGAATCCCTTTTAAAATCTATCAAGGCAGTGGGGGGGGAGGAGAAAATATTTAACAACTAATTCAATAAACAGGTCATAAAAAGGTTATGTGAGACAGGAGAACAGAAGGGAGGAAAAACAGTAATGGCTCTGTTATATGCCTCCGTCCCCAATTACTGAGCTATCACCATCTCTTCCCAGACAGTGAGAGAGAGAGAAATTAATTTCCTGTGGCTGACCAATTACACACATACTTTTGTACAAAACAAGTTTTGAGAAATAAATTATTTAAGATTGCTAGCAGCACTTCCTTTCCCCTCTCTCGCTGCAGCAAAGCTTGCTAGCTATTGGCATCTATATCTCTGTTGATTTGATCAGAACCCATCTGAAAATGACCAGCCTTACCCCGAAGCCTAAAAATAAAGAACCTCTCAACAACATCTTTAAAATTTTCAGTTGAAACACAGATTGTCTGGCTTCGATATTGGAAAACAATGGTAGGGATGCTCTTATATTGGCATTTCTGTCTCAACCTAAAGGGTCCTCAGCCTGGCTTCTAAAATTGTGTCTATCATATTTCATAATTCTGGATTTGTGTTTGCAAAACACCTCTGTGTATGCAGATTGGGAGATTTGGGGTCTAGATACCTACATAGTGCATTGAACACAGACAGGACTGCAAGTCCAGAGACTGAGTTTGGTTTCCAGCTCAACCACTAGCTTTGTGTGTCCCTGAATAAGTCTTTTAACTTCTTTGTGCTTGTTTATAACATGAGGATAATAATGCTTTAGCCAGCCTTGTAATGTACTTTGAGACTTGCGTAGTTTGGGCTTGGCACTTAAAGCTGCAAGTCTACTGCTAACATTCACATCTTACATATTTGAAAACGCACATTCTAACACTAACAAACTTCTTCAGTCATTCTGTTGATGGCTAAATCTCTGCTCGCACTAATCAGTGCATTTGGATAGACAGCGTTCAAGTTTGTGCTTTTAGGTAGCTTTCTTGCAAGCACTGGGAGTGAAACAGAGCCAGAAAAAATCATTGTAAAAACTTTATAAACCTCTGTCAGCTCATCAGCATTGTTGTTTAGAGATGAGCCCATGCTGCAGAATTTGGACCCAGATCTAAACATTCCCAATGTTTGGGGCCATTTGAATCTGGGTTACTGGTTTGAACTCAGAAAGAATGTATTAATATAGAATTAAGATAATTTAGGTTAAAATAAGGGTATCATGCCAAGTGAGGAAGAATAAGAAGGTATTTAAGGATAACGCCTGCCTAGAAAATACAATTTGAGGTTATGTACTTTAAACTTCCGATAGTGAGTCCAGAGAGGCTGAGCAGTCTAGATGGATAGGAAAGACCATATCTTAAGAAAAGATATGCAGAAAAAATCTGCAAGATTTAAACATAGGCTAGATGTGAGGACCTGGAGGGAGGTCTGAGTTGAAGATGACACCCAGGTTACAGGTCTCAGTGGCAAGCAGGGATGGTAGTGGTGGTCAGAGTGGTCAAGAAAGAAGGTAACTGAGAGGGACTAAGATGAAAAACCATGTTGAGCTGGAACTGGCAGCTAGACATCCACTGGGAGATGTCAGAGACAGAAGCTGGTATTTTACCTTAATCAGAAGGAGACAGTTTGGAGTACACAGGTAGATATGTGAGTCATCAGCATAGAGATGGTAGTTGCACTTGTGTTTGTGGATGAGGCATGGAAGCCAGAGGAAGACAAAATGTCAAGTGGAGGAACATGGTCGACGGAGTCGTAGGCAACTGACTGGTCAAGGGGGATGAGGACGGACTACTGGTTCTGAGCTTTTGGCCAGGAAGAGGTTATTAGAGATGTTGGTGAGAGTGATTTCAGTGGCGTGCATGGGGTGGACGGGGTCTAGGAGGAAATTGGAAGAGAGAAACTCCAGAGTATGAGTTTAAACAGTGTTGAATGACCATAGAAATGACAGAGAGAAGAGAAAGGGGGTGGTAGTTGGAGAGGCAGCAGTGGTTTTTTAAAATGTGAAGGACTAAAGCATGCTTGTATAGTGAGGTGAAAGAGCTGAGACGAGAGAATGGAATGGTAAGGAGAAAAGTAAGGGAAAGAATAAGATTCGGCACAAAGGGGATGGGATGGGATGGAGTCACTGGGGCAAATTAAGAGGTTAGAAGAACAGAGAATAAATGGCTGTAATCTGTGATGGGGGAGAAGAGGAGGTGAGGCAAGGGGAAGGTCATGTCATATTTTGTCAGTTTTCTCTTGGAAAAAATGAACACATTTCTGTGCAGAGAAAGAAGTGGAGGCAGGAGAAGGGGAGGGTTTGAGTGAATCAAGGGTGGCAAAAAGGTGGAGGGATTATGGGCACAGGGATTATGGGCACAGGATTCAGTTAAATTAGAGAAGTAGAGTTCTCTAGCTAGGAAGATGGCAGACCTGAAAGAAGAGAACACGGATTTATAGTGGAGGAAGTCAGCCTGGTCATGGGATTTCTGCTGAAGATGTTCCACAGTGGGAGAGCATGAGTGGAGGAAACAGATTTTGGGGGTTAGCCAGGGCAGAGGGTTGACAGGTGGACCTTGAGATGGGAGCGAGGGGCAAAAGAGTCAGACATGGAGGAGATTGGCAACAACCATATTGGTGGAAGAAAGTAGGAAGGAACAGGGATGAGAAGGCTGAGTGCAGACAAGAAGTCATATGTGCTGCCACAGTCAATTCACCTGTCCCTTTTATAATGGGGATGGGGAGGAAAGAAAACCCAAAGATTCTTTGCTCACTGGCCAAAAATGACTCTCCCTGAATTTTGCAAGGTTTCCCGAACCTTAAAAGCTATGATATTATATGTTCTATTTCTGCATGTGCATAGTTTCTAAAGTCTTTAGATTGTAATAAATTGCAGTGTCAGGAAGTATGACTGCTCTTCATTCTTAGGTGTTAGTAACTGGTGTTGTGGCTCCTCACTCCAGATTCTTTATATTCACTCTTTTACACTGCAGACAATGTGAATGCTGCACCTTTAAATCTTAGACCTGCAAGAGAAGTCGAGTAGGTCTTGTTTCTAGATGTCAAAATGTTCTCTTCTGACCTGACCATTCCAGGAAGAAGTTTGTTGAAAGTGTGACTGACTGACATAATGACTGATTGGCTGATAACAGCTGCTGACAGTGATTGATTGAGTGCAAAATTATCTGTTCTCGTTACTCTTGAAATTGAATTCAGATTGGTTCTATCATAGCGTTACCATGGAGATGGCAACCTGCTGTAGCAGGTGACTGTAGCTGTATTGTGCACTGTGATCGATACCTACTTCCTGTGCAGGTCTGGAGATGTTATTAAAAATTGGTTAGGTGAGAAAAAAGATACTTATTATTTTTAAGTTCATTCTGCTTTTTTCTTTAGTGCCAAACATTTAAAATGTAGAGTTTCACAAAGTTTGATTCGTGACTAAAAAGTTGAGTAGAATTTAATAGTGTTGAAATGAAGAGGGCATATGGAAATTTAATAGGCTAACTTAATATTTAGTCAAAAAGTCAATAGGGTTTAATACAAAGGATGTCATCTTCTATATGTTTTTAATCTTCTATGGTTCTGTCATATGTTAAATTCAATAGGATGTTTAAAACAATATAGGTTATCATTTTTAATCAATTCTCTTGGACTTTTCCATGAGTATAAGTGACCTGCTAGAAGTCAATGTGTCTAATTTGTAGTTAAGGGATATTTGTATGTCAATAATATAAAATGATCAAGTTACAGTAATATATTTGAACTTTTATCTATTTAACTTTCTACCAAGGATTTCAAAGTGCTTGACAATTATTAGTTGATTATTCCTCACAACAGTTCCTGTAAGGTGCAGAAGATTATTATACCCATCTCACAGAAGAGTAAAATGAGGCTCAAAGTTCTTGAGTGCGTTTTTATAAGGAGACTCCCACTCTGCAAATGCAGTATTCTAATATCTAGGCCATCTTCCCTTCGATTAATAACTGCCATTTTCCCCTTAAAAAGGAATAAAACAGTAAGTGAATTTACAAGCCAGTAGAGATTTTGATATATAATTTCAATACAGTAAAGATCTTTGAGTGCCTGTTCCCCACAAGTTAACTCTGCTCACTTAAAATAAAAAGGGATGAGCATGTTTCCTCTGAGCAGCTGTCATCTAAATAAAAAAAATAGCTTTTTATTAAATCTCCAGTACCTCATCCATGGTCCCCGCAGACTTAGTGTTATATCAATAAATTCAGACTCAGAGACCAAGGAATTAAAATCCATTCCTGAAGCTGATCATCTTTTTGACAGAATACATCACATTATCTCAGTGTTTTGTCTTTAAAAAGTTAGTCTTTCTATAAAGGCATCTGGCTTGCTCAAAGCTTGCAGCCATATAACTGATAGTGTGTTAACATATTTCTTTCCTTTAAGTAGGCATTTCTGTACCCTATGACAGTTGTAAAAGAGGTTGTGGGAGTACAAGTTGCAAAACGATCTGTACGTTGATGACAGATAGACAAATAGTCTATATAAAGAAAGATCTGACCCGGATCTTTGTCCAGAATGTGATCCAAGCTATATTTGAGTATCAAAATGCAAGGTTAACTTTTCTGTTTAAAAACCTGTGTGCTTTCCTGCTTTGTAGGAGATCAGAAGGGAAAATACTTAAATATAATGCTAAATGCTTTTAATTGCAAGGAATTTATTGCAGCAAGTACTGATAATTATCGCTATCTTCCATATATATAAGCTCTCTATGGATGGCCATGGCATTGTGTAAAGGTGCAAAAACTTAGCCTCTGCCTTAGAAGCATACAGTCTAAAGGTGTGAGTAGGTGCTCTACAGAACAAAGAAATAGAGAACAGTGTGTGCAAAGTAGGCTCTTGCAGCTGGAATGCTACAGGTGTGACTTCAGGAGTGTTTTCAAAGAGGAGTTAGGATACATTTATTGGAAGGTTAGTCCCTAGTGCAAGGGATATACACAGGAAGCTATGAAGTTTTGAATTGGTGAAGGAGCAACAGAGCAGTTGAAACAGAGCACGTGAGCCATGAAAACTTGCCCAGTCATCAAGTTCTTCTAACATTTTTGGCCATAATTTCTCTCACAGAAGGCCACATAAATATCAGTTGATCGTTCACATTTCTGTCACTAAAAGATAAAATAAGATGTTGAGTCGGAGAGTCCAGAAACTTCCTTTCCCAACTAAATTAGTGCTCTTGGCTTTTTGTATTTACTTTCTGGAGTCTAGATCCTTATGTGGTGGAAGTCAGTGTAGCCCAGGTGGTGTCAGTGGTGCTGCACACATTTACTGGAGCTGAAGACTTGGTTTGGAGGTTGTTTAGTTCTACTTCTAAAGAGATGGTCCCAATCCAAAACAGTGGGGTTGAATGCTTGGAAATTTGGAGTTAGAGCTGGGGTTTAGAATCTTAACCCAGATTCAGATTTTATAGGAGTTCCTTGTCTTTCTGGGCCAAACTAAAATCCCAGCTCCAAACACCACAAGTTGTTAGAGGTTTTAACTGCAAAATTAATTTTGTTGCTTGGGTCTAGCTAATTTTTTTTTTTAAATTTACCAGCCCATCTCACCATTTTGCTTGTAGCGCTCTGCTCCTTGGATATAGCAATATCTCTGTCTAAAAACAGCTTCTATTTGATATGCATGTTGTTTTCTTTATAATGTCTGTAAGTACCTGTGATGACAATGGATAAACAGCTAGCAAGCTATTTGAAACGTGCTATATTTTGCCAGGAAAATTACATTCAATCTGCCATTTGGTTCTTTGTAGCATTTTAATTAAGAACTCCAGTGAAGTTATTTGAAAAGTGAAAATCCTTTTTATTCTTTCTCTCTCTCAAAAAAATGAGACATACGACATTGTCAAAATATTTGCCTACAGATTTGGAAGCTTGTAGCTACTCTGACAGACCAGAACAATGGTCATTAAATGAGAAATAAATGCAATAAAGTATGCATGCACATTCTCTGACAGACGGAAGTGAGGAAAAATTAGCTGTTGTGAAAACAGTATTTTCAACTGTCCCAAGCTGACTTCAGATCTGGATATAACTTTCTGGGCTTATTTTTTATACTTTGCCTGGAAGTGAAATCTCCAGAAACAAATTTATAAGCGTTGGCTTAACTACTTTATTTTTTCCTGACTAACTTGTTGTTCAGCACCATTATTTACAGAGCACTTTGCCATCTGAAGTTCTTATCAACAGTTGACTTCATTACAGAATATTTGCAAATCCATGTGATTAAAAAAACAGAGATGGACCCAAACCAAACCCTAGATCTGAGCACTCTTGGGGGTTAGGGAATTTTGCATTTAGATCTGAACTATGTTTCTTTGGCACATCTTTAGTAACCACTCGATATTCTGATTACAGGGCGGATATGCAGACTTCTTTATACATGGGGCTAAATTCTGCCCTAAATTACATTGCAGTAATCTGAAGTTGGAATTTGAGCTATTCCACTTTGCTGATGTTCCGGTTACTCAGCCAAGGCATGAGAAATTTAAAAAATCTGTTTTACTAAGAAAAATGGAATTTATTCAATATTTCCTTCGCTGTGGGATATGTGTATGTGCATGTGTATAAATACAAACTCATGCTACACATACGATCTCTATCCTATCTATCTATAGTATGTACATTTAAGTAGATCACAGGTATTGACTGGAGTGTGATAGCTGTTGCCCCTCTGATTTAAAAAGTGACCATTAACAATATTACTTATTAGAGTGCACATTTCACATCTCTCCCTTGTATTGTTGTCCACTAAAAGCCAGGAAGACAATGAATATATATTCCGTTAAATCTTTTTGACGAAAAGTATAAGCTGTTAATGCTGGTTTTGCTGATGAAACGCTACATAGTGTTTAAAACTATGAGCCCATGCATGATCCCATAAAAAGTCAAAGCCATGTATTTAAAGGGGAAATGAAATATATAGCACTTTGTGTGTGCTAAATGTACAGCAGTGCAATATATTGTACACCTCTACCTCGATATAACGCTGTCCTCGGAAGCCAAAAAATCTTACCGTGTTATAGGTGAAACCGCGTTATATCGAACTGGCTTTGATCCGCCGGAGTGCACAGCCCTCCCCCCCCCCCCCGGAGTACTGCTTTACCACGTTATATCCGAAGTCGTGTTATATCAGGTCGCGTTATATCGGGTTAGAGGTGTATTATA
The DNA here is from genome assembly GCF_013100865.1 of Trachemys scripta elegans. Classification (NCBI taxonomy): domain Eukaryota; kingdom Metazoa; phylum Chordata; order Testudines; family Emydidae; genus Trachemys; species Trachemys scripta. The sequence continues at coordinate 53,663,743 of NC_048307.1, forward strand.
GAAGATTTTCCTATAGAAAAGACACAATATGATCTGTACTAAACAATCCAGATTAAAACTGGTTTAAAAATCAGTTAACAATTATTTCTGGCTCTGTACTAGTGTGGGCAGCTCCACACATCTTCTGCAGTGTATCAGTCAATCAGTTTGCTGTACGTGTGACTAGCTATTTAAAGGCCCAGTTCTGCAAAATACTGAGTGTCTCCAGATAGGGACCTTAATGGGAATTGGAGGAGTTCACTGCCTTGTATTTCAGGGTTTAAGTAAGGTCGGGTCTCAGTGGCTTTACTGCAAGGATTGGTTAATGTGCTGAAGTCTTCATGAATACTGTACTTGGATATTTGTTTGAGTAATGAATTTTTATGGGGTAATAGGCAATGTGTTCTAGTGGATAGCCCCAGGGAATGGGGTTCAGGAGAGCTTTTATTCTGCCACCCTGCTGGGCAAGTCATTTTGCCTCTCTGTGCCTCAGTTTCCCCAATTATAAAATGGAGATGATTCGTTTACCTCCTCTGTGAAGCACTTTGAGATCTGCTAATGAAAAGAGTTAGATAAGAGCTAGGTATTATTCTTAGATTATTTATTTGTTTACTACAAGACTCAAGGAGAATCCTACCACTGTTTTCTTTCATTAAAACCTATCTCCAAATCCTGGTGTCAAGGAAATGGGAAGACTATTTATATAGTAATCACCCAAATGCAGCTGTATGTAGAACAGGATTTAATATGTTAGGCAACAGCTGTAATAGAGGTTTATGTTCCTTCAGTTTGTAAAGGAGGGCATGGCTGAGTGCCTGTTGTAGACAATGCCATACTAGGTAGTGATTTTATAAATGGTGTATGGTCGTGACTTCAGGGGCATGGGGTCCTTTGGGGCATGCAATATTTATTGTTATTCCAAGGTTTGCAAGATGCAAAGCATATTAAATGCTCTTATTAGCCTGTTCTGCACAGTCAGAATTGCCGAGCTAGAAGCTTCCCTCTGTGTATTTGGAGCTTTGGGTGTTGCATCTGATGCCACAGTCTTTGCTTTAGATTATTTATGGCATTTTTGGTTAGTTTGTTTAATTATCTGTAAAGGGTTGGCACAATTGGTTATAGGTGATGTGCGAGGCACTGTATGGATTCTCTTCTGAATTTTGTACCGTTACAAATGTATGTTTTGTTAACCTCTCCATTAACTAAACTGTTCTTTCTTGATATGGAGTATGCTAAGCCTGACAGCATGAATCCTACCTGAAGTGGTGTCCTTTTCCCAGGGCACAAAAAGGACATTGCTTAAGGTAAAGGCTTTCCATGTGATCAGCTAGAAAATCACTTTCCTTCTGCAACTCTCTACTTGTGGAGAAATGCTTCTTTCTACAACAGCTAAATCAGATCTGATACCAAAGTTAAAAACATCTGGAAAGAATATTTCTAGTGCTTGGGAGAAATACAAAAATGTTGGTCATTAATTGAAATTAGAGACTTTTGTCACACATGAAAAATTATAGTGGGCATAGACTACACAGCATTTAGCATAAATTGTAGTATTTCTTTTAACTGTCTTAATGTGTTCTTGATTATGGGGTAAATCCCCATGGATTCATTTGGGTAAAAAAAAAAAAAGGTACTTTCATAAGTTCTTCATAATGCCCTCGTCTTTCCTTTGAGCTTTTGATCCTCAGTGAACTAATTAATAATGTTGAAATGTAGAATGGCACTCATGCTCCTAATGTCAGAAATGGGATGAGAGTCTGAGCTTGATGCTGCATGGATTGAAGTCATTGGCAAAACTCTTGTTAATTTCATTTTGAGCAAGATTGGGCCCAATTACACCAACTTCAGCCTTGATAGAACATCATTTTAGCTGAGTTTCCGATAGAGTAAGCATGATCTGTTATGAGGACTCTGTTTGTTTGAAGCACCAGCTCTTGAGATTGATAATCTTGGCCTTTCTCACTCTGTTTCTAACCTTTCTTTTTAATGAAAAATGTTGAGCTTGAATTTGGTTTGGACACAGCCTTCCAAACCTTGATGATTGTCCGGAACACTTTGGTCTGCAAAATGGTAGCTAAATCTGATTTGAACAGGCTTTCTCACAGTATTTTGTAACATTATTTATAATCTCACTTTAGTATATGACGGTTTCATATACATGAATCGAATATTCTTAACATGCCTGTAAAGTAGGAAAGTATAATTTGTTCCCATTCTTGTAGTTGGAAACTAAACAGGAGACTGAGAATATATTCTCAAATTTAAGTGCTACATTAGGTGGCTTGATTTTCAGTGGTGCTGGGCACCCATAGCTCATGATGACTTCACTGTGTGTGCACATATATTGTGCATGCTCAACCCCTCTGAAAATCAAACAATTTATTTAGGTGCCTAACTTAGAATCATAGAATATCAGGGTTGGAAGGGACCTCAGGAGGTCATCTAGTCCAACCGCCTGCTCAAAGCAGGACCAATCCCCAACTAAATCATCCCAGCCAGGGCTTGGTCAAGCCTGACCTTAAAAACCTCTAAGGAAGGAGATTCCACCACCTCCCTAGGTAACCCATTCCAGTGCTTCACCACCCTCCTAGTGAAAACGTTTTTCCTACTATCCAACCTAGACCGCCCCCACTGCAACTTGAGACCGTTACTTCTTGTTCTGTCACTTAAAACTTACTTTAAAACACTTTAAACACCCAAATAAAAAAAAATGTTGGTATAAGTGACTTGCCCTAATTCAAAGAGGAATCTGTAGCGGAGCAGGGAACAGAATTCCTCTCTCCTTGAGTCCAGTATGTATATCACAAGATCATCCCAAATTCCACCTCCTTTCAGGCCCAAGCCTAGAAGTTCAGTCATAAGCTAAAATAATAAATAAGGGTGTGTGTGGCGGGGGGGAATGGCCCTTTCTAAACTTTACAGTTCATTTGGTTCAGATCGTAGTTTCTCTCCACCAGTTCAGCTAGCTTGTAGGAATGGAACGGTAGCAAAGCAAAATGACTTCTATTAATTTTTTTTAATCAGTAAAATTAAGCTGAGGGCCAACTGAAAGGCTGTGGTTTTACTGAAATAACATTTCTAATTAGCTTAGGGCTAAATAGCTAATGCCAGTCAAGGATTTTGAATTTATGATTGGGCTTAATGTACAAAGCACTTAAATATTCTGTCATAGTTAGCTATTTGAAGTTTAGGGACCTTATACAACTGTATCTAAAAGGCAACCCTCCCCCAAATTAATACTTGAGATTTTACATTAATATTCCTAAATATTAGAACTTATGGTAGAGTTACTGCAGTTTTCTGAGTCATTCCTGAATAATACCATATTATTTTTTGTGTAAGGATAGGAAGATTGAATATTTTGGGATGGTTAATTTCTTCATTCTTCAGATCCTCACATATAAGCATTCAGTATTGACATCAATTAAATCTGACATAAAGTCTAAAAAAATACAGTATATAATATCATTGAAATTCTAATTATTGCAGTTTTCTGGTAGGATACAGCAAACGTAGAAGGCTGCATATATTTGGAGACTTAAAACCTTTTGAACTCTAGCTGTTGGATTTGTAATCAACGTAGCTTCTTCCTTAAACTTTATAAAATCTGGAGCCTCATGATTCAGGAGGGAGAAGCAAAAGTGGACAATTTTAACAATGATGGATGTGTTGCTAGGGAGTAAAATTAAATGGCTGATAATAATTGTGGTAGCTTACAAAGAATGATGTTATTTACTAAAGCTCCATTTTGCATGTAATCAGATGTCTATTCCCATGAGTTCTGTCATAATTCATATTCCACTTTAATGTGTCTGGAAAATTTGATTCTTTCTGTACATGTATTATTTTTAGGATGTTATGTTTCCTTGGTGCATACACAATGAGCCCAAAATCCTGTAGGAATGTGTTTAATTTGAAAGTTTTATCCTCTGGGCCTGGTTAATTCAAATACAAGGCTATGAACATTGCTTTGGTGCTTTAAAGAATGCAGGAATGGCAAATTACGTGCACAAAGGCAACTGAGAACCAGTATTTCGTTGATGTGTTTAGTGAAAGGTGCTGGTTTTCTGAATATCTCTTTTCTGCCTCTACTGTACTCACTTATTTCCTATATTAATTCTCCAGCCTAATAAACTGAAGTTATCAGTGCTTTATAATCTCATCTCTAGTGGTCCCTTGGCATTATAGTGGTCCACTTCACAGGCATTCTTTTGTCCAGAGCAGTGGTACACTTGATGGATGAATATGCCTCCTTTGACCTGATAGCTAGTGAAACACATTGTCCATGATATATTTCTAAGGTTTTTAAAGATAAAAGAAGCATCTGAAATTTGGCCAATAATTTTTTTTCATGCACACTGTTTTTGAAAGATGGATATTCACACATGCTGAGCGAGTCTGCTCTTCCACCATTTCTTGGAGATGTAAACTCTGTGTTTGCCTCTGTGGAGCTGCTAGCCAGGCAGAGAAATGAAAGGCTTTATTTTTTTTTTTAATATCCTGCGCAGCGTATGCAGGATGTTAGGTCTGGCTTGGACTGGGCTTATATGGTGACTCCATTTTTTTCCTCATAGTAGTAGCAAAATAGATATATGGGAACTATAGGCGAAGATGGAGAGGGAACAAGAAATTTAAAATAATTTTTAAGTTGTACAGTATAGAATTCATAAGCTTTTGGTCAGAGAAATTGGGCAGTCACCAGAGACAATAGGAACTGAGTGTTAATTTTCTAAAGAGCACAAATACCAGTTGAATACCCAGATTATCCCAGATGTGTGCCATAATGTAGGAAAGGTGGTAATGCCATAATGTAGGAAAGGTGGTATTTGAAGTCAGCTGCTGGTCAGGAAAGGGAAAGGCCTCCAGGCCAGCCCATCTAGAAGACAGCTTCAGATAAGTGTGTGGGGAAGGGGAATGGGGAGGAGCTTTTAGCTAGAGATGCCCGAAGCTCAGCATCATTCAGGCATCACTGGGATGGCAAACACCAGGGAGGAAAGGGATGATATCACTCCAAAGAGCACAAGCAACAATTCCTTGAGCTCCATCTCCCTTTCCTCCAAAGATGTGGTGCAGATGGGATGGATTCATACCCCTTCCCTGAGCATAACTGGTGGGGCCTTCATGTTTACTCCTGCAGGCTCTAAAGCACTGGGGACTGGGAGCTTCAGTCCTCTTTCCTCCAGAGAATAGGGAGTGAGTGGATGTTTCTCTTCACCCCACTTTGATATTTGCATAATCTTTGGCTCACCAATTACCATGAATATAAAGGTTTCAAGCAAATGAATTGTGAACCCCCTGAATAAAAGAGAAGGAAGGAGAACAAGATCTGTGGATATGATCAGGGATGTAAACACATATACTAATACTACTAATGTGTAAACAGCCCCTATCTGATTATAACAACCTGGGCCAAATCCTGCTGTTACTATTTAGCGTGGATTCTGGTAAAGCTCCCACTGAAGTATACTTAGCACTTATAAAGAACCCAGCTGTGATAAGTTCTCAGTCCCCATCTCGTCTCCCACCCCCCGCAAACTGCTGAGCATCCTTACTTCTCATTGAGATTAGTGGGAATTGAAGGAGGTGCTTAGCACCTCACAAGTGAAGATCCCCATCTCTTTTACAATCCAGCCCTGCTTTGTGAACTCAGTGGCCAAACTCGCAGTGACCTCACCAGGCCCTTATTGAGAAAGGCCAAGCCTTATATTTCTTGCTCTACTTTTCCACCCAGTCCAAACCTCACCTGGTCCAGCACATTTCAATGAAGTGAAATGATCTGTCCCTATTTCTAGCTTTCAGATATTGCCACATATTATGATTATATTGCCACATAATATGATGATATTATGATGTGGCAATCTCTCATCATTTAAAACCTAAAGGGACTGAAGAGAATAAAACAGCTTTGCAGTTATTCATATTCTGGTCTTAATATAAAGGAAGGTACTATGTTTTGCAGGAAAAATAATTAAATACGATATTCATTTTTGGTACTATGCATTCCTAAGCTTGGCAGAAATCAGAGGGGAAAGAATTAGATTTTTTTTCTTCTTAAAAATGTATACTGGGATTTCTAGCTTAAATTTGTTTTGCTGAGACTTTGGAGTCAAGTTTTATATATAGTTTTTGATGTAGGACCTAATTAGGCCCTCTACATCTTAATACTTTCTGCTACATCTGCATTAAAGATAGCATTGCATACATTTGCATGCAATTTACATTAAAAAGTTAGCCATGCTGTATGCAATAATCATTTTAACTGAGTACCATTGACAGCCAATATTGTGAATAAGCATAGAAAATATGTGTCACTCACAATGCATGTGGTGTTCTGTCTTCAGAAATGTGGGGGGTTTTAGTGCTGTAAATTCATTAGGATATTTCAGGACAACCATTGTTGTTAATCTAACAAAGCAGTAAGAACAGCTTAAAGGCTTATACTTCCACACCAAACTGAGTGGAGATGGGCACAAGCCAAAAAGTTTGGAGCCAGATCAAAACTTTCCCCAAATTTGAAGGTGTTCATTCTACTCCAGGTATAGGTGTCAGTCACGAAATTCCATCTGGATTTAAACTCCAAAGGAATTCTTTATTGGGGCTTTGGTTCAGCATTTTGGTTTGGTTGTAAGATCTAAACTTCTATAAGAAACAAGCCTGTGTGAGGGTTTTGCGTGGTGTTTGCTCTTTGTTTGTGTGATTTTGTTTGGTTTTTTTCTATGTACAAAAGATGTAGTTTTATTACAGTACTTTTTTTCCAGAATATGGAGCTGCTAATTGACAGAAATGGGAAAATTTAAGTTCAGAATATTTCTTTGGTTGTACTTTATTTTATCTACCTCAAATCAAGAGAAAATTGTACAAATATCAAGAAGTCAGAGAAAGAAACAGAACAAATTACCTAACAGGACAAATAATCAATGTATTTCTGGGTTTATGCAAAGCCATGCAATCCAATAGATGAAGATTTACATCTTGAATAGTCTATTTAAAGAGCACTGGGGCAGAAGTGCCAGTATTTTACCCAGCAAAACCATGTCTGCTTTTTTGCTTAAGGGATCAACATTTTTTATTTTATGATTAGGATGATGTCAACTTTCTCAGACTCTCATAAAAAAGGCATGAAAACAGCTTCAACTCAGCTAGTGATTAGGCTAGTAAAGATCACACAGAGGCAGATTCTTTTTAGACAGACTTCAGATCTGATTCTATCACTGACTGGAACTAGAAAGAGACTTTCATACTCCAGATGAGTTACATAGACCAATAGAGTGAAATATTAATTTATGTCTCTGCTGTTAAGTAATAGGAAAAATTAAGACTAATGAACAAAACTTCTACAATTTCCCTCTGATCTGCTGATGGATAATAGAGCCTTTCTCCATTTACATGCTTTGATATTTCCTTTTTTCTCTATATTTGTTCCATATACAGCTGTCACAAACAGACAGGGTCTGAGGTTTACTTGGAGGTCTGCAGTGTGATGAGTATGGACTTCATCCTGCACCATTAAAGTTAATCGAACTTCCATTCACTTAAATGGGAGCAGGTTCAAGTCGTATAAGGCCGGGTGCTCTTGAAGATGCATCTTCGAGATGGTAACAGATAATCCCACCATGTCCCAGCTGGGTGACAAGGTAGCCTGAAATGCCTAATAATTTAAGGCCTTTGCCATGACATCATTAAGACTGCTCATATATTTAAAGTTAGGCACATGTTAAAGTGCCTTGTTGAACTGAAGCCTAAAGCGGCCATCTGCTCTTGATCCATTAGTGGGAGACAATTTCAACGAGGGCACAGTTCCAGTAGTGGGAGAAGATACCTGCCAAATGTAGTTCCATTAGCACATTTAGGCTGGTCTATACTTGAAAGTGATGCGGGTAAAACTGTGAGTTGGAGGTTGTGATTTTTTTTTTTTTTGCTGGTATAGTTATACTGACATAAGCCTTAATGTGGATGTAGTTACACTGCTATAAAGGTGCCTTATACCAGTATCGTGTATTACATGTCCTGAACTGGAATACACTACACTGTTATAAGCATTTTTATAACTGTGATCACCTAATAGGGGGTGGGGTTTGCCTCTCTGTAGTGAAAGTGGCAAAACTTTCTAGTGCAGACAAGACTTTGGCTGATTTATATTCACAGAATGGTGTGACTTTACTAATAATAATTAATAATAACCTTTGTATTTTCAAAATACTTTGGATTGTCAGTGTTATTGAAATACTAATGTTAAATGTCCTATGAAAAATATGAAGGTAAATAAAGATTATCCCCACTTTACAGATGGAGAAGAGATACAGAGACCTAGAGAGTTGCTCAGGGCAAGTCAATGGTAGGGGAAGGATTAGAACGCAGGACTTTGACTCCTACTCAAATGCTCTTTCCTCTAGACCACTCTACCTCTCTGAAGACCATAGAACAATTACATGAACTCTGCAACTGACATTTTAGCCTGTGAAGGCTAAACTAGTACACAGCCGTGCAGCTGAACTCAGGTTCTGAGTTTGTTTCAATACAGAATATTTCCTTTGTGCCAGGGGATCAGTTTGATTGAAAAGAGCTCTGATTTTGCTGTTGTAAAAATCACTTCATTGTGGGTAAGCAGTTGGCTTCCTGGTTCATAATAGTAAACATATTTTTATATAGCCACTTTTTATCCAAGAATATCAAGGCACGTTTTCCAAAACATAATTTTTTCAAAGATCCCTCTGTGTTAGGTGACTATTGCTATTATATGGATTGTGCAGTTACATAAACTGAGTAACACAGCGGTTAAGTTACTGTTCTCAGGAGTGCACATGTCCAGGTAGTATGCAGTGGAGGTTGACATTGAACCCAGGAGTCTTTTGCTAGACAGAAGTGATTTTATACCATAACAACTTTTCCATTGAAGAGAAGCAAGGTGGGTGGGGTGATATATTTTATTGGACCAACTTCTGTTGGTGAGAAAGACATGCTTTCAAGGTAACATATTACTTCACCCGCTTTGTCTTTCTGTTCAAGTGCATTTTTAAGTTGAGTGAATTGTTTAAAAATAATGTCTGAAATGAGTTGTATATTTCTGTACTTGCTGAAGTATAAGCTCAGTTTTAAAATTCATGAACTCTTAAGTGCCCTCAATTTGGAGAGTTCTTTGATCAGGTAATATTTCTGCTTTAATATTTACAGATAGATGTACTAGTTCTCTTGATGATGGTAATTAATGTGCTGCTTTATATCCTATTATGTGGGGTTTAACAAGCTGGATGGTAGTTTATGGATCCTGCACTTGTCTTGAATACCAAGAAACTAAAGCATGAGAATAATGCAGAAAATGGAGCATAACAAATTAATGTTTTACAAATGAGAATCTTTCAGATTAATAAAACCTTATAATAAACAGATGTTATTGGAAAACATCTCCCATTTAGGCACCTAAATATGTGGTTAGACTTGCAGAAGAACTCAACTTGCTAAGTGATGGGCTCTTTAGAAAATCTGGTCTTAGTTTTTTAAATGGGAGCTATGGTTTTTTGAATATCTGGCTCCCCCACCTTTACTCCCTTCACAGCCCTGAGCTTTTGAAAATCCGGTTGACAATATATTCACAAATACTTAGCACACAGTCTGTCACATAGACTGATGTATGCTTGGCCTCAGCAGAAGGATTCCATGCACAGATTGCAATACATACGACATGTAGAACTCCATTGAATTCACTGAGAATTATGTACTTGGAGGGGACTGCTGGATTGGGTCTGCAGAGCCGTAGTCTAAGAAAGTGCATACAATACAGCTGTAATGGAAAGTCAGAGAATGCTTGAAAGTGCTTTGCTGTTAAATTCATGCTCTGACGTGATAAAAGCAGCTTAAGCGTGGAGTGGTGTAAAATACTTTCCAGCCTGTACATTGTAAGTTAAGCAATGTATTTTATAAGACAATTAAATGTGTTTTACTGAGTTTTTTTTTAGCCACTTAGTGCTCTGAATTGTGATATCCTTAGGGTTTTTTTTTAATTAAATTTGAAAAGTGAATTGTTCTAAAATTTAACAGCAAGAGGAAATGATTTCTAAAGCTGAATTTAGGAAAAGAGATAGATCTGTAGTTTATTACATTTATTGATCTTTGAGGAAGAGTCTCAAAATACCTTGCATTTTGCTGTACACTTTAGTTACTTACAATTGAGATAACTGTTAAATTTCATTTGGAGATGAATTAGCAGTTTCCTGCAGTGAATCAGTTTGTTAATCTGCATGGCTTTATTTTTGTTACTTTCTCCAGGGGATGCAAAGTATCTACTAGGAACCGTGGACTCTTTGTCACAGCCTGATGTAGCCTTTGCTGTCCAGGTTTTTCAGCATGTGTAGCCAAGCTAACCTGAAACCCAAACTGGCAACAGGGTTATTGGCTGTCTTTTGATAGTCTGCCTGAAAACCATGGGGGAAAGGACATGGCTATAAAGGAATTTTGGTTTTCTTGATTATTAACAGGGAAACAGTGCAAAACGACTCTCTTCAATGGGATTTCTTCTACGTAATGAGGATGGTTAGGGGCCAAATTTGGCTCTGGTAAAAGGCCAGTGAAATCAATGCAGCTAAGGCAGAGGTGTGTAGAGAGGACAGAGTTCTTTTAAATATCTACTTTCTGCTCATGAGTTTTGCATTCTGTTAGTCTTGCTGACATTAGGTAAAGACCTCGACCTCACTTAACCATCAGAGCCATTATCCTGGGTCTAATCTACTTTTTCTCATTTTCTAGAAGGTGAGGGATTTTTGTGTGATGTTGTCCAAGCTCAGTGACACAAAGTTTATGGCAAAACAGCTAATTTACTTTGTTTTTGCAAGGGCTTTGGGGGCATCAGGATTGTTAAACAATAGCTGATAGAAGAGCATACTTGGGAGTTGGCTTTAAAGGTCTCTGGTGAATCCTTGCACCTTTCACTACCCTTTGGGAGCTATTTGAGAAAATTTCCATGTCTAGCTGTCATGGTCATTGACACATTTGTTGGGACCCCAGACCTGGTTGAAGCATAAATGCCCTTGAGGAGGAGAAAGGTCACAGACTTACTCTAAAAAATGTCCTTGAGGAGGAGAAAAGGTCACAGACTTACTCTAAAAACAAAATAAAAAAAATCATCATGCATGCCCCAAAAGAGTGGAAATTCTCATTGTTAGTGGGTGTTTTTATGTCTTCCATATTTTAAAGGTAAATTAATCTTTCCCCTGTCAAGAAGCACTGTCAATAAGAGAGCAGGAACATAACAAGTAATTTAAATCATGGAAGAAAATGTCAAAAATAGAAAAAATGGAATTCTTCTGTGCTTCAAAGTGCCTGGCTGAGAAGGTTTTTAAAGTAGAAAACTCTCTTCCGCCATGCCTTGTGATACCTGTGAGCAGAGGTCCTGCAAGATAAGGATTTTACTGGAGTTCTGTAACATAGGAAGATATGATATCTCATATCTTGTATCTTATATCTTTTAGGTTCTTTTAGAAAGGACTTCCTACTAACCTTTAAGCAACAGGAGTGCAGTTCAAATAAATAAGGGCAAGCGTATCTGATGAAAATATTGGGTGGGAGTAGAAATTGCAGAAACATAAACATCCAGACGGGTACAGTAACCTCATTCTTGTCAAAAGCAGGAAAATGCATCTATTTTTCTCGTTAACCAACCATTGCACCCTTCTTTATATTATTGGAACATAGAAATTACCACACCAAACTGGGCCAGTAGTCCATCTAGTCCAGTGATCAGTCTCTGATGCAGCCACTAGCAGATGCTTTAGAGAAAGATGCAAACAAAACAAAACAAAAAAAACCCCCAAACCCTGTAGTTGATAATAATGGAATAAGTGACCGTCGGAAGTTACTTGCCAAACTCTGGCATTTAGTGACTGGTTTATGCCCTTAAGCATGAGGGGTTATACATGCCCCTTATCCATTTTATCCTGTCTCAAGTAAGAGAGGATGTTCTTATTATCCATGTCAATATCTCCTATTTTTGAGTCCTCTTAATGCTCTAGCCCTCGATACCTTGTGGCAATGAGTTCCACATGTTAATTATGTGTTATATAAAAATATATTTCCTTCCGCCAGTTTTAAATCTGTTCTCTTTCTGTTCCATTGAATATTCCTTTTTCTTTCCCTTTGTGAGAGAAGAAAACAGGACCTCATGATTTACCATTCATTGTTTCATATACCTCTGTTTTGTACCCTCTTGTTCATCTCCTCTATAAACAAAAGAATCCGAGTCTTTGAAATCATATGGAATGATTCCCATGTTAGTTACCTGCCGAGAATCTGTTTTCTTTCTACTGTATTTTTAGGCCTGGACTGACTATACTGTTCAAGGTGAGGGAATACCATTAATTTACACAGACATAATATTTCTCATGTTCTATTTTTATCACTATTAAAAAATGTGCAAAAACACATCAATGTTTACTCCTTGTTGTTTCCCCCTCATCCCAGCCCCATCTGATTTATCTTCTCCATGTGCTACCTTGTTTCTTCATATGAACTTCCTTTGGTCTCTAAACACCCTTGTCACCTCCTCCTTTATGGTTTTTATGTTTGCTTATTCCTTCTTTCTTACCTTTTCCCCCTTTCTCTCCCCCTTCTGAATCCACCCTTCTATATAGCAAAGGGGCTTGTAGGACTCCCCTCACTATAATATCGGAGTGCCTCAGTCTTTCTATCAGTAGCTATCATCACAACACCACTGTGAGATAGGGAAGAGCTACTATCCCATTTTACAGATGGGGAACTAAGGCACAGAGAAGCAAAGTGATTTGCCCAGGGTCACACTGGAAGTCTGTGGTGCAGCAGGGAATTGAAGTCAGTTCTCTCAAGTCCTAGGCTAGTGCCCTAACCATTGGATCATCTTGTCTGTCCATTCCTCCTCTCTCCGCAGCACTCACCCCTACCTGTCTGCTCTCACTTCTCACCTGAATGCTCCATGCCACCCTTATGCACACATGCACTCACCCTACCTCATGTACACACACTGAGGGCTTGTCTACATTACCTTCAGGATCGATGCGCAGCGATCGATCCAACGGGGGTCGATTTATCACATCTAGTGAAGATGCAATAAATTGACTGCTGAACGTTCTCCCGTCGACTCTGGTACTCCACCAGAGTGAGAGGCGCAGGTGGAGTCAGCGGGGGAGCGTCAGCAGTCGACTCACCGCAGTGAAGACACTGTGGTGAATAGATCTAAGTACGTCGACTTCAGCTATGTTATTTATGTAGCTGAAGTTGCATAGCTTAGATCGATCCCCCCCAGCGTAGATCAGACCTAATTAGCAACACCACTTCACTCTAATCACTTCTCCCAAGGTGGAGACTGGGGCCCAGGCCTAAGGAGCAGCCTGCAGAAACTATGGAGGCTAGCGTTTGAGGAGCAACCTTCATTGATCAGGAAGAGACAGCACCACTACTGGCCATAAAGGAGAGACCTCTGACTGGCTGCAGGACGCCATTCTGTGCTGCTGCAATTTTCAGTCAACCCTTGGGAGCTAGGGCCAGGTTCTTCAAAAGAGTGGTTGATGTTTTTCCTGGCTCTCATGGCATAAGCCCAGCAATGGGAGCACTTCTTGTACAGCCAGTCTGAGGGAATGACTCCATACATCAGCTGCCTGTGAAGATGAGGGCTGTCTTCTTAATATTGAGAAATATCCTTCTGTACTATTGCCTTGGAGGCATTTATTTAAGAAATGTCTTTTCCAGCAAATAGAAAAAGGCAAGATAAGCATTGTTTGCTGCCAAGGGAGTGTTAGAGTCAGGATTCCTGTTTTTTAATAACAGCTCTGTCACAGGTTTGCTGTGTGACCATGAGAAAGTCCTGAACCTCTCTCTGCATTTGATACCTTGCAGTTTCTGCATTTGTAAAAATCTGAGAGTAATACCTCCCTCTCCCTGTGCTAGTGTTGAAGCTTAATTAGTTGACGTTTGCAAGGCCTTTAAGATCAACAGAATAAAGGTTGCTATGTAAGTTCATCATTTTATATTGTTTGAAGTTAATTGGAACGATTATGCACAGTGATGCACAGAAGGAAACTAATCCCTTCTGAGAATGGTCAGTATTTGCTTTTGCTGACCTTCTTTCCCAACCCCACAGGCCTGTGGAGAAGCACAGCCTAATGGTGTAGGATGAACATGTACAGCTATTCATACAAACGTATAGTGTAATTATGACGCTGATAAAAAGATTAATGGTAAACTCAGATGCAATAATTAGAGCACTTTGTGTTTCTTCCCTTTGCTAATGGCTGTTACCACAGCTAACTTGAATTTTCTCCTCTGTTAAACAATTGAGACCATTCACAAAGCTACAACTTAGAGTGGATCAGTGTACTGATGTCGACTGTTGTTTGATTTTTTGAAATCTGGCACTTTTAGTGCAGTCAACTGACTTTGTGTTAATTCTCATTTTGAGAGACAGACCATTTTGTTGCAGACATGCCAGTTATCAGAGTTTCTCCCAGGCACTCCAGATTTAATGCAGTTTCTGGAGTTGAAAAGCATCTTCATGGTCTTGCTTTGTGGATCTATGTTATCTTTGTCCAGCTGTTTTTTTCAATTATTATTAGAATGATAAATAAAATTCCTATAAATAGCAAATGTCCAGATCTCTAATGTTGGGAACATTTTTCTCTTATGCACTTTGATTTTTCTGAGCTCTTATGCAAAATATAGCTAGAGTATGAGCATTAGAAAGCAAAACAAAGTTCATTTATCAAATTTGTTACCTAAGTGGAACATAAACATCTGATATTTGAATGCTCAAACTAGCACTAAAGTATACAGATGTTCTCTGTGGTGGTTTGACCATCCACATTCAAATTTTTTTGCCTGTGTTGAAGATGTCTGTATTCAACAACAGCCTATTATGCTCTTCCAGTCTGAAAGTTAGGGAAGTCACTGGTGCTGGCATATCTACCGGACTTACTGGTACCATATCAGCTTCCTGGGTTGAAGTCAAAAGACTTTGTCATTAATAAAAACATCTACCACCTAGTAAGGACTATATAGGGCTCACCATTGGACAGTCAGCATTTATGAGCCCTTATTAAACTATACAATGATAAAGACCGCCGAGAGTGGGTTCGGGCCCCAGTGAAAAAAAAATTTCGGGCCCCCCAGCAAGGGTGGACCGGCTAAACAGGGCCGACGAGAATGGGGGGGAAGCTGGGCCCAGAATTTTTTCAAATGTTGACTTTCTAATGGCCCTTCTGTATAGGACTTACCCATACTTCACATAAGCAGCAGGCTTACCAATTGTTAATTCAGGGTAAGCATTATATGGAAATGGAAACTTTCCTCCCCCTTATGATACCAACCCTCTAATTCCTCCTGTATTTCATTGTTTTCACACATTCAGAGACCCCTACAATGCTCAAGAGTAAATTAGCCGGATTCCCCCTGCTGTTTCTATTGAATTGAGTTAATAATATAATGAGTTGATTGTTGAATTAAACAAAATAAAGCTTGTCATGTGGCTGCAATACCACTGAGATTGCATTATTTCCCCCTATAACTTGTCTCCTAACTGTTGGTTTGTGGCTTTAATGGTTCAGACTATGCGTCTGTCTAACATGTGTAACTTGCTTCATAGTATTTTCATTTGGAGACAGAAATGGTTATAAAGTGAGGTGACTGTGACTCAAAAGCCAACAGTTTTATCAGTAAGAAATTACTTTCCATATGGATTTCTTGCTTTGCGCGTGCGCGCACATGCAAATCCTCAAGGCATTCAGTAGCTTGCATAATGTGTGTTAATTTCTCTCTTGCTGCTTTGCAAAGTGTGTGGTGACTAAGTGGTTGTGGCTCAGGTCATCTGCGTATTGAACTCATTTGCCATTTGTTCATGTTAACACACAACTGCTTTGGGAAGGGATTAGGCTATGTGCCGTATTTAGCAATGTCAAAATGTTCGTGGAAACACAGTAATATTTTGGGACAGGATTAGGCCATGGCCCTATCTAGCAATATCCACACCTGTAAACTCCCCCGGCCTCTTTGCCAGTGCCCTTCATACCCCAAAAAATTCTTGTCTAACTTTTTTTTTAAATGTTCTTCTAGTTGCACCTTGTGTTACTTCTATGACTCCTTAACACCCATTTATTATCCATAACCTCCCTTACTCCCAGATAAGACAATGGGCTAGTTTGTATGATCATGTCTCCTTTAAGTGGCTAACCCCAAAGATTACCTAGAAAGGAACTTGCTACTTTCTCACATTAAAGGAATTTTCCTTGAGTTAAAATGATAGAGCCCTGATTTTTTGGTGTTGATCATCGTAGGATCAATCTCTATTGATGACCATGTTATTTGCATCAGATGTATGTCGCTACAGATGTATTATGCTGGATTCTTTCTTGGCTTCAGTTCATGCCCTCTTGTGTTTTAGTAGGGTTACCATATTCAAACATTTAAAAAAGAGGACACTCCACGGGGCCCCGGTCTCGCCCCTGGCCCTGCCCCAACTCTGTCCCCTTCCCCGCCCCAACCCCACCCCTTCTCCGCCCCCATTCCAACCCCTTCCCCAAAGTCCCTGCCCCAACTCTGCCCCCTCATCTGAGCACCCCGCATTCCCCCTCCTCCCTCCCGCTCTGATCTTGGTTGGGAGTTGCTAAGTGCTTCCCTGCTCCCCACTCGCCCCGCAGCCCCTGCAGCCTCTATGCCCTTGCCTGCCCTGCTCCTCCTCACCCTGCAGCCTCTACACCCCCCCGCCCCTGCAGCCTCTGTGCCCCCTACTCCCCCTCGCCCTGCAGCCTCTGCACCCCCCCGCCCCTGCAGCCTCTGTGCCCCCTGCTCCCCANACACACACACACACGCCGCCTGCCCTGCTCCCCCCACTCACCCGGCAGAGGGAGAGCTGCAGGCTCCACGTGGAATCAAACACTGTGCCGGGTTGCTCTGTGGGGGAGGAGGGAGTAGGGGAGGGGGAGGGACTCTGGCTGCTAGAGGCCCTAGTGGCTGCGAGCGGGTTTCAATCAGGCCAGGCGTCCAATCAGCCGCGCCGCACTCCGCCGGAGGGGAAGGGGGAAATCCCGGACATTTCTACTTGATTAGAAATCTCCCCCCGGACGGCCATTTAACGCTGAAAAAGCCAGACATGTCCGGGGAAACCCGGACGGATGGTAACCCTAGTTTTAGCCCGTTATGTTCTGGAGTATTTTCATGGGTGACATACCAGGGTACAGTCCAGACCAATGAGTAGCTGTGTCACCCCTACAGGATGCCCTTTATCATGCCTTGCTGCTGTAGTTTCTAACCTGGACTGCTCACAAACAGCCACCAGTCACTTCCAACTTTGTCTGTGTGTGCACTGCAGCCAGCCAGCCGCACCTTGGCTCTTACCAGCCTTTAAGACTACCACAGGGTGACCCCAACATCCTTCCAGTCCCATTTTCCCCTCCACCCCACAAACATATATTCTGTTACAAGAAAAATAAAGATAAAATACTTCCTAGGGCCTAACTTAAACTATGTTAGATTCAAAGCTAAGTGTTCTCACCACATGCTTTCAGCAGTCTTACTAACCAAACTCCTTAGGTCTGGACCCCTCCCAAAGAGTCCAATGGCTGCTTCCTTTGTCTCTTCAGCTGCAGTGAATGTGATGGGCAGCAGGATGAGAGGGGGGTGCTTTGGGGTGTTTATCCCTCCTTTTTATAGTTTCAGTCCCCCTCTTGAAAAACATTTCCAGCTGAGATCCAGGAGACAGAGTCTGTGTGGAAGGATATTCCCTGCTGGGTTTTTCCACCTGTTTGAACTTCCTTTGTTTTCCCTCCCTGCTTGATGACTCTATTTACTGCTTAAATGCAAATTAATGCAAGCACACATTCCTTCCTTTGTTTGGGACACACCTGACTTTGTCTGGACAGTTGCTGTGGGGTTTGGAACATGTGTTAATAACATCATACAGGGGAATCTTATAATTTCACATACTATGTTGCCACACATATTTTATACTTCTGAGGGAATTCTGCACCAAAAATTAAAAGTTCTGCATGCAATATTTTAAAATTCTGCAAGTTTTATTTGTCAATAAATAAATGTGGAGGCTTCAGCATGGCAGTGGGGAGTACAGGCCACTGGCTGCACAGAGGTGGGAGGCTGCAGGGGCGGCACTTGCGGACGGAGCAGTGCGCAGAGCTGCTTGACCATGCCTCTGCATGGGAGCTGGAGAGGGGACATGCCGCTTCTTCCGGGAGCTTCCCCAAGCCCCTCATCCCCAGCCCAACCCCAGAGTCTGAACCCCCAGCTGGAGCCCTCTGAACCCCAACCCCCTGTCCCATCCTGGAGCCCCCTCCTGTACCCCAAATCCCTCATCCCCAGAGCCCTCACTCCCTCTCACACCTCAACCCCCTGCCCCAGCTTGGAGCCCCTTCCCGCACTCCGAACCCCTCAGCCCCAGTCCAGAACCCTCACCCGCAGCCTGAACTCCTAATTTCTGGTCCCACCCTGGAACCCGAATCCCCTGCCCAGAGCACGTACCCCCACCCACACTCCAAACCCCTGCCTCAGCCCGGAACCCCAACCTATACTCCAAACCCTTCAGCTCCACCCTACTGCCCGGAGCACCCTCCTGCACCCCAAACCCCTCATTCCTGGCCCCACCCCAGAGCCCACACCCCCAGTTGGAGCCCTCACCTCCTCCCGCATCCCAACCCAGCCTCAGCCCGGAGCCCCCTCCCACACCCTGCACTTCTCATTTCTGGCCTGACCCCATAGGCTGCACCTCCAGCCGGAGCCCTCACCCTCTCCCGCACCCCAATCCCCTGCTCCAGCTCAGTGAAAATGAGTGAGTGAGTGAGGGTGGGGAGAGTGAGTGATAGAAGGAGGGGGATGGAGTGAGCGGAGGACAGGGCCTCAGAGGAGGGGCGGGGCAAGGGTGTTCGGTTTTGTGCGAGTAGAAAGCTGGCAACCCAACCCCGAAACACCCTGGGGCTCTGCCCCTCCACTCCAGACATGCCAGGTGTGAGGCAGGCAGGCTCAACCAGGCAAGATCCAAGTGTGGAGGGGCTCAATGTGGGGGGATCCAGGTGTGGGGTTGAGAGGGTTCTGTGTGGGGCAATCTGGGTGTGGGTGGGTTAGTGCAGGGTCCAGGTGTGGGGGGGGAGCTGGATGCACAGAGGCTCATTGGGGAGGGTGTTCCAGGTGCAGGGGCAATGGGACTCTGCAGGGGGTTCCTGGTGAAGGTGATTGGGGCTCAGCAGAGGGGTCATGGTGTGGGGAGCTCCACAAGGAGGTCTGGGTGCTGAGGGAGTACGGCTTGGTGGGCTGGGGGTAGGTGGCTTATTGGGGTGGTCCAGGTGCAACGGGGTGGGGCTCGTTGAAGTGGGGGTTCGAGTGCAGGGGACTCAGTGGGGAGTGGTCTGGGTGCAGAAGTGGGTCTGGAGGCAGGGGGGCTGGGTGCAGGGCGGCTCCAGATACAGGGGTTGAGGTTCAGTTGGGTGGGGTTTATGTATGGAGGGCTGGTGGGGTTCTAGATGTACGGGGTGAGGCTTGATGGGGGGTTCTGGGTACGGGGGGTCCGAATGCACGGGGGTTGGGCAGATGAGGGAGCAGCTTTCTGTATAGTGGAGGAGCAATAGGGGCAAGAAGCAGGGGAGGATGCTGAGCTTTCTGAAGACAGGGGAGGATTTTGGGGGTGGGTCTGATCCAGCCCCATTTGCTCCTTGCAGGGGAAGAGGAAGTCCCATTCTCCCGCACCTCTAGCCCAGCTGGGACTAGCAGCTGATCCCAATGCAGGGTAGTAACCACTGGCTGGAGTGTCCCCAGTCCCATGGTGATTTAACTCTCTGCTGGCTGCTCTAGGTGCCTGAAATTATGTACTTGCACTACTAGGAAGTGTTGTGTGACTGCTCTTGTAGCTTCCCTTTACTTCCCTGTCAGAAAGTCATTTTTCTACGGGGAAGCAAAGAAAACTTCAGGAGACATGAATTCTGCACATGCTCAGTGGCGCAGAATTCCCCCAGGAGTAATTTTATCAGGACAATACTGACCAGCAAATGATGAATTTTCATATGATACCTTACAAGGCATATTTTGTAGAAAGATAATTATAATAGTGCTTAGGGTGTGAATACCGAGGTGTGTTCCATCACATGATGGCATTCATATTTATGTCTTTCAGAGATTCTTAGCCTTTAGTCTTGTGCTGGACTGGGGAATGTATGGCTTTGCGTTCTAATTGAAACTCACTCTCTTTTGCATTTTGTTGTGAATTCAAAATGATAGAGGCCATCTGAAGTTGTGAGTATTTAGCTCTGGGGCTTTGATTCTGTCTCACCACCAACTAATTCATTAAATTTCTCGCTTTGACCGGTTGAAAACTCTTGTGGTTTAATCTACAATTAACTTTGAGATGTGGGCTTGACAAAGGGAAACTTGCAGGGCATGTCCCCATGTGGATCAAAACCAAAGATGCTGGCACAACCCCCTGTGAAATGAAACTGCTCAGTGACTAACTTCTAATATTCCCCTTAGTCTGTTAGATGAGAATTTATTTAACATTAGCTACACGTTAGTTTCATAATATCAATACCATTCTTTCAGGTCTTATTAAAAAAAAATAATCTTCCTTCCACCTCTGAACGGTTCCAGATGACTAATGTATTTTATAAGTTATTTTTCTACCCAATGAAGAACTTCAACATGTTAAATATATTCTGTAATTTTCCATCTGTTGAGTGGCTCAAACTGTTAATCGTTAACACCAGAAAGGTTGCTATTCCAGCTGGTAAACTGCTCGAAACATTAAACATTTTACAGGAAGTTGCTTTTCCAGCATCTAAGTGGTTCTAAATGTTAGGATTTTTTTTTTAATTTCTTACAAAAAAGAAAACAGTCCATCTGCACTCAGCTGCTCCAAACTTTCTTAGCATTCTAGACCTGTTTAGATTTTGCTCATGAAGCCAAGTGTGAAATCCATGGCCACAAACCAAATCCTGCCCCAGAAGCAGGAGATTTGCAGAAGTCATCTTGGAAGCTACCAGCAAATGGAAAAGCAGCAACTGTATATTTAGAAAAGAAAAACCTCTTCAGAAATCTCATTTTAAACTGGGGGTATTTTCAGGCCTTTGGCTGTCTCTAGATAGCTGAAGCCTTTAGTGGCTTGTACTTAGTTAATATTGATTGCACTTGCATTAATAAATTCACAAGCTAAACCAATATAACCAGTTTTAAACTGATATAAGAGCTGTCCACCCAGGTGTTTGCACTGGTTCAACTAAGTCAGTTTTTAAAACAATTTCAGTTGAACTGGGTCAAGTTTTTGGGTAGACAAGGTCTTAGATTATAAACCCTTCAGGCAGGACTCTCTCTTACTATATGTTCATCTAGATAGAGCCCAGCACAGGTGGGGCCTGTAGGTCTTAACATCAGTGAAACTGTTTTCTTAGGACAGTTCTCTTAATAAGCAACTGGTATGGGAACCACTTACAGGCTATATATATATATATATGTATAGGCTGGTGAATTTTAAGTTATCCTTTATATAAATATCTTAATTATGGACTCAAAATTAATGTGGTTTTCAAGCTGCCTTGAAAGTTCTACTTTTTCACTAGCCTCAAACCAGCAAAACAACCCCACCAAATCCTCCATTCTTGCCATATAAAGCATACTGTGATGTTGCATCGAAATGTGATAGTTATTACAATAATGAGACATTATTAAAGTCCTCTATATAAAGCCACAGGAGAACCTTTAAATGTTTGGTGGTGGGGAGCAGTTTCAAGAAGGATCTTAAAGCACGGATGCTTACTGATATGTGGAGACCACCTGTCAGCCGCCGTGACCCTCCCACATACTTCCATCTGGTATGACAGAAGTCACTGGCAAACCCACATCCCCCTCCTGTATCTTTTAGAGAGGCAGTGGCAGGTCTGCATGTTCCCTATAGCCTTTGTGGGTCATACCATCTTTTCTCTTCTTTGACCCATCTGTTTCCTAAGCTTTCCACTTTTATTCCCCTCTGAACCTAGGACCCCTTTTCCCTTTGCCTTATGGGGTCTCCCACTATCCTTGAATAGGGTCACCCCATTCTCCTCCTCTCCTGCTTTACCCATGAGAGCCTCAAGAAGCTGTTTATGGCTAGTGAGTAAGGTTTCTAATGGTTGCCACTTCCTGTCTCCAGATACCTCTTTCTGTCACAGATGGGGAAACAACATAAGGAATGGAGCAACCTCAGCAGCAGGTGGAGCATTAAAAATGCATCTGGGTAGGAGAGTGGCCATGAAAATGCTGCTCAGTCTCCTCTTCCCATGGCAAAGAGGCAGCAGCTGAGGACAGGCCAGTAGATGGAGATCCTGCAAACCGAAGTGGGACTCTTGGCAAGAGTACATAGCAGCATCAACATACTGCTCAGAGGTATAGATAGGCTCACATAGTTAAACAGGTGACATACCGCGCAGATCAGCTTGAGCAATGTGCTGAAAGGAATATCTGATTGTTACTAGAAAACGTGTAGCTATCAGGTAGGGGAAAGGATGGAATAAGAGGAAGAGGGGAGGCGCTTAGGAAGAAGAGCCTCTTTCAAGGTCACCTTTTCCCAAAATTGGGGATGGGAGATCGAAGAGAGCTCTCATACTGCTTTTGATGGCTGAGGGTTGCTGCAGTGCTGGCAACTCTCTCAGGAATGGTTCAGGAAGATCTGCTGCCATACCTGAGGCAGACACTCATTTATCTGAGACACTGTGCTCTGACTGCTAACAACCAGCTCAAATTGGCTTATTTTTTCACATTTGTCAAGGAGCCAGCTGCATTGGCTCAGCTGTGGCTCTACAAAGAGGGAAGTACAGAACCAGAAGAAGTTTTACAAGTCGTTATTCTTATTCATTTCTCCTCTCTGCACCCGTCTCCTCTTGATTTTTTTTTTAAATTCAGTTTATATCAAGTTGTCCTTTGTTATTTGGAACTCTGGGAATATTTTTAGTATATTTCCTTGCAGACAGGTACTCCAACCTGATTGTATGTCTCTTACTGTAGCCCTTGATGAAGATAAGCCATTGTCCCTTTGCTCTCAGATAACACAACCTGGATAACATAATGCCTTTACAACACTGAAAAGGCTTCACCCCCCCTAAGGTGGTTGTCATAGGGTTTACTACTCATCAACCTGTGGCCACGTCGCGGGATTAGTTCTCGACCACCCCTACTTCGGTCAGTTACCTGTGGTCTTGCTCCTTCTCTGTGGAATCAGGTTACTCCCTCAGCATAACTCAGGGAGTTCCCTCTTAGTGGCTTGGCCTTTGGCCAGGTCACTATAGTTTTCCCCTTCTAGGATATAAGTATCTCTTTGGACTCACTTTCTCAGGCAGTCTTCTGATCTACTGCCCAGACTGTGCCACTTCCTCAGTGACTGGTAGGGGAACCTGGGCCCAGCCATTACTCCGGGTTCCATCCACCCCAGGGACCTTATGTCTAGCAAAAGCGGGCTACGCAATCCCAGACGCCGTTGCTGTTTCCCTGGCCTGCTTCTCATATCCCTTCCCTATCTCTGGCCCCCCTCTGCATTACAACTGCAGCATCCTCTGCTTCCTGTGGGTATTTGACCCTTCTCGGACTCTTGCCAGAGTCTGTAGCCCAAGGCAGGATTCCAAGGTTTACTCTCTCCCTTGACGACCTCCTTCTGTCTTGCAAACTATTCTCTTCTTTAGGGGGTGACTGCCCAGTTCCTTCCTGAGGTCCACTTCCTGGTTGTATGTCACTTGAGTCTGCCCCTGCCCCGCTGGGCTTCATCATCAATCAGCTTTTCAGCTCTGACTCTCTTCCAGGTGCAACCTGTCACAGCATTGATTATCCCTTTTTACACACTCAGGCCTTTTGTGGGATAAACACCCAGCACAATGGTGTTATAAGGTACTGCATGATTTGAATACCATACCCATATATATGGCAGAAAAGACCCCAAGATAGCTGGTGCATTGCTCCCTGTTGGGAACTTTTGATGTCTGTATTACCTAAAGTTTTCTGGAGTGCCATTCTTCCCCCTTCTCCCGAAATCATTCCGTAAAGGCAACTACCAGAAGAAGTTGTTCCAGGAATAACAATACTGCAGCAACAGAAAAGCTGAGAAGCAAGTGCTGGGATCACCTGGAACTACAGCCAGGTGGGAATGAGATAATTTGTGGTGAGTCAAAGAATACTGAAGCTGCGCCAGCTGCTAGTTGCGGTGTGTTTTTATCTATACGTTGCTAGTAGTTGGGAGGTGTAGTTGACTTACGCATGAGCTTTAGTGGGAGTGCATGGCGATGCTCTTGAGTGGTTGACATTCTTTCTTGGAAAATCGTTTGGAGCAATAATAATAATTAATAAAATATCTAGCTATGACTTTTCATCAGCATATCTCAAATCATTTGACAAAGGAGGCCAGCATTACTGTCCTCCATTTTAGAGATGGGAAAACATAGAGGGGAAGTGAGTTGCCTGGGTTACTCAGCAGGCCCGTGGCAGTGCTGGGAATAGAATTCAGGTCTCCTAAGTCCCAGTCCAGTGCTCTATCTACTAGGCCACTCGGCCTCTGCTTGTCCTTGAGTGGTGTGTTGTACCACACAACTCTGTCTCATTTTCCCTCCTGTCCAATGTAAATGTGGGCTGTTGGGATTACTAGTGATGAGACATCACAGGTCACAATGCTTTCAGTACATTGATAACACCCAGTTGTATATATCTCTCTCTGTCATCCAACCCATCTACTGCTGCTTAGTGCCTTTTCTAGTGTCTGGTTCAGGTTGGGGCACAAATGAGAGCTATTGGTTAAATGGCAGAAGAAACCTGTGGCTAAAATGCGGATTATGCTGATACACTGAGGGAAGCAATGAGAAGATATGGTGAGAATTTTATCTACCTCTTTGAAAGGTGTGTGCCTGCAAATTCAGAGTTGGCATGCTCAGGTAGTTTTGGTTCTCCAGCTGGTGTTAGCAGCAGCAGTAACCAGGAAGAGTTATTTTCATCTACAGCTGGCCAGAGGAGTGCAACGATTTTTCTGGTTAATGTAAGGATTAATTAGTTTGTTTGCATTATACAGTGATTTGAAGATGTAAAGTGTTATACTCTTGCTACAATTAGGAGAGGAGTTATTCTTAATCGCTTATTTATTTAATATAATGACCTAACCTACCTCTGCTTGGATTGTTGAACGCTTTCACCCATGGATACAAGGTCAAATCTCAGATGGTGTTGAAATATCCATTGATGTTTTAAGTTGGTTTCATTGATGCTGTTTTGGATATTTTAAGCGTGGGAGCAGATTTTTTTTTTCTTCAGCACACAAATTCTGAAGCAGGTAGTGCAGATCATCAAAATAAAATCTGCCTTCTTGAGTATTTGTAGTCTGAATAAATGTATCTCACAAAACCTTTGTATATATACCAGCTGTACCACCTTGTTCTGCTATCAAAGAATGAGAAGGTTTGGCTGGGTCTCTGCTTGGATGGAAGTCTTACATCACCTGGAAGAAGCAACTAGTGGTGCTGCTTATTATAGTAGATTGCATTCTTTCCTCTGAATCACTAATGAGTCAATATCCCAGCAAGGAGTTAAGGACCCATGTGCTACTAGCGATGTTCTTGTTGGATGAAAGTGATACCAATTTTTAAAAAGGGCTCCAGAGGTGATCCCAGCAATTACAGGCGGGTAAGCCTGACTTCAGTATCGGGCAAACTTGTTGAAACTATAGTAAAGAACAAAATTGTCAGACACGTAGATGAACATTATTTGTTGGGGAAGAGTCAACATGGTATTTGTAAAGGGAAATTATGCCTCACCAATCTGCTAAAATTCTTTGAGAGTGTCAAAAAGCATGTGGACAAAGGGGATCCAGTGGATATAGTGTACCTAGATTTTCAGAAAGCCTTTGACAAGGTCCCTCACCAAAGGCTCTTAAGCAAAGTAAGCTGTCATGAGATAAGAGGGAAGGTCCTCTCATGGATTGGTAACTCGTTAAAAGATAGGAAACAAAGGATAGGAATAAACGGTCAGTTTTCAGAATGGAGCGAGGTAAATAGTGGTGTCCCCCAGGGGTCTGTACTGGGACCAGTCCTATTTAACATATTCATAAATGACCCGGAAAAAGGGGTAAACAGTGAGGTGTCAAAATTTGCAGATAATACAAAACTACTGAAGATAGTTAAGTCCCAGGCAGACTGTGAAGAGCTACAAAAGGATCTCTCAAAACTGGGTGACTGGGCAACAATGGCAGATGAAGTTCAATGTTGATAAATGCAAAGTAATGCACATTGGAAAACATAATCCCAACTATACAAATAAAATGATGGGGTCTAAATTAGCTATTACCACTCAAGAAAGATCTTGGTGTCATTGTGGATAGTTCTCTAAAAACATCCACTCAGTGTGCAGCCGCAGTCAAAAAAAGTGAATGGGGGGAGGGATAGCTCAGTGGTTTGAGCATTGGCCTGCTAAACCCAGGGTTGTGAGTTCAATCCTTGAGGGGGCCACTTAGGGGTCTGGGGCAAAAATCAGCATTTGATCCTGCTAGTGAAGGCAGGGGGCTGGACTCGATGACCTTTCAAGGTCCCTTCTAGTTCTAGGAGATAGGATATCTCTATTAATTTAAAATTTAATTTAATGTTGGGAACCATTAAGAAAGGGATAGATAATATTATATTGCCTCTATATAAATCCATGGCACGCCCACATCTTGAATACTGCATGCAGATGTGGTCGCCCCATCTCAAAAAAAGATATATTGGAATTGGAAAAGGTTCAGAAAAGGGCAACAAAAATTATTAGGGGTATGGAACTATCCGTATGAGGAGAGATTAATAAGACTGGGACTTTGCAGCTTGGAAAAGAGATGACTAAGGGGGGATATGATAGAGGTCTATAAAATCATGACTGCTGTGTAGAAAGTAAACAAGGAAGTGTTATTTACTCCTTCTAGAACTAGGAGTCACCAAATGAAATTAATAGGCAGCAGGTTTAAAACAAATAAAAGGAAGTATTTCTTCACACAATGCACAGTCAACCTGTGGAACTCTTTACCAGAGGATGTTGTGAAGGCCAAGACTATAACAGGGCTCAAAAAAGAACTAGATTAATTCATGGAGGATAGGTCCCCCAATGGCTATTAGCCAGGATGGGCAGGGAAGGTGTCCCTAGCCTCTGTTTGCCAGAAGGTGGGAATGAGCGACAGGGAATGGATCACTTGATGACTGCCTGTTCTGTTCATTCCCTCTGGGGCACCTGGCATTGGCCACTGTCGGAAGACAGGATACTGGGCTAGATGGACCTTTGGTCTGATCCAGTATGGCCATTCTTATGAAAAGACAGGGGAAAGTTAATGGACGTTGCAAGGAACAAATTCAGTGGCTCAAATATTTTTATCCAGGGAAGAAAATTCCAAACCCACGCAGGTTCTGTTCAAATTCTGATCATAAGAAGCTATTAAAGTTTTCCCAAACTTTTATCAATCACTCCAGAAAGGAGAAGTACCCCTTTTGGCTTAGAGGGTAAAAGAGAGGGCTCTGTAGGATCCCACCTACTTTCTAAACATGTTCTCAGATTAATGTGGTAATCTTTTGAAAAGAAACTCTTTTCTTTAAAGCACTGAAATCCCTGACCCACTGTTAACTAGTTAGCTAGTGATACAACAGACAAAATGGTATTGCCGACCATGTTTGTCTAGATAAACAACTCTTCAGCTGTAAAAATTGCTAGGACAACTAATCATTTGTAGAAGAAAGGTAGTTCATAGGCCTGTAATTGTTTGCAAAGCAAGATTTATCATGCACATATTATTTGTTGCTAGTAATGTAGCTCACATGTCACTCTCATCTACAATCAAGCCCTCATTTTAACATCACACTGAATGATCTTTAGAAAATAGTGTTACAATGAGAAGGGTTGATAATAAGAGTTCCTTCCTGTGGAAAGCACTGTAAATATTGGTACCAACAACTTGGAGATTTATTGGTAATGTAAGGGAATCAAGCTATAAACAAGAGCAATTGTAGAGAGTTGTTTTGGGTTGTTGTTGTTTTTTTTATTCTCTCCATCACCGCAATTCATTTCTTAGCTATTTCTGCATGAGCAGGATAGGGTATGGTGCAAATGTAAGGTTCATGACCTAAAAAGCCCCCAAGCACCTTTCCTTTAGGCTCCTAATGGCTATTTTATTTAGTTAGTCACAGCAATTGCATCTGCAAATAGAGCTTTCTCTGGATATTTTACCAATAAGCAATAGACACATGATACAGATTTCTTTTACGAAGCACAAATAAAACATGTGCCATCAATGTTAATAGTTATGAAAAACATTAAAAAATATCTTGTGCCAGTAGATTACTGAGGAATCACAATTCACATAATATTTTCTTTAACAGTTATTTTAACATAATATTTAACCTCTTTTTTTTTTTTGAGGGACTTACAGATATAAAATTGTTAGTGGAGGGGGAAAAAAAGAATGCTGGGAAAATAATGTCTCAGCCCAAGAGAATTATGAGCTGTGAAGTACAGCTTGGAAGCATTGGTGGCTAGTCAACAATTTTCCATTAAGTTTTGCTATTGAGTAATGGGAAATTTTTTATGATTTTGGTTTCAAGTGGTTAAGCAGTTAATGAGGTGTTCCTGCTGCATTTTTTTTTTTAACCTAAAATTTGGACTGACTGCAAACATACAGGAGATCAGTGATGAAAACACAAAAGTTTTAAAAAATATTCAGACCTCTTGCACTGAAGCAGTAAATTTCTTTGGAAAATAATATTTGTAAATAAGCCATTTTTCTGGTTAATAACCAAGGTGTAACTGAACACCGTTAGTTTTCTAAATCACCATTTGTTACCCAGTAGTGATCTAGTTTTGAAGAAATGATTCTAGCTCCTAAAAACATATTTGACAGTCTAGTTTATGTTGTATTTTCAGTTTTGTTTTCCTAACTTGTTGCTAGCACACTGCAGGAGTGGAAAATTGCTCATTTATTGGCTATTAAAGATTGACTTACTAACCAGTCATAACACAGGATGAACGCTGTATGGTTTTAAAGCAACTGCTCAATGAAAATATAGAGACTTCTGTACTACCAAGGAAGCTGCTGTATAATATAGACAATGGGAAACGTAAAGTTTACCTCATAGAATGAATAAATGGTTAAATGTATAAGAACCCCTTACTTACCTCAGAGGGTGTTTGTTAGGATTTATTTATATTTGCAGAGCCATTGAAGATGTCAAGTCCTATAAATACTACAATTTATTAATAGTATTGTTATTATAGTATCTTTATTAAGTAGTATTAATAGTGTGTGTTTATGAGCTAATATTATTGAATAAAAGTATAAATACATAAAACAGTATGAAACCATGTGCCAGGAAATGTAACATTAGAAGGGTGACCTTGAAGTCTCTTTGAGGCTGTCACATTTATCGGTAACTTTCTTTCTTTCAGCTGACTTTGAAAATGGATAGTGTAGTTCAGTGGTTCAAGTCAACATTCTAGCTCATGGATTGTCTTCCCGAAATATGTGGGAAATAAACATTTCTGATATTGGGTGAGAGTAGTGAATATTTCTGTCTTTCCAGCACTTCCAGAAATAGGTGCTGCCAAATAATATGCAACGACAGACTATATAATCCCGTCTTTCTGTGGTCAGAATCTCAATTGGAATAATAGCTGAGAAGGAACTTTTAATGGCTTAGCTGCGCTTGCCAG
The DNA here is from genome assembly GCF_013100865.1 of Trachemys scripta elegans. Lineage (NCBI taxonomy): Eukaryota > Metazoa > Chordata > Testudines > Emydidae > Trachemys > Trachemys scripta. Next base: position 53,693,386 of record NC_048307.1, read on the forward strand.
AAAGTCTTTTTGAAAAAGTGTTTGAATTTTCCCTGCTCTGCTCTCCACATACAATTCTGTGACTGATTTACCAATCGTTTATTTTAACCCTAGGAAGCAGTAAAGGGTTATTGGGCATTTTCAAACCAAAAACATCTTTTGAAATGTTCGGATATGTAGCTGACAACCTTTCAGGTTTAAAGAGGTGGATTTTACTTCCAAAAATAGAAGCAGACAGAAGACAGAGAAATATTTTATAATACAGTAAGTGACACACTTTCATAAAAATAATAACTTCTTGGAAGCAATATATCTGAAATTTCCAACCAAAAAAGACTAGCCTTAACTCTAATTTACGCATTTAGACAGATAAAAAGGATTTAACCTCTTTGGTGAACTGAGGCATCATGCACTAAAAATGTTTAAAACTTCAAACAAAGAAAAACTTTCCATTTCTATCATCACTATTCATTCTAAAAACCCCAGAGGCGCAATTCATTGGAAATTAAGAGGTTTGAAATCTGGATCCAAAGTTTGCAAGTTGGGCTCATCTGTATTTCTTAAGAACAAAACAAATCTCACTTAACCTACCACTTACACTGTGGCAGAATACATCTGGGTAGAATATGGCAGTTGTACAACTGACAGCAACAATGGTTTAGGATTTCTTGGGAATTTAGAAAAATACTAAGTTAATAAACTTAGTGCAGCCAGTGTTATTTTTCCAAAACCTAAGCAAGCAGTCATCGAGAGGTAAAACTTCCTGCTGCTAATATTCTAGGACTCTCTTTTTTTTTCTATAATGTGTACATATGTGCACAGTATGTTTATATATACTTATATAAATGTTAACTCTGTAATGTCTAATTAGTGTATAAAAGTCCTTTGCTAGTAACTGTAATGATATTCATCATGGTGAACTCGTGTGTTTTCAAGGTGAATATGATATGTGGCCATAGAAATTGCATTGTAATTAATCTATCTTCATATGTTGGTCTAAGAGTATCTTTTATTTAAAAGAAAAATAATAGAGTATCAGTTTTGGAAATTCTGGTTTAGCATATTCCATATTTGGAAAGTTTTGCAAAATACGTAAAATCTCAAATGTTTTCAATATTGACATTTCTGGTCTCTCATCTAGCTAGGTTTTTGTAATGCTTAATCAGGCTATTTACCAAATATATTTAATAAGTTACAGTCTCATACCAGAAACTGGCACCTTTTTTGCTTTATGAACATAGGAAATATTTTATAGTTTCTCCTTTTGGTATGACCCATGCTGACCTTAAAAATGCCAAGTACTGGAGTTTGTCTCTCAAAAGCCTCTCAAAAATCATAGTTGAAAGATATGACATCCTCATGAGAGATTATAACTGAGCTTCAACAGGACTCGGCTATAGTACAGCCTTCAACCTTCACAGCTCACTGAATCTAGTTATGCTTCACAGTCCACCTAAGTCAGATGGGGCATGTCCAAATGACCAAAATCAGAGGTGTAACAAAAACAAGGTAGAAGTCTCTGTATGCTGATTGACTAATCCCTTTAAGTACAGTATGTCTCAGCCATGTTGCTTTTATGATTCAGCAGTCAAGATGCTAACTGAATAAATGCCAGCACCAAAAGGTTTTTGTGGGACTTCTGAATACAAAATTTGGGATTTTTTTTAATCTCTCATCATTGCCTGGAAAATTTTTGACACATGATGTAATTTGGAGTTCTCTATAAGGTGCTTGGAGAAGAACATATATCCAACAGGACCTCCTAAAATTGACATAGATGTTATCACCGTGTGGATTAATATCTCTCATCTAATGGTAAATGCTCTGTAAGTTTTCAAACCTGAATGTAACTGGAGTAGATTTGTTGAGCAGTTTGCTTCCTTGAATCTACTACTGGATTTTTGAAGTTAGGGGTTAGAAAAATGGACATCGGAAGCTAAACAATTATAACAAAAATGATCCAGTGACTCTGCTGTGAAACACATAGAAACGTTTATTTTAGAGTTAGCAGTTCTGGGAGAGATTGTTGGCATATGTAATTTGGTCATTGAAGAGTTAATTTGCCATAGCTGAATCCCAATTGCTAAAATTAGTGGATATTGTCTATGTAGAATGTGTAGAAATCCAAAGAATCCCAACAAATACAGCTGAGCTTGCAGTTTATATCAGAATCCAAACTATTAAGGATACCTTCCTTCTGTTAATGTAGAGAAATTCCATTTCATATACATACTCCCTCCTTAATCTGGCTTCAGGGATCACAGGAAGAGCTTCGATTGTAAGTAGAACAATGTTAAAGTGAGGCCATGCCCCCCAGTCTATTAGAGTTCATTCTTTATTTTTTAAACAAGTCTTTAAGTGAAAATTTTTAGCAGAAGGTGAGAGATGAGTATCAGTGGAGCCTAATCCTCAAGGCTGAAGGCTGAGAGATTCAGCACCTTTTCAAAGAGAATTGTGGAAGCTATATAGATAATTCCTGCTATTTGTTAAAGGGATCTTTGCACACCTCCCCAAGCACTGCTTTGAAACTTTCCCCGTCAGTGTTATTACTCATGAGGAAATTCTGCGCCAAAAAATTTAAAATTCTGCACCAAAATATTAAAAATTCTGCACACGATATTTTAAAATTCTGCATATTTCATTTGTCAAAATAACACAACATAATCACACCATTTTCAATTATTTGCTGACAAGTATTTTGAAATAAATTACCAAAGTAATTGAAAATGGTATGATTATGTTGTTATTGTGTTTCTGTGTTGTTTTGACAAAATATGAAGAATTTTGCAGAATTTTAAATTTTTTGGTGCAGAATTCCCTCAAGAATACCAGGGTTCTGTGTGGTGCAATCTGGGTGTGGGCAACTCCGTGGGGGATCTGGGTGTGAGGATGCACAGGGGCTCTGTGCAGGGTTCTGGATGCAGGGGGAATGGGACTCTGCAGGGGAGTCCAGGTGAAGGTGATTAGGGCTCCATGGGGGAGTGGGGCTTGGTGGGGTGGGGTTTCAGGGTGCCGCTGGTTGAAGCTCAGTGGGATGGTAGTCTGGGTATGGGGGGCTCTCACTACAGGGGTGAAGCTCAGCAGGGTGTGGATTTGGGAGGCTTGAGGGTGGGGCTCCTGATGCAGGGGGCGAGGCTTGGGGGTGGGGGGGGATGCAGGGGGGCTCAGTGGAGTTTTCTGGGTGTGGTGGAGCTCCTGATGCAGCGTGTGAGGCTTGGCGGTGTGAAGGTTCGGGGAGCTCGGGGGATTCTTGGTGCAGGAGTTTCCTGATGCGAGGGAGGCTTGGTAGGTGGCAGTGCCGGGTGCACAGGTGGGGGGAGGGGTCACTGTACAGGCAGTTGCTCCCCCTGTCTGCCCAATCCCCATGCATCCAGAACTCCCCGAACCCCCCGCCCCCGCCAAGTCTCTCCCCCCATCATGTAGAGCTTCCTGCAGTCAAGGCAAGTTTCTGAGGGTTGATCTGACCCAGCTCTGGCTTCTCTGTGTAGGGGAGGGGAAGGGGGAACTCCGTCTCCATTCTCCTCCTCCTCGCACTGTCCCTGGGTGGCCGGGGTACCCCCAGACTCCCCTCCCCCCAGTGATTTACCTCTTCCGGGATGCCCAAACAGATGTGTCTAGCTCAGGGGTGGCCAAGCTGTGGCTCTGGAGCCACATGCAGCTCTTCAGAGGTTAATATGCGGCTCCTTGTATAGGCGCCAACTTTCCAATGTGCTACAGGGTGCTCAGTGCTCAACTCCTTACGCTGCCTCAGGCCCTGGCCCCACTCCCACTCCACTCCTTCCCCCCAAGGCCCCCACCCCTTCTCCTGAGTCTGCTGCGCCCTTGCCGCCCCCCCCCCCCCGCCTCCTCACACCACAAAACAGCTGATCACGGTGGGCGGGTGGCGCAGGGATGGAGGGTTAGGTACTGATCGGCGATGCTGCTAGTGGGTGGGAGACACTGGGGGCGGTGGGAAGCTGACAGGGGGCTGCTGATGTGTTACTGTGGTTCTTTGGCAGTGCACATTGGTAAATTCTGACTCCTTCTCAGGCGCAGGTTGACCACCCTGGTCTAGCTGCTGGGGAGGGGTGAGTGCAACTTCACTTTGCTTCCCCACAGAAACCATTTTCTGCAAGAAAGCCTGCGGGGAGGTGGAGGGGAGGCATTTTTCTGCTGTGCCGCAATGGTGTAGAATTTCCCCAGGAATAGTGTTATTCATAGCGGTTGGTATGTGGATCTTCTCTATAGTTTGGAGTGATGGTGAACTTCAGCCTGGACCTGTCAGTACAGATAATATTATACAGTAACGGATGAATCTCCTAACATTCTGTAGCTTGAGGGTGATTTTTGAGGTGTCAGTTGACCACAGTTTCCTGCTGAATTGAGAACCTCAAGTTCATTTCAGTTTAATATTATTTCAGATTGCTGTCCAGAATGACTTCACTGATGCAGCTTTGTCCTGTGACTAGAAAGGGCAAGGGAACCTGAACAAGTTTTGGTTCTTGTTCTATGTGTAAAAGCCATACAGTTTAACAAAACTAAACCTGACTCATGTCGTGACATGACGCTAGGGGAGGAGACAGATGTCAGAAAAAGCCACTGGTTTAACTAGCTCTGCTGCCAATACAGGAAAGTCATGAGAGTCTACAGGTTATTTTGTTATCATATTAAGGGCCTAATTCTGCAGTGTGCTGAATGCCTCCAAAGGGGTGTTAAACGCCTCTATTCAGTTCAGACAAAGGGCTGGTCTACACTGGGGGGGGATCGATCCAAGATACGCAACTTCAGCTACGCGAATAGCATAGCCGAAGTCGAAGTATCTTGGATCGAATTACCTGGGGTCCGGGATCGATGGCCGCAGCTCCCCAATCAAGTGTGCTACCGCCGCTCGCTCAGGTGGAGTTCCGGCTTTGACGGTGAGCGCGTTCGGGGATCGATATATCGCATCTTAACGAGACACGATATATCGATCCCGAATAAATCGATTGCTACCCGCCGATACGGCGGGTAGTGAAGATGTACCCAAAGAGTCCTGCACAATGTCATGTTGGTGAGCATGTTGGAATATTAGAAATAAAATGACATGATTATGAATGGGAAAGATATTTTAGATCAGAGTTAGAGGTTTCTACAATGGGTTTGTTACGATTTCGCTCTCCCTCTCATTCTACTTTGTAATCAGCTAGACTCATGGGAATTAAGGAAGTCTTGGCTTTCCACGTGGAGGGATATGAAACATGGCACATATAAAACTTATTAAAAAAATTAGGAAAACATTTCTTAATCTAAATGGCTATTTTTCAAAGGAAGTCTCCTTAAAGTGGAAATAGCTTGGATACAGCTTGGCATGCTTGACTGATCAGCTGCTAAAGTCTCTAATGATTGGTGCTCTATGTATACCTGGCTAGCTATTTTTATTTTTCCTGCAGGAAACAAGCAGGGTGATTTTATGGCATTTAACTCAGATACATCCAGTTCTTAAGATGCATGTTCTTCTCTGTTTATTATATTATATAATGATACATGATCGCTTATGGCTGAGCCCTCTTGTAATTTGAATATTTATTAGAAAAGCGAACACATTGACAAGCAGCTTGCAATAGAGTCTTCTCTGAAGTCAACCCTGTGAGGCTCAATGTGATGTTTGCATGAGCTCCCATTTCATATTTATTTGCTCTTGTTCTGTTTTGCAGTAATGGAAGAAGTGCTGGGCTAAATTCTGCTCTGCACAGGACCTGCACAACTTGCAGTTAGCCATGTTAAATAGGCTTTTACCCATGTAAGTGCTAATTTGAGTGCCTAAATATAGGACTTGTGTGTAATGTTTAATAATAATTTTCATTAGCAGATCTCAAAGTGCTTTGCAAAGGAGGTCAGTATTGTTATCCCTATTTTCCAAATGGAAAAGCTGAGGCACAGAGAGGTGATGCAGCCACCCTGCAATCTAGTGGCAGAGCTAGGAATAGAATTCAGGTCTCCTGAATCCCAGTCCAGTGCTCTAGCCATTAGGCCACACTGCCTTGCTCAGTTTAGGCACCCACATCCAAAACTGGGACTGTATGTACTAAATTCAGGGCTGATATATATGAAGTCCTGTTTAACTTCAGAGAGTTTCATTTGTGCAGAATTGGGCTTGAAAGGGCCTGATTCACTATGGAATTACTCCAGTTCTATATTGGCATAACTCTCTGGAGTTACATAGGCATGAAACTGGAGTAACAAAATAGTGAATCAGATTCTAAAGGTGGCCTTAAAGAGATGGCTAACTCTGGTTTTTATTTTGTCTCCTCTCTGTTTCCCATCCAGTATTGTTCCACTCTTACAGATAGTGACATCTGCTGATAGAGCTAAGAGGACAAACTGATACCTGGCTTCCCTGCTGCTAGTGTCACCCACTCCCGACCATTAATCCAGCTGTGTGCCTGAGTGCTCAGCAAGGCGGATTACTTTGTCTGCATATTTTTGGCTTTCCTCAGTCTGGGTCAATTTACTTGCTAGGTGCGATGAGCCAGAAACCGATTGGTGTAGTGTGCTGCAGCAGAAGCCAGCTGAACTTTAATACAAGGCAAAGCATCAATTTGAGAGGTTACTGTGTTTACAGTTCCTCATGCTGGATAAATCATAAGGAACCTAGGCCAAAATAAGCAGCCAGAGGTGTTTTTTCCCCCTCCCTTTGTGGCAAGGTGATTATATTTAAGAGAAGTGCAGGAATTTCCATCTTTCCAGTGAAACCATATGAGAACCTGCTTAGTGCTCCGAAGTGACAGCAAATGCTGAAGTGGAAGAATATTTTCATTCATCTGCACTAATCTTCTTTTACTCCAAGATTTAGGGGGGGGGGAAATGAGCGGGTGGAATCAGAAAAATCTTAAAAGGTTGGCTTAAGCTTTAGCTTTGCCAGCTCTTTCTTCAGCCAATGAAGGAAGTGCCAGACTTTTGCGTTTGTGGTGGGTGTACTGGGATTTTAATCACTTGAACAGTGACACTTGCAGATTTTATTACAAAATAAATAAATATAAAAAACCTGTAAGTAACAGCCTTCAAGCACAGTTGTGGTAAAAACAGCAGCAACTTATATCTGAACATAATTGATTGTCTTTATAAACAGACCTATAAGTACGTGTATGAATGGAAAAACCATCAATTAATGATTTTATGTTCAGGATAAAAAGCATAAAAGGTGTCTTGAGTTTTCCTGCTGTTTATGTAATTTATATTTTGTTATGCCATCAAATTAGTGAACGCTTACATTAGCGTGAGCTGCACAGCTCTCCTTGCCACGTAGACAGAGTATACTGAAGGATTAAAATATTTGAGTTATACTTTTTCTTTCCACTTTCCTTCAGCCTATGCAGATGTCACATTTTCAAGGACATTTCCCACTAGTAAAATATATAATTTCTCACCATTCCCGTCCTGCACTGAATCAGACCTTAAATAACATACTGTCTACTTCATTAATATTCTCTTTCCTATTTGTGGTGCTATTCTTGCTGATATAGCCAGTGCTTCATTTATAAAGGGGGTTTATAACTGGCTCATGAACATTTTGTTTCAGGGCTGAAACTTTCCATTTAGAAACTTTTTTTAAACAACAGTGTTTAGAAAGTAACCGTTTATAAATGTACTGAAAGCAAAAGAGAGATTTTGCTGGCTGCATATAACAACTAGGGAAGAAAAAAATTGAGAATGGGCAAACTTTGTGGAGTTGCCTTCCCTCTCCTTTACCCAAGGACAGTTCAATTAAAAACATTATCACACTTTTCTACTTGAAGGGAAGCTTGTGCTAGGGAAGCTTGTGCTCGCAATTGATGAACAAGGACACGCACACATTCTCTTCCCGTTCCCCCCCAAAAAATGGTTGGCACAATTCAATAGCTCCTACATAGTATGTATTTTGCATTTTATTTGTGTTAGAATGTTTTCTCTCTCTCCAGCTTATCTTCTTTTATTCATTCTTTCTTCTCTGCTTCTTCTACATTCCATTTCTCATCTTATGTGTCCCAATGTATTTTTCTTTCCTCCTACTACTTTCTCCAAAGTACAATGCAAACAGTACTCTTGGAGTGGGGGTTTTAAGGCCCCCTCGGGTATTTGATTTTAATATTGGACAAAATGATGTCCCCCATCCCTAATAATTCTAAAATGAATAATCCCTGGAGTTTAATGCAACAGAATAGTCAGTGCGGTGATATGTTAATTTGGTTGTGTGTTCATACTGAGTTAGTAAAGCAGTAAATCATCAGCATAAGGATAAGCCATAATATAGGTGTGTAATAAATGTGATACTATAGTATGCCATTTGCACTGACATTTTTATTTTGCAACTGGCTTTCACTCAAGATGATAGGCAGATGGCCAGATTTGCCCTTTCATTTTTTCCTATTTCAATAAGTCGCCTAACTTACTAGCAGAAAATGACATAAAGGTGAGCTTTGGCTTCTACAGCTATTCCAAATTGTAAGTGTAGATCTCAAGCACATGGCCTGCAGGGTCTGCTGCGATACATGATAGAGTCATAGATTCCAAGGCCAGAAGGGACCATTATGGTCACCTATTCTGAGACCTGCTGTATAACATAGAGCTTCCCCATGATAATTCATTCATTTCTGTGTTTTTAAAAAACACGATCATCTCAGAAAACAAAACAAGCCCCCAAACCTAAAGGTTAGACTGTATTATGTGCTTCAGTGGGTAACTCCTTGGGAAGGGGAGGCAAACTCAATGAGAATCCCCTCTCAGATCTGTTCCCTGTCAATCTGATAAGGAGGTGGGGTTTGGCTCTGAGAGTTGTTATGGAGAGCCCTACTCCAGACCCTACAGATGGATTATGTTCCCCTAGGGGCCAGAGCCCTCTGCACACAGGCCCTGTACCTTCATGCTGGCTCTGGCCCTGGTGGTTCTTCACCTTCCTGACAGCGCAGCCCCAAACAAAGCCTCACTAGCAGGATCCCGTTGGCCAACAATTGCCGTCACCGAGGGGGCTCTCAGGAAAAGATAATGCCACCCTGTATTATCTTACCAGGGAGTTTCCACAGCACGCGAGGAGGGACATAGTGTGCATCCAGTCACTTGCTGTGGGGACAGTTTCCCCCCACAGCCCATTCAGCCCATGCCACCCTCCCTTCCTTTATCTGCCAGCCCCACAGAGAGCCCTATGGAACTCTTAGCACGGGGGAGATGTTGCTATGAAGATGGCTGAAACCCTCCCTTCTGCATGTGGATCTCTGGGCCACAGTTTGTCACAGCAATAGTAGGAATAATTACATTTGGGAATGTTTTAATTCTGGAAATAAACAGCGAGTGAAATGGGCAAAAAAAAAATCTTGCTTCTAAATTGTCGTGCAGTGCCAGTAATTACCATGTTCTTGTTGATTAAATCTCCGTTTTCAATATTCAGTTGCTTTCCTTAAAAGCTTTGTCAACCTTTGTTCTGATTTCTTTCTGTTTTAATCTGAATCTTTGTACATTTGGGACAGAATGTCTGAAAGCTTATGTTTTTGCTGGAATAAATAAAAAGGACTAGACCAAGCTGAAGAATCCTGGGGATCTAACAGCAACTTAATAGTTTCACCCAGATCTCTTTTTCCACCTGTTGTAGTCAATGCTTTTTTTTAGTGCAATCATATTGATTCATTTTTAAAATCATAATAAATTAAAACCTGTGTATTGTTATAATGATAATTTATTCAAGATGGCAGCATCCTCCTCCCAACTTTTGTTTAAGTTCACTTTGTGTAGATATGCCCTCAGTTTCACTGCTTTTCACTGGGACTTAGGATATGTCTACACTACAGTGGGTACAGCGGCACAGCTGAGGCATTGCTGTTGATTTAGATAATCCATTTCTCTGAGAGACGGTAGGTAGGCTGACAGCATTCTTCTGTCTACCTAGTTTTAGCTACATTGGGGATTAGGTCAGCATAACTAAATTGCACAGGGCACAACATTTTTCACAGTCCTAAGCAATGTAGCTAGGTTGACCTATGTTTAGGTGTAGACCAGGCCTTAGGCTCCTGAGCAATTTAGGAGCTTAAATGGGATAAACCTTTGAAAATGTTACCTGCTATTGTACTTTCCATCTGTAAAGCACCTCACAAGCACCATACTTAGGCTGTGTCTACACTACAGCTGGGATCGACACTCTGAGATCGATCCACCAGCCGTCAATTTAGCGGGTCTAGTGAAGACCCACCAAATCGACTGCAGATTGCTCTCCAGTCGACCCCTGTACTCTACCCCAGACGAGAAGAGTAAGGTAAGTCGATGGGAGAAACTCTCCTGTCGACCTCCCACAGTGTAGACCCTGCAGTAACTCAACCTAAGGTACGTTAACTCCAGCTACATTATTCATGTAGCTGGAGTTGCGTAGCGTAGGTTGACTTACCGTGGTAATGTAGACATAGCCTTAGTCTTTGCAACACCCTTGTGAAGTAGGGAAACGTTGTAACAAATCCACCGCTAATTTACAATCTTTTTCTGTGTCATTGAGGCATGTGATGGTCACTTAAAACTTCATGAAGCCAAAGGGCACCAAACTCAGAGCCCCCTCATAATCATAGTATATTCTATTCTTTATATATATATATATATAAATGAATTTGGTGGAGGGAGGAGATAATAAAAGCAGTGCTCAGTATTGCATTTCCGCTCTCCATGCTTTTAAGAATTAGCTGAATTCTGGTTTATTTTTACAATAGATGGAGCGGAATAGAATTCTGCGTATAAACAATATTCATTGCAGGCTACTTTATAGTCATGAAATCCTGGGATGCTTTCTCGCGGCGGTTCTCAACATGTAGCACATCAGCTTTCTGAGAGCTTTGTGACATCGGCAAAGTAGTGTGCTGCATTCAGCTATTTAATGGAGCTGACCTCAAACTGAAGCAGTAAAAATACATTTCCTACCCCACCCCCACTTGCCCATGATCATAACAGAATAAATGATGAGCTGGAGTATGGGCTATGGAATTTATCTTGCTTGAGAGAAGTCAATTGTCTGACTCACTTCTGGTGTTAACGCTTCTCAGCTGAAAAATAAATTTCATATCTCCTAGAGAGATGTCCTGTCTGCTGTATATTTACATGGTTTGTAGAAGTATGGAAATTTCTTTTTCGCTATTGTTACTTTTAACATTTATTTTAGTGGGAAGCTAGTCTTCGTGGCGAGATCCACTGGAGTTGAAATTTGCAGAGCTACCAACACTGCAAGATAGAGAAAGGAAGAAGCAGCTAACGAATAAGCATGATAGCAGATGAAGCTTGAGATATTTCCTATAATAAGATGAGAAAATATAGTTAGCTAACAATTGGCCTTGAATATGGTTGGAAGACCATAATGTTAATTACTAATTTGTTTCCAAAATACAGCAGCAGATCTCTTTGTTTTAGTTTGGATTGTCTTGGTTGGCAGGTTTGTTTGTTTTGATCCCAGAAATAGTTACCAAGCCTGTTTCTTTCCTACTAAGTATTGCCTCTGGCTGCAGTGACTTAGAGGGAGGGAAACCAGCCTGTTCCTAATGTCTTCTGTGGCAACCACAATACATTGTTTACTTTAATGTGAGGTACTGTAAGGTGAGTGAGTGTTTCTTGAGCCAAAGCCAATAGAAAACCACCACCGCATATGATGCCAACATCTTTCTCCTTTCTTGGAGACACCTTGTCCTTACCATCCATGCGGACTTTACTAGCTAGGAACTATAGCCCTGATTCTGCAGGTGTCTCTGTGCTTAGCTTCACATGTATGAGTAGTCCCCCTGGAGACTATTCCAACATGTAAAGTTAAGCACCTGTGAAAGTATTTGCAGGATTGGCTTGTAACTCATGTACGTTTCCTCTTATATAAGGGATTATACCTCTTTCAGAACTCAAGTGCCATCAGATAGTGAATGCCATCTGGGTCCTGGTGACATATTACTGTTAATTCCAAAATCACCTCTGTTGACACCTCAATCTGGGACAATTCCTCCGATTTATCACCTGAAAAGAATGGCTTGGGTCTGGGGAACTTCCCTGTATTCTTTGCCGTGAAAACCAATGCAAAGAATTCACTTAGCTTTTCCACATTGATCTTGTCTTCCTTGAGTGCTCCTTTAGCACCTCTATCATCCAGTGCCACCACTGACTTCTTTGGCAGGTTTCCTCCTTCTGATGTACTTGAAAAAAATTGCTGTTAGTTTTTGTGTCCTTAGCTAGTTGCTCTTCAAATTCTTTCTTGGCCTGCCTTATTATACTTTACGTGTGACTGGCCAGAGTTTATGCTCTTCTCTATTTCCTCACTAGTATTTCACTTCCAATTTTTTAAAGGATGCCTTTTTGCCTCTCACAGCCTGCTTTACTCTGCTCTATAGTCATAGTGACATTTTTGGTCCTCTTATTGACGTTGTTTTTTTAATTGAAATATGGGGGCATTGGGGTAAAGAGGTTTGATTGCTTTGGACTAAAGTAACTTATGTACTCAGACTTCTGATCTGAAAAGCAGTAACTTTTAAAGAATTTCAATCATATATTTCTAAAGGTGTGTCTCCACTATAGTAATCAAAATTGTGCTGAAACAGTATATGGTTCTTAAAGGGACACTGTTGAATTCAGTCTAATCCATTTCAAAAGTGTGTGGGTGAGATAGCAGGGTATAATTTGCTTACTAGACAGGGCTTTTAAGGAAACAGTTTAAATGTTAAAATCAGTTTCAAAGAGTGAAATCTTTATTAATTTATTTTGAAATGCAGTGAAAGATGGGGTAATGGTGAGAATTGGCTATAAATTGCTCCAACTATTCTTTGTTCGATATCACCATTTTAGTACTTTGTCAGAGCTCTGTGAGAGCCTTCAGAACAATCATCACTTTGTTTTTATAGGGCCTGCTTGTCATTGCTTTCTAGGTATCTTAGGGCTTGTCTACACTGGCAAGTTTCTGCGCAATAAAGCAGCTTTTTTCGCTCGAACTGGAGACGTGTGCCAAGCCACATCGTGCACAGAAACTCCTCAGTTGCAGCACTGCAAAAAAACCACCTCGATGAGAGTCATAAGGCTATTTGCACAGAGGCTCCAGCGCGCTCTTGCTTTCTGCGCTGTAATTGGCCTCCGGAGCGGTCCCATAATGCCTCACAGGGCCGTCGGGGGGGGGGGGGGGGGGAATTTGCCCCGGGCCCCCCCGGGGCCCCCCCGAGGGTTTTTTGGGGCCCTTGGAGTGGGGTCCTTCACTCGCTCCGGGGCCCCCGGAAAACTCTCGTGGCGCCCGGGCCCCTGGAGCTTCTTCCACTCTGGGTCTTCGGCGGCAATTCGGTGGCGGGGGGTCCTTCCGCCCCATGACCTGCCGCCAAAGCGCCGAGTCTTCGGTGGCAATTCGGTGGTGATGGTCCCCTGTCGCCAAAGACCCCAGGCCCCCTGAATCCTCTGAGCAGCCCTGATGCCTCAAGTGACTGCACTTCTCATTGTTTTGAACTCAGCTGCCCAGGAGACATGCGCCCCTCCCCTTTGAAAGCAGTTTCTGACAGCCCTTGTGTGCTGTGCTGATCTGCTCTGGGACACAAAGCAAACCATTAATGTGGAATGCTCCTGCTGTTGAACATAGAGGAGTGAGTGAGTGTGTGTGTGTGTGTGTGTGTGTGTGTGTGTGTGTGTGTGTGTGTGTGTGTGTGAGAGAGAGAGAGAGAAAGAGAGAGAGAGAGAGGGAGGCCGGGGCTGATGTCGGGGTTTTCCCCTGCCTCAGGACTGGTTGCTTCCTGCTGCTGTCTGAACTTACAAGACAGTGTGCTGACACACTCTCTGTCCCCCCAAAAAAACTGTCTCTCTCCCCCACTACTTCCCCCCCGCCCCAGACTTCAGTTGAAAAGCAGCTGGCAATGTAGTTGGATGCCCGTGGAGCAATGGGATTGGGAAACCTGCATCGTGATGCTGTGCCTGCCCCATGAGGCATTGCAAACCCTCCCCAAAGCACTCTGCGGCCAGTTGCACAGTGGAATAGCTACCACAATGCACTGCTGTTTTTGCCATTGCAAGAGCTGCTAATGTGGATGCGCTCCAGCATTACAAGGAGTACTGTGTGGATACACAACATCGGTTTGTCCAGCATTTTAATAAACATGGTATAACTTGTGGCACAGAAACTTGCCAGTGTAGACATACCCTTAGTTACATCAACTTTGTTTAAGCTCCAGCTGTCCTGATGTTTTCTGGATCTTGGTTTTCATGGAGGAACAGTGTTTGTGTTGCAGGGAGCAACAGCTCTGTCCACGTATATAGCTATAATTTATAATAGGTAGGAACTAGAAGACTGCATTCATTTCCATGCTTAATTCTCTAGCAAGGGTCGTCAGGAGACATAGAACAAACCATTGTTTCCTGCCTGCTTTGTCCATGTATTTATTCAGCGTTCCCTGTTGCCAGATATTGATAGGGTTATTGTTACAGTGAAAAGTGAACATGACTATAAGAACGTGTAGCACAGTCTAATATTGTAATTCTATTGGTAACCAAAGGGAGATGAAGTTGCTATATTATTTATTATAAATATGTATAAATAATATCTGGTGGTGCTGTCAGCATAGTGCACAGGAAACTGGGCTCACAAAAGCTGTAAAGAAGAATGTGAGTTTGCTGAAAATACTTCATCCCACAGTGTCAATTTAGTGACTTCCAGAATGACCCCTATTCTCAGTGCAACTAGAATACACAAGTACAAAGTGCTTTCACAAAGCTAATATGCAGGCCCACTCAGTGTACTATAATACCATCTATTATTCTCTAGAGGCCTTTGTGGACATGATGACTGGGCTATACACAATGCAGGCACTAATGTTTATTTTAAACAGAGCTGAGTGGGTTTCCTTCCTGCTCAGACAAAAGTGTGCACTAAGTTGTATTGGGACTGGAAGTACAGGAGGTGAAATACATGGGGCAATCTCTGGGTTTAACAGAAACAGCTGACTTGGAGCAACATGGAGTGTGTTAACTCTTAGAGCTAAAGGATGCTCACTGGAAAAATCTTCCATCCCACTGTTATAATTCACCTTAATGAGCAGCGAACAAAAGGTTGTAAAGGACGTTTGTGACTGATTGCTGACAAAGTCACGGTGTACTGCAGCTGGCTAGGCTCCTGCTGGCAAAAGACATAATATATTATTGCTACAGGTCACCTAATGGTAAATGAACACTTACTGCCTCTGCGGCAACTGGATTGATTGTTGTATCCACCTCCGAACAGGCCCTGCTTTGTTTTACAAGTAAATGCATTTGTCCCTGCTGTGTTAGTGTCAGCAGAACAGTTCAAATGCAGTAAGTTCAAAATGAAGATGATGGTGATGTGTGTAAGAGGTAGTCTTAGCCTTTGCACAATTAGCTATATATATATATATACACACACACACATTTTCTTCCAAATGTGATTGCTTGTTCCAAACTCTTGCTAACAGAAATTCTCTTATCCAAGGCAAACGTTTACAAAACTGATCCAAATCTGCTTATGCTAACCAAATTTGTTTTGAAGTTCCTTTCAGAAACTTAAAGTGTATGTTCGTCTGTGACAGCAAGTGCCTAGGATATCTTTCCTGCATTTAAAGGCATTCTAGGTTAATAGATTTTGTCAAGCAAATGTGTTCTAAGAGACCGCTTGTGGTCTGACAAAAAGGCAGTTGATAGAAAATACTATTTAGCCTTTCTAATACAGATAGACAATGTACAGATGTTAGAGGAGTCCACTAAGAATCAGATTCTGAATTTGTGGAGCCTGAGGGACAGATTCTTGGCCCAGCAAAGGTACCTTTGTACCACCTGAAATGGGAACTGTGACGGGTTGGATCACAGAAACCCCCTTGGGAGCTGCCACCCGATGTGCAAAGACTACCCCTGCTTCTGTTTTCCCTGCCAGCTCAGGACTCCAGCACCCTGTCTTGCTGAGCCAGACACTCCCGTCTGGCTCCAGACACAGACCCAGGGTCTGAATCACTTGTCCCAAAGCTGCAAGTTTACCTGAAAACAGCTCGCAGTAGCGTGCTTGTCCTTAGCACTCAGATGCCCAACTCCCAATGGGGTCTAAACCCAAATAAATCCGTTTTACCCTGCATAAAGTTTATGCAGGGCAAACTCATAAATTGTTCGCCCTCTATAACACTGATAGAGAGATATGCACAGCTGTTTGCTCCCCCAGGTATTAATACATACTCTGAGTGAATTACTAAATAAAAAGTGATTTTATTAAATACAGACAGTAGGATTTAAGTGGTTCAAAGTAGTAACAGACAGAACAAAGTAAGTCACCAAGCAAAATAAAATAAAATGCGCAAATCTATGCCTAATCAAACTAAATACAGATAATCTCACCCTCAGAGATGTTTCAGTAAGTTTTTCTCAGACTGGACATCTTCCAGGCCTGGGCACAATCCTTTCCCCTGGTACAGCTCTTGTTGCAGCTCAGGTGGTAGCTAGGGGATTCTTCATGATGGCTCCTCTCTCTCTGTTCTCTTCCCCCCCTTTATATATCTTTTGCATAAGGCGGGAACTCTTTGTCTCTCTGGGTTTCCACCCCCCCCCCACTGGAAAAGCACTAGGTTAAAGATGGATTCCAGTTCAGGTGACATGATCACATGTCACTGCAAGACTTCATTACTCACTTGCCAGCACACACATATACAGGAAGACTCACAGGTAAATACAGCCATCTGCAGACAATGGGAGTCATCAAGATTCCAAACCATCATTAATGGTCCACACTTTACACAATTACAATAGGCCCTCAGAGTTGCATTTTATATTTCTAGTTTTAGATACAAGAGTGGTACATTTATACAAATCAGATGATCACACTCAGTAGATTATAAGCTTTGTAATGATACCTTACAAGAGACCTTTTGCATGAGGCATATCCCAGTTACTTACATTCACTTATTACCGTATTTTCTCTAAAACTATCTAAGTTACATTATATTGACTTATCAAGTTTTTATAAAACCATATAGACTGCACAACATCACAGCAGAAGTTCTCTGCTGGCATAAAACTGACTTAGCTAGCTCTACACCAGCATCCTACATGTACAGTAGTCATGGCAGGTTGGGGTGGGGGCAACCTAATTGCCTTCTTTGACAGGGTTGTGATATTGCTGGTTGCTTCGATTTTGAGGACAACTTTGACAATCATAGTTTGTACAAGTGGGACATTGTGTGACTCCATTGACCAAGATGCTGCTGGACTACAGTGCACCCCAGGTCAATGCAGAGCAACCAAAATCTTGACCTGCCAGTGTGCAGGTTCACAACTGAGACTTCCAGCAAAGTCCATCGCCCGTCACTTTTGCTGTCTCCCCATCACTGCAGGACTTGTTAGAATGTTGAAGGCTGTGCGAGAATTTTGTTTAAAGTGGATGAGCAGTTATGCATCAGTTCACACACTCTCTTGGCCAACAAGACCATTTCCAGTGGCAAAGTGAATCGAGACAACTGAAGGACTTGCTGGCAGCTGATTTATTTTCAGAGTATTCATCTTTTAGACCAGTTGCCCAATTACCCAGGCTAACAAGCCTGATGTGCACAGTCAGAGCCTCATTAGCCAGAGTGTTTTGGATTGAATCCCTCTAGGCCTTCATGGCTACCGTACGAGCCTGGAGAGCAAAGCTTGCCACCATACTTCACCCTCTACATGGCAATCCCCTACTTGACCCATTTCCACCAT
Source organism: Trachemys scripta elegans (assembly GCF_013100865.1). Taxonomy (NCBI): domain Eukaryota; kingdom Metazoa; phylum Chordata; order Testudines; family Emydidae; genus Trachemys; species Trachemys scripta. The sequence continues at coordinate 53,711,011 of NC_048307.1, forward strand.
TCCATCATGTAAAGGAGGGTTGGACTTATGGGAGGCAGGGTTTGGGAGTGTTACTGGTTTAGTGGATAGAGGGGAGGTAGTAATGTGATATATCTTGATATTAGTACGCTATTGACACAGTCCTATGTGATATTCTCAGAAGCAAACTTGGGATATGTGGTCTAGATGAAATTATTATACAGGGGTTGCATAACTGGTTGAAAGACCATATGCAAAGAGCAATTATCAATGGTTCAAACTGGAAGGACATATCTAGTGGGAACCCCTAGGGGTCTGTTTTGAGTCCAGTGCTATTCAACATAATCATTAATGACTTGGACAATGGAGTGGAAATTTGCAGGTGACACTGAAGGGTATGCTTGTGTTCATTTTGGATAAATGTGGTTTGCAGGGTGCTTATGCATAGGGAAGCATGCTGTGGCTCACCACCCTAGGACCATTCTAGAGAAGCCCAAGGGGAGGGGGATGAGCTCAACATGTGGAGTGAAGAAGTATAAGCATGTGATGAACAAATCCATATATGGAACGGTTAAATTTGATTGGTTAAAGGTTTGTGTTATGTAACTTGTTATGGAACGTGTTATGTAAGTGCCATGTTCTATAAAACAACAATGGGAGGGGCTCCTTGCTGGAGGGACTCTGCCTGATTTTTGTATCAGGGGCTCTTCCTTTGTGCACATTGAATAAAGCCTTGTTGAATTGAATTGAATCAAATCGCATCGCATCGAATCCAAGTCCCTTGATTCTGCTCCAGCATCTGACTCATTGGGAACCACAAAATCCCAACAACACCAAACTGCCAGGGATCACAAGTGCTTTGGAGGACAGCATTAAAATTCAAAATGACCTTGACAAATTGCAGAATTGGTCTGAAATCAACAAGATGAAATTCAATAAAGACAACTACAAAGTACCACACTTAGGAAGAAAAACTCAAATGCATAACTATGAAACTGGGAATAACTGGCTAGGTTAACTGCAGAAAAGGATCTTGGGCTATAGTGGATCACAAATCGAATATGAGCCAACAATGTTATGCAGTAGTCAAAAAGACTAATTAGAATTCTGGAGTGTATTAACAGGAATGTGGTATGTAAAACCCAGAAGGTAAATGTTCTGCTCTACTTGGGCACTGGTGAGGCCTCAGCTGGAGTATTGTGTCTAGTTCTGGGCACCACACTTAAGGAAAGATGTGGAAAAGTTGGAGAGAATCCAGAAGAGACCAACAGAAATGATAAAAGGTTTAGAAAACCTTACCTTTGAGGAAAGGTTACAGAAACTGGGTATGTTTAGTTTGGAGGAAAAAGAAGACTGCAGGCGGAACTCAATAAGTCTTAAAATATGTTAAGGGCTGTTATAAAGAGGACAATGATCAATTGTACTCCATGTCCACTGAAATAAGAACAAGAAGTAATCCGCTTAGTCTGCAGTAACAGATTTAGATTAGACTGGGGGGAGGGTGGTGGTGGTGAAATCCCCATCAGTGGAGGTTTTTAAGAACAGATTAGACAGACACCTGTCAGGGATGATCTAGGTTTGCTTGCTCCTGTCTCAGGTTTGGGGAGATGGAGTAGATGACCTTCTGAGGCCCCTTCCAGCCCTGCCTTTCTATGGTTCTGGGAGTCGAGGATAGGGAGTGCACTGTACTTCAGCAGTCCTCCATGGAGACTTATGTTAGAGCAGTCCTTTGGCGGCTCTGACTTCTATCCAGGGTTAATTTGGTCTCCAGCCAGATCCAAGAACAGGAGAGGTAGAAGAAGTGTTTTAGAACTACTTTTACCTCCCAGTTCCACAGCTGGGCAAAGCACTTTGATAACTGAGCCCTGGGTCTGTTAAGCATGCACTCCCATTAACTCTCCTTGAGACGAGAGATACCATATTTTGAGGGAAAAGGTCCTAGCTGTAAAAGATTTTACCCCTTAAAACACTGATGAAATATGAAGTGTATGCACTGTATACGTGTGATGCTATAAATACATGAATATGGGTGGAGAGGGTGTATGTGTAGAGAAAGAGACAGATCCCCTGTTGAGTGATAGCCCGTTTGTGCTGCTCATGTGGAGCAAACAAAGGTGCTGTAGCTCCTTTATTGGAGTGGAACTCTCTGCTCCAGTAACTGTCATTGCCAAGCCCTGTGCCATCTGCCCTATATCTTCCACAGCATGGAACTATCTATAAGTATTGCCAGGGCGAGGCTCAACCCAGAGTCAAGTGGATGGAACCAGCTCTCTGATGTACACTACTCCATGCCAACCAGAGCTCTGGCACAAAAGAGTCTGACTCATAATATTTAATGTGTGCAGAAGATTAGCCCCCCTGACCTGTACCTCATCATGGTGGAGGGGTGTAACATCTGAAGTAGGGGATTGCTTATTGGAGCTATGCTATGAGCATGAAGGCTGGTCCAAAATATCAGCTTGGGCATTATGTGAGGTGGACAGGTCCAAAGAGAACTCTGTAAATGATGGCCAACACAGGCAGCAAAGATGCAGGGCAGCAGCTGCACCTAGCTACCTGAAGTGAAGGAAGTAGCTGAGAAAGACCCAATGGGGCGGGCCAGTACTGGTAGACCAGGAAAAGGTTTGTGTTACTGTGCCTCCATCTCATCCCAGTGGGAGGAGCTATTCTTGGGACAATCGTTCGCTCTTGCTTTTGATCAACATGAATAACTTAGCTCTCAGCACCAAGATTAAATTCCCTGCTCTACTCTTAGCTGTAGATGCCCTGCCATTGCTGTCTTCCCTTGGCACAAATGTGATAGGCTTGTGCAAAAACTGTGACAATGTATACAGTCGTAGCTGGGATCTCCGCCAATCCATCAAAATTGCAACTTGGAATGTTGCAACTCTTCACAGGTATGGTCATCAGGTTGCTGTCTCATGTGAAATGGACTATCTTGGCATATCAATCACAAGACTGATGCCATGAGGTGGAAGATTCATTACTTCTGTATTCCGGTGGCCCAAACCACTGACACAGGGTAGTGTTATTACTGTGAGGCGAGGCCAAGTCCTCCTTGACAACCTGGATGCCTATGTCTTCTTGATTACTTATTGCACTTCTTAAACATCGGCACGGTCACCTCACTGTCATAGTAGTCTGTGTGCCAACAGAGGAATCTGTTGATTCAGTCAAAGATCATTTCTACGATCAATTGGAATCTCTAGTAAGCATCGCCCCTCCACATGATAATCTCGTGCTCCTGGGTGACCTAAATGCAGTTACTGGCTCCTGTGAATTGGGCTTGAACAGCTTATTGACCATTACATTCAGGTATATCCAACTAAAATTCTTGCCAGTTGCTCACATTCTGCCCCTCTCAGAATCTTTCCATTCTAAGGTCATGGTTCAAGCGGTGTAACATACACCGGATGTCATGGATCTCTCATGACAGTGTCACTCCAAAGGAGTTGGACCATATCATCACATGTGATGGGTGTTTCTTCATCTCCTATAAACTATGGTGCACAATGTGCCACGAACAGAGATCACCACCTAGTGGTGGCGTTGACACTCTGACGAATAAGTAAGCCCTCTGCGATGATGAAGTTTGACATTGATGCACTTCTCTGTGTGCCGGGTTTAGCCAGCAGGTTTTATATCGACGTCAGCAATAGATTCTTGGCTCTAGCTGACCTGCCAGATGATGTTGAGGTTGCCTAGTCTCTGTTCACCTCCATCCTCCACCAATTTGCCGAGCAGATGATTGGCTATAGGCACACAGCACGCCAACCATGGCTATCAGAGGAGGCATTCCAGACCATTAAATTTAAGGCCACAGCCTGCCAGCAAGGTGATAAGTGCTCTCATAATCAGCTGAAGCAAAAGTTCAACACCCTGGCACTCCGCAATCCTGAGGCATATTATAACCAAGTGGTGGATGATGTTGAATTTGGCTTAGCTGGGGAGACTTAAAACCAGCATTCCGCATGATCTACAACTTCAGGAGGCAAGAGATAGTCGCTCTTGTCCATGTAAATTGAATGACAACATCCTCTCACTTTGGGTAGAACCGCCCTTCAGCTGCTCCTTCTTCAGAGCTAGATGATTTGGCAGCCACTGTGGTTTCAAACCCATTGTACTGATGCACCAATGTTGGATGAAGTGCAAACTGAAAAATGGATGCACAGTCAGCACTGATAGCATCCCCCCAGAGCTGCTAAAATGTGCTATTGACCCTGTAGTGGAATCACTTCTGGCCATCTTTTGTCTGGTATTGAGAACTGGAACCTTGCCAGTTGCCTCGAAGGACGGTATTGTGATCTCACTTTATAAGGGACCGTACAGTGAATGTAAGAGCTTGTTGTCCATACCAGGGAAAGTGTTTGTGCATGTTCTGTGTCTAGCACATTTGGAGCCCCTTCTATGTTAGAAATGTTGCCCCCAACAGTCAGGCTTTACAGGTCCACATTAGACGCCATTTTGGCCCTCCACTTGTTGTCGGAGATGCACCATGAGTTCAAGATGCCCCTGCACGTGGTGTGTGTCGATCTTAAGGCTGCATTTGATTCAGTTGTTTGAGTTGTGCTATGGACTTAAAGGGCATAGGTTTTCCAACCACTCAGGTGGACTTGATTAGCGAGCTGCATAATGGAACCACATGTACATCTGGGGACTTCTATGTTGGCACCTTTAAATCTGTATTTAGTGTCAGACCAGGGCTGTGTCTTGGCCCCTGCACTCTTTTGTCAGGCAATGGATTTCATAATGCAGCATTCTGTCAGGTCCATTGGCATTAAGATCAGTTATCTCTCACTCTCACACCTTGATTATGCTGATGACGTTGGTCTTCTAGTATAGAACCCCAACAAGTTTCATGAGGCACTCCAGCAAATGGAGGAGAAGTCGGCTAAGGTTGGCCTCCATGTTTCGTGGTCGAAGACAAAGCTGCAAAACCTAGTACCAAGTCCACCTGTGACTCCAATCTCTTTGAATAATGAAACTGTCGAAGCAGTTTCCAGCTTTTGCTATTTGGGTTCTATACTCACCAGTTTCTCCAGCTCTCACACGGAGGGTCTCCATCAGATTGGTATTGCAGCATCTGCCATGAGTTGTTTACAGCGAATAGGGAATTAACATAACCTCAGCATGATAACCAATTTTAGGATCTATTCGAGCTGTATCCTCTCCATACTGTTGTACAGTTGTGAAATGTGGACATTATGTCGCTCAGACTGGGCAAAGCTGGAGGCTTTCCAAACAAAATGCCAGCATCGTATATTGGGCATAAAGTGGAATGACTTAATTGTAATCCAGATATTTACGGTCGCTCCTGTCTACAGACTACTGGGGCTGTTGTCTGCAGATGGCGTCATGCTTTTCAGAGATGTCGTGAGAATGCCACAAGGCATTCCAGTGAATATTGTTCACCGGGTAGCTTGTAACATCTGGGATAAAATTCCACCAACCGAGAGGTGGAGGTGACCCAGAGGCAGACCCCCTATTACATGGGTTCATCAAGTCTGTTCCGATGTTGGGCCATTAAGCCATTGCAGCCGCACAGGAATGGACCAAATGGTGAATGATCACTATGGCTGACTGTTCGGCTAAGCGTTGAAGAAGAAGCAGTTTAACCAGAATTTCACATGCAATGGAAGGGACTGAGCATGGTATATTTAGAAACTATATGAACAATAATATGAAACCATCAAATAAATACTGCAACTAAAGTTATATTAAAATATATATAAAATATATATATAAAATAGTGAGTATGTTGACTTTATCATTAACCTTATTACTAGATGGACACAACAGTGTTATTAGCTATGGTAAATATCACTCTTGTACTATATAGATCTTACACAATCCCTTTAACATGAACTACATATGTTCAATAAGATTTATTCTTATGTTAATGATATAAATGAATCCTTATGATTAATTGCTTCTATTGTAGTGGATCAGGTTGCTGTAGTGGAATATTTGTGAAAAATGAAATTCTTGTGGGGTTATTCACTGGGGTTATTTACTCCTCTTTGTTGTGGCAGGGTGTGTATGTGTATGTAGTTGCCATTAGTATTAATGGGATTTCTGTACATCCAGGGAATGATCTGCTTACCTTTCTCACTTGCTGTACTACCATATAGAAATAAAATTATTTTTTTCTTGTATCATTCAAGATACCAGTATTCCTCATTCAGTTATAACAAACTGCTGCTAACTACATAGATTCTCTGTCTATGTCCACTCACTTTCCCCCTCTCACTGAGTTCTTTTCCTTCACCGAACCCCTGGAAGAGGGCAAGCTCTTGGCTATGTAACAGCAGATCAATCTCTCTCTAGAAACTTTCTCCACTAGCTGATCCTTAAATGGCACCATTATGTAAGTTTCACAGGCTGCATCCAAACATTGTAGACGTCTGTTAGGAAAGGTATTTTCAGCATGGAGCAGCTTTTGCAGTAGCTGCCTGTAGGATGCAAGTTAACAAGCGGAGACTTGTTATAACAGATCAATGCAGCCTTTTAGAACAAAGCAAAACAAAAATCTTTGATTGGATCTGTGCCAACGAGAGGCCATTATGACCTACAGCAGTTAATTTGTTTAGTGTGTTGCTGATGTTATGCTAATTAGGTATTTCTTTAGCAGGGAGGCTGTCAGTTGCAAGTTTCAAATGTGCCTTCCTTAACTTCAGAAGAAAAGTGACATGAACATTGCCTGAAAGTGTAAAACCATAAGCTGTCTGTGACTTTCTTTGTGTACATGTTTTTATAGTCTGCACAAAGCACGCAGAGCGTGCTTGTTCTTACTTTATCTGAAAACCATTGCACTGGCATCAGCTCAGCTGTAAATGACCTGAAAGACACAAGTCCTTATTCAGACCGTATTAAATATTAGGACTGTGGTGCCTAGGGCAAAGCAACAATTTTGATGAGGAGAGGTTCTTCGTGTGTGTGTTTTGTAAACTAGAAAAATAAATAAAGAGGAAAATAAAGAATTATGAGGGGTAGAGGGTGCAAGAGCTCATTTTAGAGCCTGTCATTACAACTGGGTTGATCTAGTCCTAGTACTAACCTTATATATTCTTATAGGGACATTTTCAAGGTTGATAGATCTGCTGACTTTGATTTGGTGTGTAAGGAGAGGTGAGCATCTGATGTCCCTGTATTCCAGGGATGGATGGGTTCTTAGATATGCAGCATATGGATATTTTTGAGAGCTAAGCCTTAGAACTCATTGTCTTATATATGCCCAGAGCCCCTCTTCCTCTCTGCATGGTATTGGATAAGTAGTCTTGCTTTTCTTAGAGCACCATTCATATAGTTGTAAACTGGGTTTTTAAAAAACGTATACCAAAGAAATACATGGCTATAAAGGGATACTAGCTAACCACTCACAAAAGTAGACTGTCTTTCTAAAGATTAGACTGCAAATACTATTTCTGCCCAGTAACAGTTCTAACTTTTGCATCCTCTGTTTCGGTATTTCTCAATGAGTGGGTTGCAGCCCTCACAGGGGTCATAACAGGCAAATCAGGGATTTGTGAGGCTTTGAAACTGTTACAATCCAAAGCGAAGAAAATCTCACTTGCCCACTCACCACACACCTTTTCCATTCATTCCATTCCATTCTGTCAACTTCTTGAAACACATGCAAATGAATTTCATACCCTTCTTATGGTTATCTTTAATACATCTAAATTTTTAAGTCTTTTTGTAGCAAATGTAAGGGGGTTGTGAAAATTTTTGACTTCAAAGAAGAGGTCACCAATCGGAAAACCTTGAGAAATACTGCTCAACATCATCTATTTCTGTGTCTGCCAACTCGTGGAGCATTTAGTCACCATGCACGCTGGAGACTAGAGCGAGGGTTCCCCCCTATGCAGAGGCAGTTGCTATACCAGGAGAATCAAAACCGCTTACTTCTGTCCACGTTAGTAGGTAGGAGCTGTGCTGATCTTGTCAGAGCATTCTTATGTCTTACTGCTCTAAGACAATCCTAGCAGAATAATCACCCAGTTCACCAGTTGTGAAGTGACAGCATTCTGTGCACATAGAAACGCTGTAATTTTTAATTTACTCACCTTTCCGTTTTAACAACTAATAATGTAATTTATTCAGTAAAACTGAATTTAACCCTCTTTGTTCCATCCTTAACAATGTAGTCCCTAGAAATCAAATATTTAGCTATGTTGATAGGAGAACATCATGGAATCTGAATACTGTTGAGCATGTCTTAATAGATTTCTCTCTCCTTAGCAAAAACTCATGTGGCTCAAAATAGATCTTTGAAGCAATGAATAGGTAGAAAAATCTTTGTCCTTTTCTACCATTTGATTCTTTCATGTCAGAGTCAAGTCCTTTGTAGTAATGGTCTAGGAATCAGAGTTTTGCTTTGATTTTTGTGTCATACACATGAAACTATCAGTGCATTTCAGCTGAACTTGAGCGGCCCATTTGCTAGAAATTGGTCTCTAACTTACTTTAAAACCAGCAGAGTTGTGTCAGTACCTATATGGATAGAACTTGGCCCAAGCCTTAAAATTTGGATCCAGATCTGAATTTCAAACCTCATAATGTTTGGAAGTATTGAATCTTCGCTATTGGTTCAGTCCTTTATAGCCAGAAGACCCAGTCGCAAAATTCAAATCCAAGTCAAGGGTGGGCTTGCCCTCCCTTTTACCGGCATCCGTGCCACAAAGATCTGCAAGTGTTTGGATGTGTGGTTTTGGTTCAGGCCTTTCTCTAAAATACTGTTATAACTTTCCTATTATTTGGGGAAATATGAATTGATAATGGACCATGGTTTAATCTCAACTGCACTGGTGAAATTCTGGAGTCATTCTACTGTTGGCAATGGAATCATTTCACATTTTTACACCAGTGTAACTAAAAGCAGAATTTGACCCACTAGCTGGGTTTTGTGGTGTGCATGTTTTAGCTTATGAAAACTAACTTTTATTCAATTCATTGTTTATTGGTGTTACCTTAAGAGTCCAAAGATAATTGCAGTGGCCTAATATGAATTAGTCTTGGAAGAGTTTGAGTTTGGATGGGGGAAGCAATGGAAGTCTCCCAAGCCCTGGCCATTTGAGACACCAGTCACAGAAGACTGTGCAGATCATTGTGATATCAATCTCCATCCTTGTGTGCTTTGATCTGTAGAGAAAAAGATTGTATTTACACTTTGTCTGCTCTCCATTAAGATGACTGGTGCTATTGTTTAAGGCTCTTTGCAGACTCAGACTGACATTATCGCGTTAACTTTCAAAATGTATACTCAGTGAAAACTATTTCGGCAGCCATAAAGGCTAGAGACTATTATTAAAATAAGAGTGCTTAGATTCTGGAACACAGGATATCAGCCACAGTGATAAAGTTCCAACTTGCTGAATGGCTGTGAACCCCGAGTTTTTCTTTGAAGCCAATTTCTGGCAATCTGTGGGATGAAGATTGTATTCTTTTGTCGTCTTCTGTGTTGCTCTTCCAATTTAAAGGCTATTGTGATATCAACAGTAACAATATGACTAGGGTTTTTGTGACACCAACATTTAGAATCTTTTATCATGACACTTGTCTCGTGCAAATGTGAATCATTTGCAAAGCGGTGACACAAATGACAGTCTCTCAGCCCACAACTTGAGCTACTTCAGACAGAACAGAGGGAGACAAGCTCTCGTCATGAAAAACTAAGATTTTGTTTGTTCTGTAAAGCAGCTGGAATTTAATTTATATTAAGAGATTTGTCTAAGAGAAGAATCCCTCTTATAAAAGACAGTAGTAGCCTTCATTTGGCCCCACCCTTTGGATGCAACTGTGAGAATAGGTGCATAAAATGGGGGCTAAGTAAGAGTGTATCAGTAATAATTACCTAGATGGTTGTTTAACCATGCAGTAAGTAATGAAGTCAGGGACTGTAATGTCACATCAACTGCATTACCTCATTTTCTCCTCTTGCAGACACAGGGAGGTTAAAAATAATGAGCCTGTCTGCCTTTCCCTATACCCCTGAGCACACTGAATCACAAGTACCTTCTTTCTAAAACAAATTTATTTCTTGCTGCCTCCTTCCCAACAAAGACCTGCTTGTGATGAATACCAGACTTCGCAGCATATTTGTCAAAGCAGCACACCTGTGAGGGTTCCAGCACAAGATAAATTTTGGCGAGCAGGAGGGAGAGAGGCGGTACCAAGAAGGAATAAATCTTAACATGTTCCACCAGGCTGTGAATGAGCATTCTCCTCACAAGAATCACCCCTCTGACAAGTAATGATAAATTACACTCTTTGTTGACACCTTCATCGGGTTATTTATGGCTCATTAATTGAACCGAAAAGGAGACTTGTAGGCGCAGCAGGGGCACCGTACAATGCTTTTTCCAGTGGGTTGGTGCTCAAAGCAAAGAACAAAAAAGGGGGAGGGAGGGAAGGAGAAGGAAAATGCGTGTTTGTGTCATCTTTGGAAACTGTTAGAGAGCGAAATGAAAGGGGTGAGATAGCAGCAAGAGTCCAGAGCTGGGGCAAGCAAGTCCAGGGTTCCCGGGGGTTCTCCTGTGTACTTCTGAAGTGTTCCAGGAGTGTGTATGTTTCTCACCTCTCCCACTTTAGCTCCTCATGTCCCTATGAATTGCCCTGTGTGTTACTGAGCAGTGAAATTGGCATGTCAATAAAGGTGTGGCCTGTCTCCTAGATGGATATAGTGCTCATCTCCCTCTCATCTTTCCTCTTTCTCCTTTGCTCTTTCTGCTGCTCCAGCAACACCCTTGTTGCCAGGTGATGGGATTTTGAAAGCAGAATGGGTGGAGAGTTATAATTGTGACATCAGAGCAAAAGAAATTGGACATTTCCTCACAGACAGACAAGGCTATTCGCTCACTGGATTTAGATACATAATTCAGAGATGCTGAGTGTAAGAGTGTGTCCCAGAGCCCCATTCAGAGTTCTGTGGCCAGCTGGGTCTGGTGATCAAGAATCATGTGTCAGCAAGGCAGAGATGGCACTTCTTCTAAGAAGGAGCCAGTCTAAACCAAGAAGAGAGTCCCAAGATACGGGAAGAATCTGGTTGAGTTTATCTCTGCACCAGCCATGCAGAAGGTACCTGCAGGAAGCAGGAATAGAAACCATAGCAGGGGAGAGGCTTTAGGAAAGGTCAGGCAGCAGGTCCTGGCTCTGGGAAGGAATTATAGAGTCCATTACAGATTTGGTGCTGAGCTGATGTTGAACAGTGATGTTATAACAAAGCATACGCCAAGAAAGGATGTTAGTTGACTCACAGGATTCTGTGCAATTATGGGGGATCCAAGAATGGCATACTGAGGTAGCAGTCATCTGACTGGGGGGATGTAAGTTCTTCACAGGATGCTGTGATCGGCATTTGTGTCAGTCTGTTAATGGGATGGTATCCGAGATTCTCTGGATGAGAATTTCTCACACTATATTCTCATAGCCCCGCGCCTGCAGTACTCTTCACAAACACGCTGTCTGGGTTTCTTTTCACTTACTGCAGTTGTGGATTTAGTAGCTTCTTAAAACACATTCAGAATGTGCCCATTCAGGAGCTGTTCCAGTCCTACGGCTGCAATAGCAGATGCAGGATGTGCACATCCCCAGTGGAGGAGCCCACAGTTCACATCCTTGTTATACTCCCCGCTCACCTCTGTGCCAGCCTATGTAAGACTTGGTGTTTAGTTTCACTCCAGGTAGTGGGTGTGCAGTCTCGCGGATGCCATTGCATTGGATGGGGGTTTTCATGACCCTATACTACGATCAGCAAATGTTACCATTTCTTTTTTACTAGTCTTGTTAAGGGATGCTATTTGGGGAGCTGTGAATATTGTACAATTACCGCTGTTGCTTGGAACAATTGACTGTAATCTTTAGGTGCCATAAAATCACACAGGGTATAGAGCCATGATTGAACCTTGGCGTGATGTGACTATGGACTCAAGCACACCTGAATCTTTATAGATTCACTCAGAGGTGAAAGGGTTTGTATTCCATTATCGGTGCCCTGCATCATCTTGTCCCCAGTTACAATTAGACTTTGTACTCACTGTGGAGTGTATACTTCTCTCAGAGGATTTTTGTAACTCCTGGTAACATGAATGAGAGAGACAGACATATCAGAAGGAGAATAAGACACCTTTCTGATTTTTCTCTCTCATTTATTTTCTATGAACTGATAATAAAAGAGTTAATAGAGTGTAGAACTCTCAGCTTGGAGACTGTGGAAATATTCTGGCTTTATGGTGTTGCTCTCAGTAATCTTCTAGCAAAATTTGCTCTGTATAAAGTAAAAGTAATCACTTCTAACCCAAAGCCTATTGCAAATACGTTTAGACCTTATTGTTCTTTATTCTACTTCCCAGAGTATCTAAATTTTTATTGGGAAAATGTGGTAGTTCATTTAAATAGTTATTTTTAAACCTTTCTAAAGATATTTTTTATTCCTAATAGAAATATCAATTAACTTCAGTATTGTAAACTCTCTACATTTCTGCTCTAGCTCCTGCTGTTCTCTGGTTTTCTGAATAAGCAATAAATAAAATAAAAACAAATGAAGAAATAAAAAATATATATTTCTTTCACCTGTCTCTTTATTTTGCTGCAACTTCACATGTAAATAAATAATAAAAAAAATTAATGGAGATATCCTATCTCCTAGAACTGAAAGGGACCTTGAAAGGTCATTGAGTCCAGCCCCCTGCCTTTACTAGCAGGACCAAGTACTGATTTTGCCCTAGATCCCTAAGTGGCCCCCCTCAAGGATTGAACTCATAACCCTGGGTTTAACAGGCTAATGCTCAAACTACTGAGCTATCCCTCCCCCCATAACAGTGTATAACAGTGTGACTGTGGTGTGCTGAGGCTGTTGTAAGTTTTCTCAGCAGTTAGGTCTTCTCAAATGTTGATCATGATCTTCCTCAACAATGGAAACTAACAGTCAAGTGCTCTTCCTTTTGCTTTTGGCATCTCTTTAATTTGTACTAAATATGGGGCCTTATTCTAAGGGTGTTCCTAACCATCCAAGTAAATGTGTGTGTAATTTAAATAGGAAATCTAAGATGGTACTCTAGCTTCCTCATTTAACTTTTGCTGGAATCTATCAATTAAAGTAAAAACAAAACTAAACAAAATCCTCCCATAGGGCCAACCTTTCCAAACTTGTGTTCTCATTGATAGCAGTGGCTGCTGGGGGGAGGTCAGCATCTCTAATCAAGTTACTTAATTTAGGTGCCTAAGTATAGATTTAGGCGTTTAATGTCTGCCACCTACATTTGAAAATTTTGTCCTAAATCTCCAGCTTCCTGAGATTTTTCCTCTCCCCGACTGAAAAGCAGGGAAAGTGAGAGCAAGGGAAAAAAGACAGCCTTACGTGATGCTTTGTTTTGTAAGGGCACCTCTAATTGTGTCAATAGCGTTTGAGTCTGTAGTAGCCAGTTGTTGGTAATTACATCAGAAATGCCCAGTTTGTACATGGTAATTCCAACTATAATTACCATGAAATTATATAACTACAAATTACCCTGTCATGTGGATGCCCTAAATAAGCATGTACAGTACCTGCTCTGTGATAACAAATTAGAATTACATGGTTGGTTAGTTAGTAGTAATATGAGATTTTCAAGTGGCCAGCCAAGCCAGCTAGTTATGTGGGAGAAAGTGTGTCTCTTTCAGATGCCTCGTTTAGACTTTCTAATGGTACGTTTATTTCTTTTCTTACACTTGCTTCTGGAAAAGTTACTCACTTGTTGTTCTTGTAAACCCATCCATTCAGTATTGTATTGAATCATGTGCTTTACCATTGCCAGCTACTGTGCTTATGTGTGTGGCACTGCAATTGTGGAATAGCGCCTGAGTTTTTTTTTTTTATCACTGATT